>NC_141607.1:1166250-1495000 GCF_047967505.1 Dipteris shenzhenensis | reverse complement strand
TATTTCAGCCTATCCACAGGATACCTAACCCTGGTAGACCTGCGCAAAATAGGCTCACTTCCAGGTGCTCTCAAAACATCCCTAGTCTTCCTTACTCCAGGTGTAACAACAGAAGGAATACCCAACTCATCATCAATGCTCTGTTCTGAGCCACTGGATTCACCATCCACATAAGAGTGACCTGCATTCACATCAAACATGGGCTGATCTACCTTCTCTTTTCCTTTTCGTGATACTTGCGTACCACTATCTGCATTGCTTTGAGGAGATTCTTCTGATCTCAATCTACCTGTCCATGGTGAAGTATGTGAACCACTGCTAGAGGACACTGCAGGTCCACTGATATTTTGTGATTGCTGCTGTGAATTCTGTGCAGCAATACCATTTTGTGCATCTACATCAATCATCACATTTATTGGTTTATACCAGTTGCTCATCTCATCAAAAACAACATCTCTGCTCACTGTGAACTTACGTGTATAAGGGTTATAGCTCTATACCCTTTCTGCTGCAGAGAATAACCAATAAAGATGCACTTCTCAGCTTTTGGATCCAACTTGGACCTCAACTCATCTGGCACATGGACATAGGCAATGCAACCAAAAAATCTTCAAATGAGAAATATCTGGTTTCCTACCAATATACATCTCCTCTGGCGTCATGCCATGTATTGCTGCAGTGGGAGTCCTGTTCATTATATAGACTGTTGTAGCAACTGCTTCAGCCCAATAATAATCTGGTAGATCTTTTCATTTAGCATAGCCCGAGATACCTCTCCAATATGCCTGTTTTTTCTTTCTGCAATTCCATTTTGCTGTGGGGTATGATTGCATGAATATTGCTGCTTTATACCATGCTCCTGCAAGAACCTTGCAAACTCATTTGAGAGGTACTCTCCCCCTCCATCTGACCTTAGGCATTTTATTTGCAGGCCTGTTTCTTTTTCAACCATAGCTTTGAAAGCTTTGAAGTGCCCAAACACTTCACTTTTCTTTTTCATAAAATACACCCACAGTTTCCTGCTGAAGTCGTCAATAAATGTGACAAAATAGTGATAGCCTCCAATAGATGCAGCTTTTGTAGTCCACACATCAGAGTGGATTAATTCCAATGGCTTTTTACTCTCTTGAACATGCCTAGGAAAAGGTTTCCTTGCCTGTTTCCCAAATTGACAGGCTTCACAAACCTTGTGCATTTCTGCAACTTTGAATTTAGGCAATCCTGCAACAATATTTTGGGCTTGCATTGATTTTAGTCGCTGTATATTAACATGACCAATGCGTTTGTGCCAGATATCAATATCTGCAACTACACCGGTCCCATGTGCAACCATTGCTGCACTCAATTCAGGCATGTCTGCATCCAACGTAAACATTCTGCCCTTCTTCTTTCCTTTTGCTATCAAGCGACCGTTATTTTTCATATCCTCAACAAAGCATCCATGAGGATTAAATCTAACCTGCAAGCCCTGCTCAACCATTTGACCAACAGAAACCAGGTTCTTGGTGATGTTCGGGACATGAAATACATCAGACAAGTATTTCTTTTTCCCATCCTGCATAGACAAAGGAATTTTGCCAATCTGCACAATAGGATGTGCAGTATCATCACCAGTCTCCACAAATCCTAGTTTTTCCATTTTTCTTGCATCCTGCATCCATTCAGCGTGACCTGTCATGTGGTTTGACGCACCCGAGTCAACATACCACACATCATTGCTTTCTTCTGCACTTGTTACAGAATTTGTTATATGCTGCACCATAAACAAATGCTCATTTCTGTCATCGCCCTGTCTACTAGAGGATGCATAATTGCCTTGCTGCAATTTTCCACTCATAATGTCATTCTGCTTTTCTTTTTCTTTACTCGCAATTCTACAATTCATCTTGTAATTCTTTTTCTTTACTTACAATTCTTTTTCAATTAGTTTCTTGTTAAAGTTTTTGAGTTCTATTTCAATTAATTTCTTATTGAAATTTGTGTTCTAAATTTGAAAAGAGAGATAGAAAGAGAGAGCTAGAGAGAGAGAGGAGACAGAGAGTGTGTGAGAGAGAGCAGGAGATTAAGAGAGAAAAGAAAGGAGGGAGAGAAAGTAGGGGAGAGAGAGAGAGAGAGAGCGAGAGAGAAAGAGAGAAAGAGAGTGAGTGAGAGAGAGAGAGAGAGAGAGAGAGAGAGAGAGAGAGAGAGAGAGAGAGAGAGAAAGAGAGAAAGAGAAGGAAGAGAGGGAGAGAGATTAAGAGAGAGAAGAGGGGCCGAGGGAGAGAGAGAGAGAATGAAAACTCAAAGAGTAAAAGAGAGAGAATCAAAACTCTTGGCAGCCGTGGCAGCTAGAGGAGGGGGTTTTTTTAGTAGGTATTACAATTCTTTTCAAATTAGTTTCTTATTTGAGTTTTTGAGTTCTATTTCAATTAGTTTCTTATTGAAATTTGAGTTTGTAAATTTGAAAAGACAGAAAGCAAGAGGGAGAGAGAGAGAGAGAGAGAGAGAGAGAGAGAGAGAGAGAGAGAGAGAGAAGAGGAGAGGGGAGGTAGAGAAGGAGAGAGAGGGAGGGAGATTAGAAGAGAGGGAGGAGAGAGAGAGAGAAAGAGAGAGAAAGAAAGAAAGAAAGAAAGAAAGAGGAGGGAGAGAGAGCGATTAAGAGAGAGATGAGGGGAGGAAGAGAGAGTGAAAGAGAGTAGGGAGAGAGAGAGATTAAGAGATAAAGAGGGAGAAGGGAGAGAAAGAGAGAGAATGAAAAGCCTTGCTGCCAGAGGAGAGAGTAGAGAGTAGGGAGGGAGCTAGAGAGTAGAGAGTAGAAAGTAGGGAGGGAGCTCATGAGGAGGGGGGGGAGAGAGAGAGAGAGATAGAGAATGAAAAATGAGAGAGAGAGAGAGAGAGAGAGAAAATGAGAAATGAGAGAATAAGGAGGGAAAGAAAGAGAGAGGAGAGAGGGAAAGAGAGAAATTAAGAGAGAGAAGAGGGGCTCTTGGCGGCCGTGGCTACCAAAGGGAGAGAGAGAATCAGAAATGAGAGAGAGAATGAGAAATGAGAGAGAAGAGTAGGGAGGGAGAGAAAGAGAGAGAGGAGAGAGGGAGAGAGAGAGAGAGATTCAGAGAGAGAAGAGGGGCTCCTTAAATGAGAGAGAAGAGTAGGGAGGGAAAGAAAGAGAGAGAGGAGAGAGGGAGAGAGAGATTAAGAGAGAGAAGAGGGTCTCCTGGCCACCGTAGCTGCTAAAATGAGAGAGAAGAGAGGAGGGAGACTAAGGGAGAGAGAAAGGGAGAGAGAGAGAAAGAGAGAGAGGGAGAGAGAGGGAGAGAGAGAAAGAGAGAGAGGGAGAGAGAGGGAGAGAGAGAGAAGTTTAAGAGAATGAACCTTCTAGCAGAGAGGAGAGAGAAAAAGAGAGAAATTAAGAGAGAGAAGAGGGGCTCTTGGCGGCCGTGACCGCCAAAGGGAGAGAGAGAATGAGAAATGAGAGAGAAGAGTAGGGAGGGAGAGAAAGGGAGAGAGGGAGAGAGACAAGAGATTCAGAGAGAGAAGAGGGGCTCCTTAAATGAGAGAGGAGTAGGGAGGGAAAGAAAGAGAGAGAGGAGAGAGGGAGAGAGAGATTAAGAGATAGAAGAGGGTCTCCTGGCGACCGTGGCTGCTAGAGGGAGGGAGAGGGAGAGAGAGAGAGAGAAGAGAGGAGGGAGATTGAGGGAGAGAGAAAGAGAGAGAGGGAGAGAGAGGGAGAGAGAGAGAAAGAGAGAGAGAGAGAGAGAGGGAGAGAGAGAGAATGAAACTTCTGGCAGCCGTGGCTGCCAGAGGGGGAGAGAGAGAGAGAGAGAGAGAGAGAGAGACAGAGAGAGATAGAGAGAGAGAAATGAGAGAGAAGAGAGGAGGGAGACTTAGGGAGAGAGAGAGAAAGAGAGATAGGGAGAGAGAGAGAATGAAACTTCTAGCGACCGTGGTTGCCAAGAGAGGGAGGTAGAGAGAGAGAGAGAGAATGAGACTTCTGGCAGCCGTGGCCGCCAAGAGAGGGAGGGAGGGAGAGAGAGAGAGAGAGAGAATGAGAAATGAGAGAGAAGAGGGGAGGGAGAGAAAGAGAGATTAAGAGTGAGAAGAGGGACAAAGGAGAGAGAGAAAGGGAGAGAGGGAGGGAGAGAGGGAGGAAGGGAGGGAGAGATTAAGAGAGAGAATTCAGAGAGAGAGAGAAATAGAGAGGGAAAGAATGACAAATCCTAGCCGTGAGAGAGAAGAGGAGAGAGAGAGAGAGAGAGAGAGAGAATTACAAATCCTAAGGAGAGAGAATAATAAATCTCTAGAGAGAGAGGTGGAGAGAGAGAGAGGGAAATAATTACAAATCCTAAGGAGAGAGAGGGGGATGAAGAGAGAGAATGATAAATCCTAGCGGCCATGGGAGGGAGAGAAAGAGAGACTTGAGATAAACTAAGAGAGAGAATGAGTGGGATGAGGAGAGAGAGGGAAAGACATAAGAGTTGTCACAGAGAGAGAGAGATTAAGAGAGAGAATGAGGTGTCTTGACTACGGCTATAGATAGAATTAGGAGGAGAGAGAGAGAGAGAGAGAGAGAGAGAGAGAGAGAGAGAGAAAGTTTAGAGGAAAGAGAGAAAGTTTTATATATTTACATGTTTTATATTATACTTTTAAAAAATTATAAAAGAGTGAATTTATGGTTTGTTTTGAAGGTGAGATAATATATATATATATATTCATCTTTTAAATTGAAAAATGTTAACTTTTCTTTAGATACTTGCTCTTAATTTCTCTCACATGCTGGTTTAGCCTCTACATCAAAACCCCTTCTTTTGCATATTTAAGCCTCTTAAACCCCAGCACATTAAAATGAACACGGAAAAAAAATTATTTATTGCTTTTCTTCGCTTCGACGGTTAGTTTAGCATAGATTAGATTGCCTTAGAGGAGAGACAATTCTCCAAGTTGCCAATCAAAGCCATGCTCAAATTTTTCTAACTAGTTCCTAATCGTTGTTAGTCCCTTCGTTCACATGCACTTTCACACTCATAACTTGCTATTAAATAAGACCTTTTACCATTTACCAAGAAGTTTATCAGTGGGCAGATTGCATGAGCAGATAGCTGATATCAGTGGACATATTATATATATCAGTGGACATATTACATATATCAGTGGAGAGATTACATGTCATGGGGCATATTGGAGCTTGATGATTATAGTAGTCATTTTATTTCATTGTAAATCTTTATTGGTTATTTTTATTGCATTTGTACAAATATTTAAGCTCATTTATTGTCATAAAAAACCTTGTAAATCCTTCTAGGCTATTTTTTACATTTATTGCCATATGAAGCACCTTGTAATAAACCCGACCATTCACTATTTAACGAGTATCAGTGGGCTGCATAAGTGGATATCAGTGGAGCAGTTTTTAGTGGGTAGATTGCATCAGTTGGGTATCAGTACACATATATCAATGGATGGACAGATTACATGTCATCATGAAGATTGAAGCTTTATCACTAGAGCGCGAATCAATGGATGGATAGATTACATGTCATCACGAAGATTGAAGCTTTATCACAGAGGGCATTTTATCTCATTGTAAAGCTTTATTGGCTAATTTTCTTACATTTGTACAAATATTTAAGCCTTGTAAAGCCTTTTAGGCTATTTCCCACATTTATTGCTATAAAATAATTTGTAAAGCCCTCTCTGCTATTGATCACATTTATTGCCATATGAAGCGTTGTAAAGCCTTTGGGGCTAATTCCCACATTTATTGTATCAAGCATTGTATATTGTACTTTACTTATATGTATCTAAATTCTTCATTATCTTTTCTTATAGGATTATGGAGCAATCAACTAATGTGGGGGCTAGCCTAAATGACTTTGAGATTAGAGCATGGGTCTCTGATGTCACTTTGAATTTGAAAGGAAAGGAATATAGCCCCAATGGCTTTGGTAGGTGGACTCGATATCACATGGGCAGAAGAGCTTGGTTTCTTCATCAAAAGGAAAAGAGACTTTTTCTACTTATGTCAAAAAGGGAGTTTGATGATGTTGATGATCCATGGGATGCTACATTAAGATATGACTTCAAGCCTTGTAGTAGGCATAATGATAGAGCCAAAAGAGACTTTTATGGATATTTTCACAAAGAGTTCAAATCCTGAAGTTGGCAGTCTTCATTTTGTTGTGTCAAGGAGAGACTCAAAGACCTTTGTGATGCCTCCTCCTCAAACATCAAAGTTTCTAGAGCTACAAAGTGCATTGGAGGCTCTTGCATATACTTGGGAGAAATTTCCTAGTGTGGTGGCAAAAAGGATGCATGCAAAGATTATGTTTGAGTACTTTCAGGATGCATAATATGCTCCTCAAATTCAAGGATCTTCACATGAAGGAGATCAAGCATAGACTTCGATGCAGGGGCAAGAAGAACATGGACATTGTCACAAATGTGTAGAGCATGAGCACAAACTTCTAGAGCAAGAAATTGTGGATGTCACTAAGGATGATGAAACACAAGCCTTGAGTGCACGAGAATTTAAAAAAATTGAAGAAGATGAAGGTCGATCCACTGCAATTATGCTAGAAGCTCTTGCTAGCAAACCATGACGTGAAATGCAAAAGGCTAGTACTGCAAGAGCCACGATTCCAAGCACTAGAAAAAGGCATCATCCCATTGTAGAGAAAGATCATGTGGATGAAAAACGGTTAAAAGAAGAGAAAGATGAAGAAGATTCAGAACCCAAAGCTGAAGATGATCAGGATGAACTCACATCAATCAAAAATCTCAATCTGCATCTTAATGAAATAGTAACAGATGATGATGTGGGATATATCTGGGGTCAAAGGACGTGGTTTTTGAATGCCAAAGATGTGGAAGCTCTAGCTGTCTTTACTAATAGTCGAAACCTTGATATATCCTATGCACTGCAAATATATGAGGCTTTGAGAGATGGAAAGAAACCTGTGGCAAGCAACATGGTCCTACATCCAATAATGTTTTCTCCAATCAAAAATAGCTTTTTGGATACATTTACAGGGCCTACACATTTCGAGGAAACCTTCACTCGATTCTTTAAAGACACTCTTAAAAATATTTCACATGAACAAGGCCAAGAGGCACAAGCTGAGAATATGTTAAAGGAAGCAAAGAAGGAATTCCTCCTTAATTGCAGATTCCAGCCCATTGATGGTCAACATTGAGCTTATGCTTGTAATCAGATCGCCAAGGAAGTAAAGGAGGTCAAAAGACTCACTTTAGAACAATTTGCAAAGATAACTTCATTCCATTGTTATCCTACAAACATCTATATATTCAAGCATGAGATCAAGTATTTGATTGAGTCCAAAAGACTTAATCATTATGTCCATGGAAAGAATAAGATATCCTCAACATCAAAGGTCTTACAAAAGGCAAGGGTTGTATGGACAACATTTGGTTCTCCAAATCCTGATTTGAAGAGAAAGGTCACAAAAGTAGACGCCGACACACTCACAAACTTCTAGACTTCTTTGAGTGCAGTTGTGCCTAGGGGAACCCAAGAGCGAGAAGAAAATATGACAAGCCTCAAGGTGGTGAGAGACAGATATGCTGACTACACTCCCATCATATTTCATCCAATTGAATTGTTCAATGAGATGCTTGAAGCGTGCATTGCATGTGAGTGTGGAGAGTTGACCTATGAAGCTCCTTTGTTTGTCTCCGGAAAGTCAAAGGTAATGGATAAGAAGGAGTTGATGGCAAGGATGTGGAGGCCTATAAAGTACTTACCTGACAAGTATGCATCCATGGCAGCACAAAAACTTTTAAAGAAAGAATGGTTTTTTGGAAAGAAAGACAAAGACCACTGCTTGGAAGAATGCATCAATGTATAGGTGAGGCATGATGGAGTCCATAGTGCCATTAAGTATTTGTTGTCAGAGAAACAAATCCCACTTAGTCATTCTAACATTGACTATAATGTGGTCAAGCATATAGCTTCTTTGTCAACACCCAAGGCAAAGCTATGGGCAAACACGTGGACTAAAAAGGATGAAGATGGGTCAGAAATAGTAACCTCTTACATGAGAAAAGAAATCCCACAACAGGTGGTTGCATATGTGGAAAGATTAATCAGCGAGATAAGAATGCCGATAGATATGCACCAAAGCTTTCAATTCAATGTAGAGGTTACATCAGAGTCTGGAAAGCTTGTGAACTTCAGGGGAGTTTCAGAAGATGACTTCATCAAGAATGAGTTAGCATGGGACAAGCCACAAGTATTCTTCATCAATGAAGTTTCTAGCAATGATATCCATAACTTCATTGATAGAATAGTATATAACACCATTAGCAAAGTGGCAATTTGCAACATTGTCATTTTTGTTGATAAACAAGACAAAGAAGCCATGCAGGTTACTCTAGAGCGAGCATATTCATTAGATTTGAAGATCCATAGTGGTGTTTATGTAGCAAAGAGAGGCAAGAGAGAATGTGGCATAGCGATTCAATCTCTTGAATCATTCTTCTTGTGTATGCAGAGTCCCAACACTGATCACTCCTTACAAAAGAACATAAGAGGGAATTCAAATAATTTGAGATTGATGCTAGAAGAGCAAGATATTCCCAAGTCCATACATTATCAAAAAAACAACTATGGAAGTCTGGCAAAAAGTGGGAGTCTCTTGCTTACCATGGTGGAGAATTTGGTCCCGGCAGGTTGGGAGGTCACCTTGTGCAGGATGGGATATTTATTTGAGGATCTCCTCAAAAAAGGGAACTCCACAAATATTCCAATCTCGTTCAACAAGTGCTTCCTACAAACTCACAGGCTCCTTTACTTATGCAATAATCTCAGCCATCAAGGCCATATTGATTATGTGAGCAGAAGCCCTCCTTTGCTCCTCGATTATCTGAGACCGCCTTGGTCCATCTGCATGCTGGTCAATATACATAGGCATCTGGTTATCATGGTCATAGAGTTGCCTTACCCATCGTGGCAATGGCTTTTTTGATGGTGTAACAATAGGTTGGTGACTTATACCTTCATCATCTGATATTTCCTCCTTTATAGCTCCTGGGATAGGTCCATAGTGAATTACATCTTCGCTTGATGATAAAGTGGAAGAGCTCTTCTCTACCTCCACTGCATGTGGCTACTCTCTGAACACCACATCGCGGCTTGCTATGATCTTATTTGCCTCTGAGTGATACAACTTGTAGGCTTTCTTCTCATCACAATAGCCTAAAAAGAAGGCAGTTTATGGACTGAAACAGGCCCCACGAGCGTGGTACCAACGAATTGATGCCTACTTTCTGCAAAACGGGTTCAAGAGGAGCCCATCTGATGCAAATTTGTATATCTTCAGAGAAGGAGGGAGGTGTATGATCGTGGTCCTTTATGTGGACGACCTTGTCATAACAGGGAACCATGAAGTGAAGATCTCGCAGATGAAGCATTTGCTAGGAAGAGAGTTTGAAATGACAGACCTCGGACTGATGCATTTTTGTTTGGGGATTGAAGTTTGGTAGGAGCCGAAAGAGATCTTCCTTTCACAGCTGAAGTATGCTGGACAGATACTGAAGGCATTTGGCATGGCTGAGTGCAAGACAGTTGGTACCCCTATGAAGGTTGAGGCAAAGCTCTCAAATGAGGATTCATCATTACTGGTGGACGAAGCGAAGTACAGAAGGCTTGTGGGCAGCTTGATTTACCTATGCAACACATGATCGGACATCAGTTTTGCGACTGGTATACTAAGCAGGTTTTTGAATAAGCCCCGGGAGAACCATTGGAGGGTAGGGATGTAGGTGCTGAAATACATCAAAGGCACACTTGATTATGGCATCACCTATACCAAGGGCAACATCTTGACCGGGGATTCTGTGACTCGGATTGGGCAGGAGACATGGACAATAGGAGATCAGTGACATGGTACTGTTTCTCACTTGGATTTGGATTTGTGTCATGGGTCAGTAAGAAGCAACCCACAGTTGCTCTTTCTTCTACCGAGGCCGAGTACAAATCTGCATGCTTTACTTCTTGCGAGGCAGTGTGGTTGAGGAGGATTTTGGGGGACATGGGTGTAGTGTAGAACAAGCCTATGCAGTTATCATGTGACAATCAGAGTTGCATGGCGATTGCAAAGAACTCGGTGTCTATGGAGAGGTCAGCTTGGAGTATTGTCCGACTACAGAGAATGCTGCGGACATCTTCACGAAGGCTCTTGGAAGAGACTTGTTGGAGAGGCATCTTCATCGACTTGGCATTGGGCCGAAAAAGTAAGTTCACTTGCGGGTGGACATTGAGGGC
Organism: Dipteris shenzhenensis; assembly: GCF_047967505.1. NCBI lineage: Eukaryota > Viridiplantae > Streptophyta > Polypodiopsida > Gleicheniales > Dipteridaceae > Dipteris > Dipteris shenzhenensis. The sequence continues at coordinate 1,484,742 of NC_141607.1, read as the reverse complement.
GGGTGTTGGATATCAATGCTCCACTCTCATGTAACTATGTTGGAACCAGCTAACTCTACTTGTAAGCCCCCCATATGAGGATAAGGCATTTGAGTAGCTCGGTTATCCGGTAGGTCCTGGTTTGGACACCAGATGGGGGCCATGTGTGGCCTGATGGCTGGATGGCTTCATATAGAGTTGGCACACCTCCAACTAGGCTACATGCAAGTGCGGGAAGGCATCCCTTGACTGATTGCACTGAGGGTAGATGGAGCATTTCCCGAGGCAACCCATTCTCTGGTTGCAGGGCTCGTTCAGAGCCTCAGATGATCTCGGATGGAACGGAGACTGTAGGTTAATTGCTCTGTTTTGTGCACCGGTTCTATCGTATGGTTAGTGGCCTACCGACCCCCAGTTGACCATTTTGGGCAGACTGGGTCGACCACCCAATTGAGCCTAACTGACTATGACTGGTGGCTATATAAGAGCAAGCTCGTGAAGCCCATTTCATCACTGGCTACAGCAACCCTGATTCCTTAGCATCCAACCTCCGTCTTCTACTATTTCCGGTATGCCATCGAAGCTTCTTTCACGTGAGCGCACGGTTGGGAGGTAGCACCATCTATTGTATTAGCTCTACAGTAATCAAATTTTTGATTCTCCATACTATGTTGTTTTCTCTCTTGCGTACGAGATCCTGTTATCTGTTGAGCACAGACGTATTATTTTCTTACACTTTTTCCGGTTTCATAGCTATTGGAGCCTCAATTAAAATATCGACTTTAGAGTTGAGAAACTTTGTTTGGGGGTTGTGTATAAATTCAGGTTCATCTATCGGGGTATCTTCCTATGGAATATTTCTCAGCTTGGCTCGCATGTCCTCCATTTATTGGGCCATGACTTCATAAGCATAAGCCGCTGAAGCAAAGGCCTCATATGGCCTTCTGGGCAATCACATGTAACTCGTTCTTCACATTGGCCCATAGGGCTTGAGATGTTTCTATCAATTGTAGCTTTAGGTCGGCCATCTCCACAACAGACATGAAAATACCATCTACCTCTTCAGCCATCTCTTTGAGTGATTGTTCTGCTCCTTCTAGGGCTTTAATTCTTTCTTTGAGCAGTTACGTAATTTTGATTTCCTAGTCCATGTTTTCTGCTGAAAGTCTCTCGAGTTGAAGAAAGAAATCGTCCTTCATTTCATTTAACCACTTTCTAAAAATTGGTAGACATTCCTTTTGAATCTTCACTTGAGCACGTAGTTTGGACACCTGTTGTTCCTGAGAGTCCTTGTATTTTGAATATTCCTCCTTGAGTCTCTTCAACTTCTCTTGGCTTTCCTCCAATTGCTACTGTTTTTGTTGCATGTTGAGTTGTTTCTTGACTGCATCTGTCTCCTTTTGAAGATCCTCACACAACAAGACAAAGCACCCACAGACACGCACACAGACGCGTTTACTAAACTAAAAAAAAACTTACAGGTGCGTTTATTTGCGCATCGATTTCTACGTCTAGAGACCCGTGTCTAACAGTGCGTCTATATAGCAGATAGACACACGTATAGACACGCATTTAGATGTGTAAATAGACGCTCTGCTAAAAAATTTAAAAGACAGATAGGCACATCGTTAAATGCGTGTATAGATGCATTTATAAATGGTCTTATAAACACGTTTATAGACGTACAAATAGTTGCTTCTCGAACAGACAAACATGTATATAGACACGTTTATAGACGCACTGATACATGCGCTACATAATATTTTTTTTTAAATTTACAGAATGATGTGTATGTTGTGTATGCTATATAGTTTTACAAGAATCCCATTTCCATGTGTAATTCAATTCTTATAGCCAAATGCATTTTAATTACAATTCCAAATAAAACATTACAACTCCAAAATGCAATAAAATTGAAAGCTCAAAAAGTGCTTGTATGTACATATAGCATGAAGCTAAGCCACATCATGTGGCTTCAAGTACAAAAAATAAGAGGAGTTTATATACAAGAGGCACGAAGCCAAGCCAGTGACTTTAAGTACAAAAAAGAGTAGCTAGCACTACTTCTACAACTAATCTATGTTCTCCACATCCTCGCTCCCTTCCACACTTCCTTCTGCGCTCCCTTCTGTGCTCCCTTCTCCGCCTCCTTCCTCATCTTCTTCCTTGTCTTCTTGTGCAGGGACCTGTAAACAAGGGACAACATATATCAATGTATGAAAAATCAAATATTTACTTATAATATTGACATTATTTAATTACTTTCAAATACCTCAGGGACCGCTCCAATAGCCCGGATATACTGCTCATCAGTAATCAACCCGTCATGATAGAAGTGCTTCCATGTATCTCCTTTGCGATGGTGGCAGTGGTAGGCTGTCTCGACAGGAGTAGGGTATCTGCCCACGATATTAAGCTGCAAGACGACACAATTTGTGGAGGGTTTAGTACAAAGAAACAACCTCCTAATAAACTTCATAAGCAATATGATTTAAGATTGATACTTGAGCCTCCCATGATTCAACACTCCCTGCTCCAAAATGCACGCTTCCATATTGCTCCATCTGGATCCTTCGTGCCTCCACGTGCTGCAGACTGGGGTCCTCCCTCATTGATTTCATTGCTTTCTTCCACTCATGCTTGTGAGCGGTGTGGGGCAGGCCCCTTGGTCACCCGGTTGACCTCCCTCGAGCCTTGTAAGCTCCACTAGTACCTGCCTCTTAAGCGAAGATCTTTTATTGCCAAGTATCGTAACAATCTTTGACTTGGCCCATTTATCTGTGAACTGACGATTGGGGGGGTTAGGATACCTAGAGCGAATAGTAGCGAGGGTCTCATCAGCCAACCTCTTTGGCTGGTCTTTGTAGTGGATAAAGCAATCTCTGTGATTGTTAGTAATTACAGAGCGCATGAAGGCCATGATGTCCTTCCCCCGTGCATCCATCAAGATGCCTCCTGTTTGGTGGTTTGCTTTTTGGTTGTATCTTGTTTCTCTCTTTGTCTGGTACATGCACATAGCATTCACACCCAAACCTTCTAAAATGGGAGACAGATGGCTTCTTACCACTGTAAGCCTCATGTGGTGGTTTACCTTTGAGTGCCTTTGTATAGCTGCAATTAAGGATGTAAACCGCAGTATTGACAGCCTCAGCCCAAAAGTGGTTTGGCAGTTCAGCACCTTTTAACATACACCTCCCCATCTCCACGGTGGTCTGCAGTTGGCATTCAAGATGAGTTTTGTTGAGGCATATGTGGTATCATCATTTGTCGCTTGATCCCTTTGCTCTTGCAAAAATCTCCAAACTCTGTAGAAACAAACTCAGCACCACCATCCGATCTGATTTTCTCCACTTTTCTCCCTGTTTCATTTTCAATTTACCAAAAGCTTGGGGCTTTTTTCGAAGAAAGTACACCCACATCTTCCTACTATAGTCGTCGACAGTCAATAAAAAAATAGGAAGATCCCCCCAAGGCTTGTGTAGGCATCTTACCGCACAAGTCAACATGCACCAACTCTAGAGGAGCATTTGCTCTATTCTTGTTTTCTTATGGGAATGCCTTTCTCTGTTGCTTGCCCATCATGCAAGCTTCACATGGTTCTTTTATGTTTGCTATTGCAAGTGAGCAACCATACCTTGCTTCTGCATCTCCTCAGCACTGCAAATCCGATGTCGCTGAATCTTTCTTGCCAAAGTCTGCTTGTGCCCACTCCAGTAGTGGCTGTAGGAGCACTTAGCTCATACAAGGTGTTCCTCCTTACTCCTGTGCCAACAAGATTGCCAGCACTATCTAGAATTTTTGCTCCTGTCTTGTTGAACCTCACCTCATGGTCAAGGTCAGTTATGGAAGCAACTGATAGCAAATTTCTCTTGATTTGTGGAACATACATCACATTAGATAGTTTCTTAACATCTCCATTTATAGAAACAAATGAAACTATACCTATACCCTCAATAGGACATTTTGTGTCATTGCCAACTGTCACGGTGATGGGTTCCTATAGAGGTTGCATGGAACAATATAGACCCTTCTTGCAAGTCATGTGATGGGAGGCACCACTATCCAGCACCCATGAATCAGTGGTTGAAGCTTCTTGAACTGAGGAACACTCTTCCTCAATGGCCAAAAATAGATCCAACTCTACTTTCGCTGTGTTAGCTGTCTCTTTCCCCTTATCTATCTTCTTCAGGGTACCATTCTTTTCATCTGCTTTCTTGACCTGGCAATTTGCAATCACATGGCCTTTCTTTTTGTAGTAGAAGCATTCTCCCTAAAACTTCTTCTTGCCTCCTTTTTTTCACCACTAGTAGAGGGCTCACCTTTGGTGGAGGAACCACCTTTGCCTTTCGCAGTGGCAGAGAACGCAACATCCCCATTGCCGCCTCCATCTCAAGCTTTAAGCCTCAATTCCTCCTCCATAAGTAAAGCACAGAACTTCTCAAATGACAATGGTTTTGTATCCCAGTACTTGCCATCTAGTCACATAGATTTTTGATTCGAGATATGAACGCCTCCGCTCTCTCTCCTTCATTAAACTTCTCAGCTGCGAGTTGATTCTCCAGGTTTTGGATCCTTGTCTAATTCCGCAGCTCATACTAACTTTTCAATATGTTCCAGGCCACAGTTGCCTTAGATGTATGCTGAATCAAGGTCAACACTATTAGTAGTACTTGTAACGAGGGCACACAAAGCATCTACATTCTTGCATTTCCAAGCTCGTAGAAGGTCGGCATTAGGAGGTATCATACTCCTCGGATTTGTTGGGTCGGGGTTCCTTGTGGTTTTGGGTCAGCAGTCCCCAGCATTGTCTCCAGAAGCTCATATGAATCCAAAATACCAATAATTTTAAACTTCCATAGAGTGTACTTCGTACCATCTAGCTTACGTTCAAGGCTGGTGGGAGAATCCTCAACGCTTGGATTGTTGGTGCAGCAGTAGCTACTAAACTCGAGCTGCTTTCTATTGAGCCACTTCCTATTTCCATCACTCCGTATGCTGTTAAATCCCTCACCTCTCTTCTATTCTTCGATCCTTAGAGTCGTCTTGACTCTGATACCATGTTAAATTACATGGCACAGTGGAATAGAAAGTGAACAAAGAATAGAGAGTACACAGCAAATTGGAGAGGAACAAAATTATTCTTCAATATTGATGTACAGATGTAGTACAGATGATGGCTATGTCCACCCGTGTGCTCCCACATTGGAGCTTAGATGGTGATCTAGATAGATACTAGGTGAAGAGCTACTAGTTGGAAGATCACTTCAAATCTGAACTGATCTTCCAACTAGTAGCTCTTTGCCTAGTATCTATCTAGATTGCCATCTAAGTTCCAATGTGGGAGCGCATGTGTGGATGGAGCCATCATTTGTACTACATCAGTATTGAAGGAAAATTTTGTTCCTCTTCAGTTTGCTGTGTACTCTCTATTCTTTGTTCAGTTTCTGTTCCGCTGCACCATGTAATTTAACATGGTATCAGAGTTAGATCTGATCTTCCAGCTAGTAGCTCTTCACCTAGTATCTATCTAGATTGCCGTCTAAGCTTCACTCTGGGAGTGCATGGGTGGATGGAGCCATCATCTGTACTAGATCAGTATTGAAGGAAAATTTTGTTCCTCTCTAGTTTGCTATGTACTCTCTATTCTTTGTTGAGTTTCTGTTCCACTGCACCGTGTAATTTAACATGGTATCAGAGCCCAGATGGCTCTAAGGATCGTGAAGATGCTGCACCATGTAATTTAACATGGTATCAGAGTTAGATTTGATCTTCCAGCTAGTAGCTCTTCACCTAGTATCTATCTAGATTGCGATCTAAGCTCCATTGTGGGAGCGCATGGGTGGATGGAGCCATCATCTATACTAGATCAGTATTGAAGGAAAATTTTGTTCCTCTCCAGTTTGCTGTGTACTCTCTATTCTTTGTTCAGTTTCTGTTCCACTGCATCATGTAATTTAACATGGTATCAGAGCCCAGGTGGCTCTAAGGATCGAAGAATAGAAGAGAGGCGAGGACTTCAACAGCATACACCCACTAGCCTTCATTGAAGGCAAGCTAGATGGTACGAACTACACTCTGTGGAAGTTTTCGGGGCTTGGGGGCCAGCGGCCCCCCTAGTGGGGGTTTGAGGGTGAGAGCCCCCGAGGCGACGGTATAGGGAATATTCCTTGAATATTGCATGGACAACTAGTCAGTTCCATCGACTAGGTTGACTAGTCGGCTCCACTGACTAGGTTGATCCGACTACCGCCCTCATAGCTAAAAAGAGGTGACCTCCCCAGTCCATTGTGTCATATCAGTTCAGATCTGATCATATCTTCCAACTAGTAGCTCTTCACCTAGTATCTATCTAGATCGCCATCTAAGCTCCACTGTGGGAGTGCACGGGTGGATGGAGCCATCATCTGTACTACATCAATATTGAAGTAAAATTTTGTTCCTCTCCAGTTTCCTGTGTACTCTCTATTCTTTGTTCGATTTCTATTCCACTATGCGGTGTAATTTAGTAGTATGCTATGTGTGTTCTAGATAATCAATTATGTTAATAGATCATGTAGGCAATAGTCATTAGTGTTGTAGCTTAAACAATTTCAAATCATGCTAAGGCTAATGACTCTTTGCGATTGACAAGTACTAGATAGAGAGACTAGTATCAAATGTCCAAAGAAATAGGGGCCAAATTAAATATCACAATGTGAGTACTTTACTTTAAACAATGGAAAACATAATCTTTAGTATACTTTTGCCAAAGAGGCCTTAAATGGGTGTGTATTCTTCGTATAATTTTTACTCCAAAAAACAATCATACCAAAGGATGGAATAGTTGGGAGAGAAAAATGCTGGACATGATGCCATAATTAGATCTAAATAATTAATCAAGCTCAAGAAGGATTTAATCATGGATTGATGGTGGTAGAAAAAAGTAGAAACATTATAGTTTCAATGGCAAAATGTCTTTGAACGCATGGTGCAGTGGTGGGGATTGTGCCTTGCATTTCTCTCACAGAGCTATTGCATGCCAAAAGCTTCCGATGGAGTTGACAAGTTGACATGGTGGTGAGCAAGGGAGTTACGCACATGCTATTGTTATAAAGAAGACGAGCCCTATTGTTTCATGTCTATCGGAGAGATCACACCAAAAACCATGCCTCCTTCAGCTTCCTTGTCAGTGCTACTAGCCTTTAAATACGGGTGGTCACTGCCATAGTGGACAGCCTTCAAATCTTTAAATATTTGTCAGCTCTCTCTCTTCGACTGCCACAGTCCACAGTCCACCTCTCTAGGTTGTAAATGCGCACAACAGTCTCTATCCAAGGATGGCGAACTAGGAAGCTTTCAATTTGAGAGATGACGACCTCTGTTCCAACTCAACAGTTCCAACTCAACAATTGCATTTCTCTTAATTAGCTAAATGAGATGACCAGCTTGGAAGCTTTCTGTTCGATCCCAACAACTGCATTTCTCAATTTGTGATCTTTCAAAGCTCTCATTTCTCAATTCATGATCTTCTTCATATAGTTTTGCCAGCAAAACTAGAGTTTTGCTCTAATTTGCTATCTTGTAGACTGCATGTGAAATGTCCTCCCCATATAGTTTCGCCAGCAAAACTATAGTTCTAGTGCTTCTTGTTACCTTGCAAACTGCCCTCCTCATATATTTTCGCCAGCGAAACTACAGTTCTAGTGCTTCTTGTTATCTTGCATTGAACTACCCTCCTCGTGTAGTTTCGCTAGTGCAACTATAGTTTCTCTGGTTTTGGGGACCTTACAAATTCAAGTTCAAATGGCATCCGATGTAGTTTCGCCAGTGAAACTATAGTTTTATTGCTTCTAGTAACTCTAATGGTACTGCCAGATGTGCGATAACGAGAATGGATTCAAATGCCATTGCATGAGCGAGAGCCATCACCGCCAGAGGCAAGTGTTTGTCAGCAACCCGGAGCATTTTGTGGATGGATTCTCGAAGGAATTTGAGACGTCTTTCTTGTTGATGACGGTCTATTTTTGTGTTTTCTTCGTAATACAATCCTAATTCTTTTCAAGGAGTCTTCAGTATGGTCCTTAATATGTAGAAAATAAAGTAACTGGGCAAGCTGACGATTGGATCAATTGAGGGGAATTCCTTCAGCAGGCTTGTGTTCTATTGTTAATTCTCTTTGATGCTTGAATCCGCTCCCATACAAATTAGATCTCCAAACCAGGAGGCAATTTTACGCATTAGTAAATCTCTAACACTAAGGAAAGCATTACTTTTCATGCAAAACCATCGCCGAGAACTCTATTGGTGGAGATCTCTATTATAGGGATCTCTTAGTAGGTAGATTGAGATCGGAATGCGAATCTTTTATTTATCGTTTTCTTGAGTGAATTCTAATTATCTTATTTAAATGGCCTCCAATGTGTCAAAGCTGTCCCTCAGCATAAAATAGCATCCATGTGCAAAGTGTCCATAAAAAATAGCATCCCACTAGTTTCGTTGTTAGCTTTGGCTACTCTCCCACATAGTTTCGCCAGCAAAACTATCACTGTTATCTTTCACTTCTCTCCCGCAAGCTTTTTCTGCCACAAGCTTCAAGCTTTTTCCATCGCAAGCTTGCAAGTTAGCCACTATAGTCTTCTTGTTAGCCACAAGGTTCAAGCTTCCATCACCATAGCCAACAAGCTTCAAGCTCTCCATCGCCACCATAGCTAAGCTCTCTCCAATTGCCATAGCCACAAAGCTTCCATCGCTCCAATCCTCATCGCAATCTCCATCTTCCATCTCCATTATTTCCCACCTCCATTGCCATTGCCCCTTTCTCCATCCCCTAATGGAACTCTCCACAGCTTCTTGTTGCTCATGACAGACAGTTTCCTGCTGCTTGCCATTACTCCCCTGCATTACCAAGCTCGCCTTTACTTGCCCACCTTATCTGCATTCCTCAACAGTGCGACACTCCCCATACTGCGTGACAGGAAAATCAACATGATGGATTGCTCCTCGCTAGTAGTTGCGCTCCTCCATTACCTTTACCAGATTGTGAGTTCCAGAGCTTTTTGCAGAGTCAGTTGGCTTGACGGCAAGCAAGCCCCCACTCTCATTTCTCACAGATTCGCCTCCATTTCAAGAAATTCAGGAATGATCCACCAAAGCTTTCCTCGCTTTCCACTTCCATTAGTTCTTCTTTCTATGTCCGATTTCTACATTAGCTCAATGCTTTCTTCTTTTCACCTGGGCTATGTTAGCCACAACAATCACTTCTGGTTCTATCCCTTTTTACATGATATAAAGCAATAAATACACACTACTTTTTCTAACCCCCCCCCCCCCCCAAAAAAAAAAAACCATTCTTACATTTTTACATTTTCTTCATGTAATTGGTTAAACCCATGTACGTGTTTACATTTTCAATCTTAAAATTGTGATATCTCTTCATAAATCTACATATATAAATTACATTAAGTAGCTCTTTTATAAATACCCTCATGCACATAAATGGCATCTAAGTCCCCCCATTAAAGAAATACCCCCCAGTGCACTAAAGTGCTATGTTACATGTTTTATGAGTGATCCCTCAGATATATGCCAAGCCCAAATGGAGTCATTAAAATGGTCCTTAACTTTTGACTACTCAATTTCAAGAAATGTAACACATAACCCCTCTTTTGAATACTTTCTACTTCAAGCAATTACTTTATGGGACACTAAGTTTCTTTCTTTGCTTTCTTGATTTTCCTACCGCTTCAACAAATTCTCGCTTTTATTTTTGGGCTAGCTTGCTTTTTCTTGCTTCCTCTATTGATTGCCTTTCGTGTGCATGGGTTTGCATTTGGTCTAGATGGTGTCACTATCTAGCCCAAATGTGCACCCACATGCACATGGGGCCAAATGGACTACCTTTTAAATTTTGAAATGGGAAATGTGTAATTGGGGGGATAAAATGGGGAGTACAACTGTCCTTTCGTTGAGTATTTTGAAGCTTTTTTAGGCATAGTGCTTGGGACCACCATGCATAGTTAGGGCCTATCAAATGACAAAAGAGTCAACAAGACAAATTCTAGGACGAAGAGAGGGCTATATGGTCATCAGGGCGACAATAATTAATTGCATATGGAGAAGGAGAAATAAGATTACATTTTACTACAAATGAAGTCATGGGTGATGTTTTCAAGCAGTGGAATTTTCTTTGAGATTGACTGATCCTCAATGCTGTTAAAACTAGCATGTGGGTGATAAGTTGTAAAATCAATGGATACAGGTCTTTATTGTAACCATCTCTTCATTGTATAACTGTCACTTATGAGACTAGTCTTTCTTTTTTTTTATATTAATATATAGAAAGTATTTCCACTAAAAACATCATTAATTTGTGAAAGAGGGGAAAGATCTAATTGATTGAATTTCCATTGTTATTTTGCCAATACAAGAAATATTAGCTTAATATGTCCCCCTGCAGAACTTAAAATCAAAATTCCTATTATAAAGAAATCTCATCTTACATACAAAAAGCTATTACAATTCAAAACTCAGCTTATATAGAAAAATCTTAGCTCAATGGGTGAGCTATGTATTTTGTTGACACAAGAAAGCTCACCTCAGTTAGTGAGCTAGGTAACCAAAAATGCTTACTTGATACTCTACTCACCTGGTGAGATACGCAAATTTTCTAAAAATGACCATCGTGCTCCAGTTGTACCTAACGTTGCAAAACTCTTTCCATGGCCTGGTCAACTTGGCTATGTGGTCCATATATAATCCACAAATAAACATCCTCCATGTAGGACTCAAATGTAGTTCTCATGTGGACTAAATCAGGTAGATTTTCCATCCAACTAAGGTTCATTAGCATCTCAGCCACTCTACGATCATGGGAGAGAACTGCTACTGCTTTGGAGACAACTAGGAATAAGAACGAAATCAAATAAAAGTGGGACATAGCTAGAGGGAGGAGACAAGGGTCGAGTCAGAGGAGGGTGGAGCAAGAGACGAGGGCGGAGCTTTGTGAAGTTGATGAAGGTGGTAGAGACAAGGTTAGAGTAGTGTAAAGTAGACAAGGTGATGGAGATGAGGGTGGGAGATGATCGAGACTAGGGTGGAGTTGTGTGAAGTCAATGAGGATGCTAGAGACAATGGTAGACTAGCATGAAGTCAAAAAGGTGGTGGAGATGAGGGTAGGGGATGCGGCTACATGACACCTAAATAGCCAGTACCCGGACAAACTTGGCATCCTTCTAGTTAAGCTATTTTGACCAAATTGCCAATAATTAAGCTATCTGATCAGTTCAGAGGAGGAATCATAAGATTTTTTTTCCCAACATCACAATTTATTTTGACAAGGGGAAATTGGATGGACAAGGATAGCATTGAAAATGTGAATAGGTCAGATAAATCATGTATCCTTTCAATAGTTAGTTATTTGCAAAAGTGGTCTTGCATGTAGAATCCTACTATGATACAAGAAGGAATTTGGCATCCATTTTGGCTAGGTGACTATGTTAGAATAGCTTATGATAAGGGGGGAGAGAGAGAGAGAGAGAGAGCTCGTAGGGTTTGCAACCACAAAGCATTGACATCCATAGGATCTATAATCACAATGCCATCATACTTGCACTCATACGGTTGTTCACTACAAGGCATAAGCCCTTTTTCCATGAAAATACTGACGTTTTTAACGGTCGCTATATAAGCATCGCTATATAGCAACATTAATAAACATCGCTATATAGCGACACTGGTAAACGTTGCTATATAGCGACGATTAACAGAACTAAAAAAAAACATTAGTGGGGCTAAACAAGGCCACAGTAAGCCCTGTTTTCCTCCACTAATGTTTTTTCTTTAGTAATTACAAAATAAAATATTTTATTATAAAATTTCCCTTGCAAAAAGGGTGATACAAAATTGCTCAAATGAACCGATCGAGGAACAGAAGCACTTATATGTCGAAGATATACAACATTGTTTGTTACACAATTACCCTTTCGAAAAGGGTGATACAAAATCACTCGAATGAGCCGATATACAAAAGGATATACATGGCGAAGTATATGCAAACTACTACTACTACTACTCATTCGAATTGTCATCCTCCTCCTCCTCATCTTGCTAGCCTGATCCTTGGCCCTCGTGAGCTACGCCTGATCCCTGGCCCTCATCATCGCTCGCCTCCGGTGATGGGATGCTCAAGCTTTGACTCTAAGAGTGAAACCATATTAATTGGAAATTAAATTGGAACTTAAAGAATAAAAAAATTTAAAAAGTGAGATTACAAGTAGGAGTAGACTTATACTGTGCGAGCAGCCACCTCATCCCAATCGACCGTTGCTCCCATTTCCTCATGCTCAATAAACCACGGCTTTATTCCTACACGAAACGCGTGTCGCGTTTCTACATCTATAGGAAGGCGACCCATCGCAACTTGTTGTGAAGCTAATTTACGAGAGTTAGATAAAGTGCATGAAATATGTAGTTAAAAAAATAAAACAATACATTAAATGAGAAGAAGTAGACTTACCACGGTTGCCTCGAATGCCAACCGTCCACCTGCACCAAAGTGCGAAGTACCTACGGCGTTTAGCCGTCTCCTCGCAACCCTCCTCTGACCCTCGAACATTTCAGGATGGTCCCTGTTCTGCTTCTTGAAAAACTTCCAATCAGCTTTGTCTGCCTAGCTGGGTTTAGCCCTCCCCTTTGCGATGGAAGTACACAAGATTGATCTACGATGCTTCAAGACCAAAGCCATGTGCTCTCGCATGTAATTCTCATTGAACTGCCAATTTGGGGGATTAGGGTATTTTTCTTTTAATTCATCGATGACCTCCTACTTCTTTTAGTCATCTTGATACTGCCAATCAGTAGCAATGCCACTCTTGAAGTGGTGGCTCATCAACCGCCTCATGGTGGCTATCACTGTTGTGCCCTTTTTATCTTCTATTATCTCTCCAGCAGCCACGATTTGATAGGACAGGTCCTCCACTGGGTAAGGAGGACTCATGGTAGTGGCAGAGTCAGAGCAAGCAGTGTTTATGCGAGCACTTCCAGAGTGAGGAGTAGCAGTGGGAGTAGGAGAGGGTAAGGGACCTGACTGGTACTGGGTCTCAGGACCAAGTGGAGACCTTTAGGGATGTGAGTGTGCTATCTCATCTACACCTCTCGAGTCAGCACAACATAAGCGACCCCTCCTACTCTTCCTTCCCTTACGATGGGCATGCCCAGGTGATGACCCCTCAGTCGAAGGGGCACAAGGGGACGGCTGGACAGTAGATCCAGCCATCGGTGTAGGAGAGGGAATTGCTGAGGTCCTCTGGGATAGCAGAGAGAAGAATCTCGCTACCTTCTCATCATTCATCTGTGCCACAAACTCATCGGGACTCTCGACAAAGCCATGGGCTGCTAGCAAAGGAGTTCCTCGAGGGGTAGTCGCAATGCTACGTCTGCGAGGAGTCACCTAGGGGTAGTCACAGGGGTAGGCCCTTGAGGTGTCACCTGAGGGGAATCAAAGTCCTCTGGAGAATAGAGATCATGATGTCTCCTCCTACGAGGGTTTCCATACTCGTCGGACGTGCGACGTGATCCCATGTCTAATGTAGCTTATGCATGTGGTATCCTGGTTCCAATAACTCACAATTGAAAATTGGGTTACAATCATAGATAGAACCTTAGCTTGAGCATTCTCTCGCATCTACAATTAATCTTGCATTTGCATTTGCAGTGAATTGTAGAGATAGTTGCAACACCCAATTTAGAATCCATAGTTATACAATCGAATCCTAGTGCCTTGGACCCTATTGCAAAATTTTCCTTCAAATGCAATGAAACCTACCTTGTATCCTTTCCTTGCAACTAGAACATGGAAGATATCCACCTCCCACCTTTACCCCAAGCCAGCCCCAAGCATCGATAGCTACACCACTACTTCTTGGCCCCCTCTTGGACCCTTGTCCCCCTTACCCTCTTTGGTAATGTTACCCTTGCAATAGAAACATGGAAGATATCCCTTCAAGACTCCATCCCCCACCTTTATCAAAGTAAGACCCCACAAGCCACCTTTATTTGAAGCATGGCCAATAGATACAATACTACCTCTAGGACACTTGCCCCCCTCACCCTCTTTGTTAACATTATCCAAAACCCCTCCCAGCATACCCCACTCCACCTTTCCTTCCTCCTTGAACACGGCCTACGATAGGAAACTATAACCTTAATGTTGCATTCTCCCCCTCCAACTTTTAAGGGCTCAAACCTTGGGAGCTATAACAATCACCATGCAAAGTGTACAGTATAACAACATTGAACCATGGACTACCCATGCTGTAATGGCCAACTTCAGTGTATAAATAAAATGTCAGTATTATTATTGATGACTATGAATGCCGATCGTAAGTATGCTAGATGCCAGCATCTTGCATAGCTTACAAGTCGATAAAAGCCAGTACACTCTCTTCTAGTATGCATTTAATATGGGCCAATATGGCCATTGATCAAATAATGTTACAAGGCATGCCATAGCCACAACCCTAATCCAACAACAATGAGAAGAAGGAATTACATGTCAAACTAAAAAATCTAATCTCAAGTTCATGGGATGGATCCTTCCATTTTTAGTTGCACTTATCAACAAAATGACACCTTAAAGCTTAGAGATATAGATAATGTCACCTTGTCTTAGTCATTGAGCTTACCCATTCAATGGTATTTGCTAAATGCTATCCCTATGTCTATCCAAACTATAATCAACCCACTAATGCTACCGGCCTCACTTATATCAATGCAAAACTCAATTTGTGGTCTTGAATTAATAGGACTAATTTTATTGTGAGTCCCAATGAGATAACTTTACAGATAAAGTTTCATGAATTTGCTTTAGAAGAAGGAGCTAATTTGTTTCTTTTGTCTAAGGTGTTGCCTCTTGCATCTCAAATAGCCCTTAGGTTGTCCAGGATATAAATGTTAGTAGTAATATGGAGACAACACTTAAGGGTATGGTAAGGATCACCAAAAGTCTTGGGTAAATGTATGAAGGTTAGGATAGCTAAAATAAGAGCAATGAGAAAATTAGTTGATTTTTATAGGGTTGCGAATTTGTTGGTTGGTCGATCGACGGGCCAATGAATACAGATAAAGGGCTTTTGGGTTGCGGAGCTTGTCCCTGTGGGATGCCATTTGGGCATTTTCGCTACTGTGGGATGCCATTTGGGCATTTTCGCTACCGTATGCCCACGACTGAGTAGTTCCCATGACATTCCCATTAAACTAGGTGTCAAAAGTCCATAATCCCCTCCTTTCGTTTTTGAACATAGGCTCTATAGCTGCTGGACTGGCATTTTTGCTACGTTTTGTCTACACTCTTTTTAGATGCTCTATTTGAAAATAGAGCGACAGGAGACTCCGCTTTTGCGTTGTTTTGGGTGCCCTATTTGGGGTGACAAGGCGGCCGCTTAAAGCAGAGCAGGAGGAGACTCCTCACGTGCTTTCCCACCAGCTGCCTGCTTTATGGTTGACGAACCATGGACGGATCACGGAGCGCAGAACTCTTCAACCGCGTTTCTCGCCTTGTGGGCAGCATCTACTTCGTTCCAAATCCTCTTGTCCTCCGCCAGTCGTCTTCCACCTCCGAATCGACCTGCATGTCGCGCGCTATTAACATCGGCTTTGCCTGTCTCGTCGGTCAATCGGGAGAGTCCCTTGTTCCAGCCTCCGTCATATCCAAGGCCAACTCCCCCGGCAGCATCTTGGTTGATTATCCCAGGTACAGCGATTGGGACTCACTCACGTTTTTGGCTGAAGTTGCGTTAATCTTCAAGCAGGGTTGCGAGGTTTGCATCGTCAAGCCAGTTAGGAACCTCCGGACCCGCTGCGTCCACTTCTGCAGCGACGTCGAAGACCTAAATCAAGGTGATTCTGTTTTCTGCTTCAAGTATCCGGATCTGCCTTACATACACCGTGCCAAATCACCTGTGATGATCGAAGGTGTGCTCTCCCTACCTCCCCACTCCTCCTATGGCCTGATAGCCTCGTTTGGGATCTCCATCACAGGCGGTATAGTGACAAACATGGCCGGAGAAATTGTGGGCATCCACTCGTGCAATTTTAACGTAGAGGAAGGTGATCAAGTGCTCGCTGTGGAATCACGCCGTGCGGGAATGCCGGTAGTGATCAAAGACACAGCCGATCGGGGACGTCCAACGGTGAGCAGAAGAAGCTTCCCGGGGATGCCACAGGTGCTATTGAAGAGGGTGCAGGACTTGTTTGTTCAAACAGAAGGGCGATCGAGGAAGCAAAAAGCTGAACAGGCAAGGGTGTACCCGCTGAGCCGCAGGCTGCTGTTTCCACACACGGAAAGGGCTGTGGTACTGGCTTTGGTAGCCCCCAAGCCATGCCATATACTTAAAGTTCTAATTGCTTTTAATGGGCTCGCCAACGGAGAAGATTCAGAGGAGTGTAAGTAGAGGATTGCCTCTCCTTTTTGGCTTGCCCTCGTAGGGGAAGGTCGTAGTAACGAATCCATTCCTACGAATTGAAATGGCGTAGTTGTTTTATTTAATTACCATTTTACTGTGTGCCATCGGGCCATTGGCCAAGTGTGCTGTGAACTGCTATTATGAATTGCAGTTTCTGCTGCATGGGGTAGTTAACTGACAGTCCATATTCGTCAAGACCGCTTTAGAGTCCACGCACATCAATTTAATTTGAGAGAGACCCTTACATATCTTCAAAAGGACCAGTTGAGATCGAAGGTTACCACTCGATGCCTGCCTGCTGCTGCATGAATTCAGCCTCTGCTTGATTGCATGTTTCTGAACTATTTGTGTTGAGCAAGTATTCTAAAGACATGCTCTTCAAGTTCCGCAATGCTACATGTCAGCTTATAGATGGACTTTGGTGCAGAAATAGAGTATAGTTTGCTTATCATTACATCAGCTCCCCTTGAGTTTGGTATCCAAAGAGTGGTATTTAACCTTATGCTCACTCAAAGTCTACATGCCTATAAGTGATTTCATAGTTTTTCCTCCCTCAAACTTTATTAAGAAACCTATGTCACTTATCTTGCTTGCGAATTAAATTCGTTCACTCCTAGGAAAGGCATACAAATACGAAAGTGATGGGAAGCTACTAAAATTCAAGTCGTAAAACTCAGGTTGTACACAATTATATATTGGAATCTTTAGTTTGTGAGTCTACTTGACCCTTCAATCAAGGTGGCATAAAATTCAATTTCCACCTCATAATCTATTTCTTAATCTTCATTTAGTCGCATATATCATGCAAGAACATGATGCTCGATCCGAAAACCAATGCAGACAATGGGAGCATACATTGATAATTGTTATACCAATCATGGGATACTAAGGACCTATTCCCACCTCATCCTTATGCTAAAGTAAACTCATTAAACCCATTTAATTAAAGTTAAAATAAAAACTGATTTCAACTACTATTTGTAGTTACTTTAAGTTTAAAGTAAACTCATTAAACCCATGGCATGCTCAAATCGCATTTTTTAATCAATTTGAGTGACTCATAAATGACTATATTTGGACTTTGGATGCGAAAGTTATGTCACTTTTAAAAGTGTTGTCTAAGGTAATTTTGCCAGTGAAACTACCTTGGAAGGCCTATTTCAAAGGTGTTTAGGTGGTGAAACTACCTTGAATGGATGAGGTTTCTTTGAAGAAACCCTTTCATGAACACCTCCTATTAAGTAAAAGTTGCAACAAGAATCATAAGGATATTTTCATAGAGAAATCTACTTTACATGTGGGTTTCTTCAAAATCCATCCCATTATATTATTCACCATAACCAAAGGTTATTGCCTAAAATACTTTGCAAATTTCTAAGTGAAACTATGTTTTCTTTTGTTGCATTTTTGCCACATGTTTACAATGCGACTCTTCCATGCAAGTCATGTGAGCTAGAAACCACCATTTGCAAGTAGCGACCATCCAACATTAGACAACACACCAAGCTAGATGGTGTAGGTATAGCTATTCACAAAACTAAATGTAGCCCCAGATGCTTTTGTTCATCCAAACGCTAGAACACACTTGAGAAAAGCTCCCAATGTTGTATGCTGCCCATGCTAATTTAGCAAGGAAATCAGGGACCTGCACGTCAACTGGTAGGACCTAAGGCCTGATGAAATTGAGAACTCCTTCTTTTGCTTGTGATGTATACTCTCTACCAAGAATCAAGCAATGGTAGGAACCTCAAACGGTGCATGTGCAAGACACACAATAGCCAAACCACTGGAATTACATGAACGATAGAACTTTTTTGTAATCTCTTTCTATGGTCTGGTTTCAAAAAAAAAAGTATGTAAAAACAATAAGAGACACCAGAGATATCTAATCAAACGAGGATACTCACAGGAGGAGAGTGCAAAGACGATAAAAAGTAAGTAGGAGAGCATCAGCTTCCTCTTATCTAGGTATGCTATGGTGGCATAGAGAGGTGACTTGATTTGACACAATTCCCTCGTGCATCTTATCAGCTAATTAAAGTGTTTTCTAGTCAAGTTTAAAATGGAGACATCCAAAGTCATTGGCTGACCATATCGGCTTGATCCTCCCTTTAAGCGTACTCACTAAGAATAGCTAGTGTGATTTAGCACACAATGTCCATAAAGTATCTAGAGCTCAGGGATTGGAGTGTGTTCAACAGATCATCCATGAGCCAATCAATCCCTTACTGCTATAAGAGAGTTTTGCATACCCAGAGCAATGATCATCACCTCAGCTCTAAATCGTTTCTTGGATCTTTAGTTCACAAATTCATATAGCTTTGAATTCCTTTGATGAAACAAGCGTCATGCTATTCGATGAGCCATATGAAAAACTTATAAGAGAGTTTTGCATACCCAGAGCAATGATCATCACCTCAGCTATAAATCGTTTCTTGGATCTTTAGTTCACAAATTCATATAGCTTTGAATTCCTTTGATGAAACAAGCGTCATGCTATTCGATGAGCCATATGAAAAACTTGGCGTCTCTTGGAGCTCCAACAACAGTAGCTTCCTTGTTTGGAACCCCCCAGACTTTTGTGAATCGGCTAATTGGTTGGGCTTGGATGCTGTAGTGAGGAACTGCAGAGATGACCCATCAAGGTTATACTTTGGTTGTTGAGAATTAGATGCTTATATGAACCTCAAAACTTCCTTTTCCTATGCAACAGCTTCAGAGGGCTTTTGTAGATCTTGTCATTGCTGCAAACCTTATCAGAGTGGAGGGATCACCAGACTTCGCTACCTTAGCATCTCTTTGAGGCCTCTTCAGCAATTCTCTATCCTAGAGTCAATAGTATCTGCCTTGGTTCCTATGTATGAATTTAGGGGCTATTTGCCTTGGTGTGTTAAGAGTGAGGATGGTCTACTATCTTAGGACTATCTCCTTAGGTAACAACTTTTCATCAAGATTATGGACACTTATATATTATTGGTGTCGACATTGAAAAGTGTGCCCATTCTTGAAGAAAGATGCCTTTGGTAATCATGTGTTAAAGAACAATAGGGTCATGTGATTTGCAAGATACCACCCCAGTCATTAGCTCGAAGGGTTCTTCTACAATGTGCTTATGCAAAAAATGAGCTTCTGAAATGAGGGCGATGGCCTCATATCCGAAAATAACCCTACAAAATTATACTTTGTGGAATGCCAAATACATGGCCTTGTGCTAAATAATGAGGACCTCAAAATGTACGTGACAGAGTACAAACAACAAAATATGCTTATAACCAATCATACAGACCAACTCATCAATATGAATTTACATAAAGTCACATTCATCCGAGAAAATCTGCTGGAGACACCACTTGTTGACCAACAAGCTACTAACAATCAAACAAGACTAAAAATGCTACAAATCTTGCAAGAGTTTTAGATGTACTTTGTGGAATGCCAAATACGTGCCCTTGTGCTGAATAATGAGGACCTCAAAATGTACATGATAGAGTATAAACAATGAAACCTGCTTACAACCAATCATACAAACAAACTCATCAATATGAATTTACACAAAGTTACATATTTCTTCTTGTTTTCTTGCCTTTGCATCCTCGTATCTTGTCACCCATCTTTTCATCACATCACTATTAAGCACGCAAAAGAGGTTGATACTATTATGCAACTCTGTGTCTATTACTTTGTTGCGTCCTTTCCCTTGAGGCACAATAGAGGTCATCCTTAGGTCTTCATCATCTCTCCATATTCGTGGGAGAGAGCTATCCACATCAACAAGAAACTCAGAAATATATACAAGTGACTCTTGTACCAACCAACCCTCGGCCATGCTACCTTCGGGTCTTGCATTTTGTCTCACGAAGCCCTTCAAGGTCTTCATGAAGCACTCGAGGAAGAACAACCATCGTGCATGTATAGTACCGCATATAGCAATCTCATCCACCAAATGTAGTATGAGATGTAGTTGGCTTGTGAGAATAGAACGTGGAAATGTCTCCTCCACTAAACAAACCGCCTCCACTGACATAACTCGAGCATTCTCAAGCGTGGTGGGATCTATTTCCTTTGAGCTCACATACCTCACAAGCTCGCCCATCTTGTAAATACAATCTTTCACGTCCTTCAATGCACTACGTGAAATGCTAGTAGGTAGCATGAACTGAACCTGCGAGGAGGTGGTTGATTAGTTGCTTATAGCTATTCACTCACAAATTTGAAAGGAAAAAGATATTATGCATATAAAATACTTACTTGGAGCATCTTGTGCCAATCATGAGATTTCAAGCCATATAATTGCTCTACACCTCTTTTCTTGCTCTTTGTAAAGGCTCCCTTCAAACACCTGCACCCACACTTACTTCTAAGCTTAAAGGAGAGGAGGACGAACAAGGAGAAGAAGCAACTTTGAAAAAGAAAGAAGAACCTTCCATACCTCTATCCAAGTAAGTCTTTTTGCAGTTGATCTTGTTTGGAAGTTTGCTCTCTCCAGTTTTGTACTTTCTCATATCCAAGAAGCACATGATCTGGGTATCAGTGTCACGTTTTTGTGTCGGGCGCAATGTCCTTTTCTACTTTTTAGAAATCTCGTCTGTCAAAGCGTGCCTATAGGTGCGTCTCAGGGTGCATCTAAAAGCGCGTCTACAGGCGCATCTAACCGCGCGTCTGGCTTGTTGCAGACACAGACAGATGCATCTATAGACACTCTGTTAGACGCTCTGTTAGACGCTCTGTTAGATGCCCTATTAGATGCTATGTTAGACGAGTAGTTAGACGCTCTGTTAGATGCGTCTATAGATGCACAAATCAAGCGCATCTATAGACGCGCTCTGACAGTAAGCCAATCTTTTCTTCCCCTTTCTTCTTAGCTCATCAGTAATAGATTGTTTTCCTTTTTTCTAGTTCAACATGTGGCCAGGAAGCGCTTCTAGCTCACCTGATCCCCGGGAATCTATTTGGAAGGACTTATATAACCTTTTAGGGCACCCTCTTAGTCCTACGGAGTTATACGGGTATATGACGGGTACTCTGAACACTCCCCAGGAGTCGGCACTACAGACTCCCAGCCACCCTACACCACCTAAGATCACCCCAGCGGAGTCAGCACAGCCGTCTTATGCCCCTTCCACCGTACCGTCTTATGCCCCTTCCCCCATGCCATCCTATGTCCCTTCTGCCATCCCGTCTTATGCCCCTTCCCCCATGCCCTCAGGAGGTCCTTCTGTCTCGGTGAGCCGTCGACGTACTCCTGTGTTGTCAAGACTCGGTTCTCCAGCTACGAGTGGTCAGCATAGTCCCGTGCAGTCCTCAGCTACGAGTGGCCAGTGTACGAGCTCGACACGACAGGGTAGCAGGCGTAGTAGCAGGGAGAACGGTGGGGGATGCATGGCACAGTGCTTTGGGCCATGTGGTGGTGAGGAGGAGGATGATTGAGATGATTTAGACGTGCCTCTGGGTGATGGTACGATTTATTATGACATCACTCAAACAGGAGGCATCTTGATGGATGCGTGGGGGAAGGACATCATGGCCTTCATGCGCTCTGTAATTGCTAACAATTACAGAGATTGCTTTATCCACTACAAAGACCACCCAAAGAGGTTGGCTAATGAGACCCTTGCTACTGTTCGCTCTAGATATCCTAACCCCCCCAATCGCCAGTTCACAGATAAATCAGGGAAGTCAAATATTGTTACGATACTTAGCAATAAAAGATCTTCGCTTAAGAGGCAGGCACTAGCGGAGCTTGCCAGAACCACCAAGGGGCCCGCCCCACACCACTCACAAGCGTGAGTGGAAGAAGGCAATGAAGTCAGCGAGGGAGGACCCCAGTCTGTAGCACGTGGAGGCACGGAGGATCCAGATAGAGGAATATGGAAGCGCGCATTTTGGAGCAGGGGGTGTTGAATCATGGGAGGCCCAATTTATAAGTATCGATCTCAAATTATATTGCTTATGTAGTTTATTAGGAAGTTGGTTGTTTCTTTGTACTAATCCCTCCGCAAAGTGTGTCGCGATCATGCAGCTTGAGATCGTGGGCAGATACCCTACTCTAGTGGAGATAGCCTACCACCGCCACCATCGCAGAGGAGATACATGGAGGCACTTCTATGATGACGGGTTGATTACTGAGGAGCAGTATACCCGAGCTACTGGAGCGGCCCCCCAGGTATTTGAAAGTAATTAAATAATGCCAAAATTATAAGTAAAGATTTGATTTTTCATACATTGATATATGTTGTCCCTTGTTCACAGGCCCATGCACAAGACGACGAGGAAGACGAGGAAGGAGGCGCAGAAGGGAGCGCAGAAGGCAGCGAGGATTAGTCGTAGAAGTAGTGCTAGCTACTCTTTTTTGTACTTAAAGCCACTGGCTTGGCTTCGTGCCTCTTGTATATAGACTCCTCTTATTTTTTGTACTTGAAGCCACATGACGTGGCTTAACTTCCTTATTTTTTTTACTTGAAGCCACATGACGTGGATTAGCTTCGTGCTATATGTATATACAAGCACTTTTTGAGCTTTCAATTTTATTGCGTTTTGGAGTTGTAATGTTTTATTTGGAATTGTAATTAAAATGCGGTTGACTGTAAGAATTGAAGTACACAATGTGGATATGGGATTCTTGTAACTATATAGCATACACAACATACACAATATTCTGTAAAATTTATTTTTTTTTTAAAAGCGCGTCTATCAGTGCATTTAAAAACGCGCTTATATTCGTGTTTGTCTGTTCGACTTGCGTCTATATATGCATCTATAAACGTGTTTATAAACGCATCTATTTATGCATCTAACTGTGCGTCTATACACACGTGTGTCTGATATATAGACGCACAATTAGACGTGGGTCTCCAGACGCGAAAATAGACGTGCAAATAGACGCGCCTGTAAGTTTTTAATTTAGTTTATGAAATGCGTCTGTGCACACGTCTATGGGTGCTTTGTCTTGTTGTGAAGTGTAAAGGTCGGTATATACCAACTTTGTGAAGCTTTCCTATACCAACCTTTAACAGAGAGTATTTTCCCTATACTGACCTTTAACAAAGAGTGCTTTTCCATGGTAAATTTTTTTCCTCTTCATACATATTTGATCCTTTGAAAGAATAAAATACAAGAGCATGTATATTAAGTTTGAGATAAAAAAGCTTATATATTCATGTCCAAGTTTGAGATGAAAAAAATCAATCAAGAGCATTTACATCAATGGCTTCATCCTGAGCCAAGTCCTATGCACCAAACAAGTCTATCTCCAACTCTATGCGGAGTTGATCTCCTATATCATTATCATACTTTGGCATCGTACGTTCACCTAAGACTTGATCTTGTAATTTCCCTTCTCCAATAAAGTCGGGTGATTCTTGATCGTCATCTTCTAATTCCTCGATATCATGATCTCCATCTTCCTCCTATTATGTGCATCTTCTTCTTGGCTCATATTGTGATATTCATCTACTTCACAAGATCCATCTGGATCAATTGGTCGATCCGACATTGGTAGTGACATCTCCATATCCACATCTCTGTCTTCAAAAATCTGTTTACTTCGTGGTGCAACTTGGATCACGTACCACCATCTTGGATCAGAACGATCCAAATGAAAAACCACCTCTATTAAAGATGGGTTTCAAATGCCATCAATTATATGAATTTATGCTTTAGTAGATATGAACATGTACCAATTGATCTTTAAAAATGAAAGCATTCAATTAATTAAATCATTAGTACGCACCTGCTCACAATGCTTGGGAAGAACAAAAGTATCACTTTCATCAGTCCAAAGTTTACAGTCCAGATTTTGGTGGAGTCTACCACAAAGAAACCACTATTGTCTTTCCTCACTATAGCATGGGGACTGTTGTAAATAGTTCTAAACCATTTTACATCAAGAGTGAGATTACTAAATCGTCTAAAATCAATTTCATAGATTTTGCATATGGTACCACAATAATCCAACTGTGAGGAGAGAAGATTGGTATCCAAAGCACTTGCTCGGCTATCTTGTGTGAAGTTAGCCATGACTCCACAATCATATCTTACTCTCTTTGAATCAATGCGTTCCACGTGAAAATGTCATCCATATGACCATAATGCACTGTATATTTTGTACTGCAAAAAATTATCATTGAAACAATGAGGATGCATATATTTTATAGTGTATACATCAAGAGATAAGAAACTTACATGCATCATACATCTAAATGAAAGCTCTCACTCGTGCTCTTTTATTGTCTCTCATCGTGGCCGGCTTTACGTAGAGCCCTTTATGTAGAGCCATTTGTAGCCAATGAAGTGACGTGTCTTTGGGGAGAAGGGAAAGTTCCCATGGATATGGTTGCACTCACCTTTGCTTGCCTGCTTCATATCTCTCAATCCACTTCTGCATCTCCTTGCTATTGAGGATACAAAACTTATTGAATTTCTCCATTTTCTCTTCACTCATCTTTCTCTCAATCCCTTTTCCTTGGGGAACCTCACCAATAATGCGATCATCATCCTTATTATGCCAAGCTTGTGGCATATCAGGATCCATGGATGCAAGAAACTCTGTGATATATACTAATGACTCTTGCACAAACCATCCCTATGTCATGCTTTCTTCTGGTCTTGCTCTCTGCCTTACAAATCCCTTCAAAGTTTTCATAAACCTTTCGAGAAAATACATCCATTGATTATGAATGGTACCTGTAATGGCCACCTTGTCAACTATGTGCACAAGCAAATGTACTTGAGTTGTCATTCTGCTTGAGGGAAAGTGCTCCTCAAGCAAGCACACGGCTTCGATGGAGTTCACCCTAGCCTTCTCAATGCTCGATATGGAGAGCTCTTTTTGAGATATCCAACTATTTCATGTGTCCATGTAAGATTCATAATCTTTCTATAGATTATTCAACTTAGATTGAAGAAAATCTCGGGGGGGTCACTCATCATATGTAACCCTATCACGTGAGTTCAATAGAAGGATTTTTTTTATTTCTAAAATTTACAGAAATAAATATACATAAGGGAGTATTTAAAATAGTTTTGGAAAAAATTTACAGATTTGTTTAGAAAAGGGGTACATTTTATTAATGAAATTTTTTACAGATAAGGGACTTTAAATATAGGCCTTGAACGCACATGATATAGAGGGTTTATACATAGTGACCCCCCCGAGAAGAAAATGTAATCAATGCAAGTTGATAGTAAGTATACCTTACAATACCATTGATCTTGAATATAGAATTTCTAACATCTTCTTGTAAGCACCCTTTCACTATAATTGGGAGGATGAACTATCCAAGCAACAAAGAAGTCATGTCAATAATATAACATAATCATAATTACACTAATATAATGCATCACGATTATCGGTACACTAATCCTATAGCTTAGAATACCTGTAAGACCTTGTGCCAATCCTGGGACTTGAGCCCACTAAGCTTATTGCCCTTTGAAAATGCTCCTTTCAAGCAATGCATGTACCCCGCCAGTGTTGGAAAGAGGCAATGTCCAACTTCACCACTACCTCCTCTCTCTTACACATGATCTATGCTACTTTTGGGAGGACAACTTTATGACTATGCACTTGGAGCTACAAATGAGGCATCCTATCCATAGCTTGCAAGTCTTCTTGTAGTCCTCTCGAGTCTTTGTCACACCAACCAAGTGTGCCCAAATAGTAGCCCCCACATTCTTGAAGATATGCATTGGATCGAAGAGATGCACTACTACATACGGATCCTATTGCGACGTTTATGTACCGATGTTTAGCACCCGCTTAGCGTTAATCATTGGTATGAAAAGTGGGTTTTGTAAAGCGTCGCTATATAGCGACGCTTGCCAAAAGTCGCTATATAGCGACCTTTATAAACGTCGCTATATAGCGACTTTTAAGTATCACTATATAACGACACTGTACTATTTTATAGCGACGTTTTCCAGAGAGGTTTTTCTTTCCATATAGGACTTAAAAGTTAGTTTTTTCCAATGAAAATTTTTTTTTAATTTTCATACATGTTTGATCTCATAGAGAATAAAAAAATGAGAGCATGTACATCAAGCCTTTGAAGCTCATATATTCATGTCCAAGTTTAAGATGATAAAAATAATTAAGAGCATTTACATCAATTGTTTCATCTTGAGCCAAGTCTAAGGCGCCAAACAAGTCTATCTCTAACTCTATACCGAGTTGATCTCCTATATCATTATCGTACTCTAGCATCGTACATTCACCTAAAAGTATTTGATCATCTTCTTCAATAAAGTGTGGTGATTCTTAATGATCATTGTCTTCTTCCTCAATATCGTGATCTCCATCTTCCTCCCGTGCAATGTCATTATGCGCATCTTCCTCTTGGCTCATATGGTGATCTACATCTTCTTCACTAGATTCATCAATTGGATCCGGCATTGGTAGTGGCATCTCCATATCCACATCTCTATCTTCAAAAATTTGCTTACTTTTTGGTGCAACTTGGATCACATACCACCATCTTGGATCAGAATGATCCGGATGAAAAACCACCTATATTGAAGATGGGTGCCAAATGTCGTCAATTATATATATGAAATTATGCTCAAGTACATGTATCAATGGATCTTTAAAAACGAAAGCTTCGATTAATTAAATCATTAGTATGCGCCTGCTCATAGTGCTCGGGAAGAACAAAAGTATCACTTTCATCGGTCCAATGTTTGATGGAGTCTATTGCAAAGAAACTGCTACTATCTTTTCTCACTGTCGCATGGGGACCGTTGTAAATAGTTCAAAACCATTTTACATCAAGAATGAAAATACTAAATCATCTAAAATCAACTTCATAGATGTCGAGTATGGTTCCACAATAATCCAACTCTGAGGAGAGAAGATTGGTATCTGAAGCACTTGCTCGGCTATCCTGTGTGTTAGCCATGACTCCACAATTATACTTGACTCTCTTTGAATCGATGCATTCCATGTGAAAATGTCATCCATATGACCATAATGCACTATACTTTTTGTACTGTAAAAGAGCATCATTAAAAGAATGAAGATGCATCTATTTTATAGCGTATATTGCCACAAATAACTACTTAATTATGTCAAGAGGTAAGAAACTTACATGCACCATACATCCAGATGATAACTCTCGCTCGCACTCGTTTATTGTCTCTCCATCACGTTTGGCTTTACATGTAGCCAGTTGTAGCCAATCAAGTGACATATGAGTAGGGAGAAGAGCCAGATCCTGTGGATATGGTTGTGATCGCCTGTACATTACTCTGAATCTCGTCCTTGCATTTATTCTTTCTGCTTTGGACACTTCATATCTCTCAATCCACTTCTGCATCTCAGGGCTATTGAGGATACAAAACTTATTGAATTTCTGCATTTGCTCTTCGCTCATCTTTCTTTCAATCCCTTTTCCTTGGGGAACCTCGCCAACAATGCGATCATCATCCTTGTTATGCCAAGTTTGCGGCATATCGAGATCCGTGGATGTAAGAAACTCTGTGATATATACTAATGACTCTTGCACAAGCCATCCCTCTGCCATGCTTGCTTCTGGTCTTGCTCTTTGTCTTACAAATCCCTTTAAAGTTTTCATAAACCGCTCGAGAAGAAACATCCATCGACTATGAACGGTACCTGCTATCGCCACCTCATCAACTATGTGCACAAGTAAGTGGACTTGAGTTGTCATAATGCTCGAGGGAAAGTTCTTCTCAAGCAAGCATACGGCTTCGATGGATTCCACCCTAGCCTTCTCGATGCTCGATATGGAGATCTCTTTTTGAGATATACACCTATTTCACAACAAGACAAAGCACCCATAGATGCGCACACAGACGCATTTACTGAACTAAATAGAAAACTTACGGGTGTGTCTATTTGCACGTCTATTTTTGCGTTTGGAGACCCGTGTCTACCAGCGCGTCTATATAGCAGACACATGTGCGTATAGACGTGCATTTAGACGCTTAAATAGACGCTCTTATAAACACGTTTATAGATGCAAAAATAGATGCTTGTCGCACAGAGAGACGCGTATATAGACGCATTTATAGACGCACTAATAGACACGCTTCATTATTTTTTAAAAAAAATTTACAGAATGCTGTGTATGTTGTGTATGCTATATAGTTACAAGAATCCCATTTCCACATTGTGTAATTCAATTCTTACAGCCAACCGCATTTTAATTCAATTCCAAATAAAACATTACAACTCCAAGACGCAATACAATTGAAAGCTCAAAAAGTGCTTGTATGTACATATAGCACAAAGCTAAGCCACGTCATGTGGCTTCAAGTACAAAAAATAAGGAAGCTAAGCCATGTCATGTGGCTTCAAGTACAAAAAATAAGAGGAGTGTATATACAAGAGGCACGAAGCCAAGCGAGTGGCTTTAAGTACAAAAAAGAGTAGCTAGCACTACTTCTACAACTAATCTATGTTCTCTAAGTCCTCGCTCCCTTCCACGCTCCCTTCTACGCTCCCTTCTATGCCTCCTTCCTCGTCTTCCTCGTCGTCTTGTGCACGGGCCTGTAAACAAGGGACAACATATATCAATGTATGAAAAATCAAATCTTTACTTATAATTTTGGCATTATTTAATTACTTTCAAATACCTCGGGGGCTGCTCCAGTAGCTTAGGTATACTACTCCTCAGTAATCAACCCGTCATCATAGAAGTACCTCCATGTATCTCCTCTACCATGGTGGCAGTGGTAGGCTGTCTCCATAGGAGTAGGGTATCTGCCCATGATCTCAAGCTGCAAGATGACACAATTTGCGGAGGGATTAGTACAAAGAAACAACCTCCTAATAAACTACATAAGTAATATAATTTGAGATCGATACTTACAAATTGGGCCTCCCATGATTCAACACCCCCTGCTCCAAAATGTGCGCTTCCATATTCCTCCATCTGGATCCTTTGTGCCTCCACGTGCTACAGACTGGGGTCCTCCCTCGCTGATTTCATTGCTTTTTTCCACTCATGCTTGTGAGCAGTGTGGGGTGGGCCCCTTGGTGCTTGACCTCCCTCAAGCCTGGCAAGCTCCGCTAGTGCCTGCCTCTTATATGCGAAGATCTTTTATTGCCAAGTATCGTAACAATCTTTGACTTGGCCATTTATCTGTGAACTAGCGATTGGGGGGGTTAGGATACCTAGAGCAAACAACAACGAGAGTCTCATCAGCCAACCTCTTTGGCTAGTCTTTGAAGTGGATAAAGCAATCTCTATAATTGTTAGCAATTACAAAGTGCATGAAGGCCATGATGTCCTTCCCCCGCGCATCCATCAAGATGCCTCCTGTCTGAGTGATGTCATAAAATATCATACCATCACCTGGAGGCACGTCTAAATCATCTGAATCATCATCGTCTCCACCGCCACCCCTCCCAAAGCACTATGCCATGCATCCCCCACCGCTCTCCCTACTACTACGCCTGCTACCGTGTCGTGTCGAGCTCATACACTGGCCACTCATAGTTGGAGACTGCACGGGACTACACTGACCACTCGTAGCTGGAGAACCGAGTCTCGACTGCATAGGAGTACGTCGATGGCTCTGTGAGACAGAAGGACCTCCTGATGGCATGGGGGTAGGGGCATAAGACGGCATGGCAGAAGGGGCATAAGACGGCATGGGGGAAGGGGAAAAAGATGGCATGGGAGATGGCCTGCACTATGTAGCCGACTGGGCTGTGCTAACTCCGCTGGGGTGATCTCAGCTGGTGTGGGGTGGTTTGGAGTCTGTAGTGCCGACTCCTAGCGGGTGTTTAGAGTACCCGTCATATACCCATATAACTCCGCAGGACTAGGAGGGTGCCCTAAAAGGTTATATAAGTCCCTCCAAATAGAATCCCGGGGATCAGGTGAGCTGGAAGCGCTTCCTGGCCACATGTTGAACTGGTAAAAAGAAAAAAAATCTATTACTGATGAGATGGGAAGAAAGGGGAAGGGAAGAGAGAAATGGGTTACTGTCAGAGCGCATCTATAGACGCATCTGATTAGCGCATCTACTTTTGCATATAAGAGCGTGTCTATAGACGCGGCTGTCTGTGTCTACAAATAGGCTAGACGTGCGTTTAGACACGCTTGTAGATGCAGTTTTAGACACGCTCTGAGATGCATCTATAGACGCGCTCCGACAGATGGACTTTTCTAAAAAGTAGAAAAGGACATTGCGCCCGACACACAAACGTGACATTGATACCCATATCATGCATTTTTTGGATACGAGAAAGTACAAATCCAAAGAGAGTAAACTTCCAAAAAAGATCAACTGTAAAAAGACTTACCTTGGATAGAGGTATGGAAGGTTCTTCTCCTTTTTCAAAGTTGCAGCTTCTCCTCCTTGTTCGCCCTCCTCTCCTTTAAGCTTGAAAGTAAGTGTGGGTGCCTTCCTCTTGAGTGTAAGCTTGGAAGCAAGTGTGGATGCCTTCCTCTTAAGCATCGAAACTATGGATCAGCTAATAACGAAGCAAGCAAGCCACGCGAAGTATAAGTAATGTGAAGAAAAGCAAAGCGAGTGCGCTAAAAGCAGGTTTAAATGCGTGTCTATAGGCACATCTAATAGCGCGTCTATAGGCACGTCTAAATACATAGTGTATATGTGGTTGTAGATGCGATTTTAGATGCGCACCACAGAACAAACAGACATGCTTTTAGATGCGCCTTTAAACGCGCCACAGAGTTTAAAATTAAACATTTGAAGAAGAGCAAATTTTGGGTTGTTTGTTTGTAGGATGTCTTCATCTTCAACAAGTAGCTCCAGTGAGGATGAATCCCTCCGTATCCACCATCATGAAATGTGGTTGGAGCAAAAAATAAAATGTATGTGTGATCGATGTCGAGGAAACATGTATCGTGCATGCAAGATTACACTCAATCACATCTCAAAGTATGGAGAATGGGATGCGACTGTAAACATAGTAAGTGTTAAAGAGTTAAGGTTGATTGAGATACCTATGGGTGTTCATATGTTTGAGTTATGATCCCGATATGAGGTGGGATCTTCAGGACGGACTGTTACGGATGCATGGAGTGATGGTGATAGTAGCCCTCCACCATTACCTCATGAAGCCATGGAGGAGGAGGTGTTTGATGATATGGTGTGGGATTTATATGTCCATCAAGGGAGGGATGATAGCATGGAGCAGGATTATCTTTTTACTGCAACATCGACTCCACTGTTTGAGGGGTGCACATTCTCTGTTCTACGTGCCTCCCTTGAGTTACTAAACTTGCAAACCATCTATGGATGGAGCAATGCAAGTTTGAATGCATTACTCAAGTAAGCTTTAAAGTCTATTTTGCAAACATGGTGAATTATGCTAGTGGGTCAATTACTCGAATGCTTTTCCTCATTTATGGTCTTCACGTGCAGGATATTGTGTAAAATGCTTCCAAGGGAGAATAAATTACCGACCTCAAGAGATATGGCAAGGCAACATGTGACCTCTCTTGGAGGATTAGATTACAAGCGCATCCATGCATGTGTCAACGATTGCGTTTTGTTTCATGGACTACATAAGGATGCAAGAGAGTGTCCTACTTGTGGAGAGGCAAGATATAGAGCAGATCTCAAAACTTTGGACGTGCCTCGTAAGGTTCTGCGACATTTTCCCATGATCCCTCGCATCCAACATATGTTCAAGTGCAAATCTATTGCAGAGCTCATGTCATGGCATTCCTCCCATCGATCAACTGATGGCAAGTGGAGAACTCCTGCGGACTCTCCTGCGTGGAAGCATATTAAAGACACATGGCCAAGCTTCAAGGAAGAACCTGGGAGCTTGAGGCTTGGATTGGGTATGGATGGTGTGAACCCATTTGGTCTCAAAAGCACCTCTTACAGTGTATGGCCAGTGATATTGGTGAATTATAATCTTCCATCCTCTATGGCTATTAAGAAAGAACATGTTATGCTGTCCCTTCTAATTCTAGGGAAACATAAAGTCAAAAACCCTGATGTTTATTTGGAGCCATTGATTGATGAGCTAGAGAAACTTTGGAGAGGTATCGAGGTGCATGATGTGAGTAGGCCTCCCTCGTCATGAGACTTCAACTGCAAAGCAGTCTTGATGTGGATGATGCATGACTTCCCAGGCTATGGCGAGTGTTTAGGTAAGCATTGCACTTCTAATTATGAATAGGCAAAGGATGTGTCACCCTAAACCCACCTTCAACTCTTAATTGCTTCTATTGTTCAAGTCTCACTACATTGGGTTACCATGCATGTCCTGTTTGTGGTCCTTCACTAGTTGCCTCATGGGCAGAGGCATTGAATAAGGTCATCTATGAGAATCACCATCGATTTCTCCCACCTAATCATCCTAGATATGTTGCCCCTTGGAATGAAGTCCTCCCACAATCACTCACCACGGGAGATTGGATGAGAATTTGGGATGGTACCATGACTCCTCCACCACTTGGCATGAGCCGGTAAGGGTTTGTAACTATTGTGTGCTATATTGGCTGGAAATAAAGATTGCCTGCTAACACTTTATTTTGTTTAGATACTCCATCTTTTATCATTTACCATATTGGTCCCACCTCAAGATCAATCACCTACTTGATCCCATGCATATCTTCAAGAATGTGGCATTTACCATTTGGGAGCATTTGAATGGGACATGAGATTTCGTAGGCATAAGGGAGGATCTACGTACCACAAGGAGGATGCGTGAAGCTTGGCCACAAGAGAGACCAAATGGGCGTGTTTTTTTACCTCGTGCACCGTGGATGATCGACATGTGAAATAGCTTCCTCTCTCCTAGAAGCATACAACTTTCGAGCATCCTGCACGTGACATAAATGGATTGATTGCCATTTAATATATCTTCCTCGTTGCTGCACACATTTACTATGTTCAATGGCATTTTTTAATTCATCACATGTCTTATATTTTGACATCCTTTGCTTTGATGGTGTCCTGACATGGCAAAAATCTCTATGCCAAATTTTTTATTGTGAAATCATGCTCTCTGTCTCTGTCTTGTAAAGTTTTATTGACGGTTTCTAGGTTGACCTTCTTTGTCATTCCCAAAGGAAGATGTTGTTGACATTTGACACGTCCATCTAGCATTGTTTGTTGAAGATGCGGCTATGGTAATGCATGGTCTTCAAGAGCTTGCTTTAATGTTGCGGTTGCATTTATAGTGCTTCCATGGGATTTAAGCTTGTAGGTATTTCCATGAATTGTATGACCACTTTTTCTTTCACCTCTGCCTAGATGGTCTAGTATGTGCCATGTGATAGCCCAATTAACCATTGATATCCTCGATTTCAAATGGGTCTCCATGGGTTTCAATCTAGGTTTACAGTCTCTTGTGCTCAAATCTTTTGCTCAAATCTTGATCAGTGCCTTGATGAAGAAAGCATGAAAACTCTTGAAGAAGATAGTTATGTCTATTAGTCATTGTCTTACTCCAAATACCAAGGCATATGTCTGCATAATCATCTTTCCCAACTGTTCTAATGCAAAGTCTCTTGCAACAAACTCGCATAAGCATCCTTTCCATATTCTCCTCGAATAACATTACATGTCTCTTTGGTTCTGGAATTGATGCCATGATTCTTCGCCTCTTCACACTCACATACTTTATTTTTGTAAATAGTGTCTTGCATCTTCCAGTTGTAAGACCATCAAACCTCGAATCCATTTCCCTTGAATCTTCATCTCTATAATCAAATGCTGTGTGGGCTTGAGAATTATTTGATGCCTTATAATATCTTGGAAATGGCAATCTAGTAGACATGTTCATTGATGTCAATTTGTTGCCAATGTCTCTTGAATTTTGTGGTTGAACTCTTTCTCCTTCGTAACTCAAGATTCTCCCATCAATATTCTCTTGCATGCTAGCAATAATATTACGAACAACATGACAAGTCTCAGATTCTTTGCCCCCTTTGCCCTGCATTCGAGTGGTAACATCATGATCATTGTCACTAATATCATCAATTCATGTTATTGCATTGCTTATCCCATCGATCTTTGTGTGTATTTTTCTTTGTGATCCCATCTTATTACTCTCAATACAAGACAAGTCTTCTATATCAATAAGCATGTTTGAGTCACTTGCAACATAAGACAAGTCTTCTATACCTATGAGCCTGACACATGTCATTTGCAACACAGGACAAGTCTTCTATACCAGTGAGCTTGTTCGAGTCACTTGTTGCAACATAAGACAAGTCTTCTATATCAGTAGGCCTGTTCGAGTCTTCTATACCAGCGAGTATATTTGAGTCACTTGCAACACAAGAAACCTTTTCTGCATCAACATTTGTTACTATAATGTCCTTAATATCTATGATACTCTTGATTAATACTATAGCTTCTTATCAATTTGGATACCATTTGTGTTATAGTCCTTTTCTTCTGATAATATCCTGTTGTGTCTTCCATGACATTGAAGGAAACTGTCTTGGGCAAACTTGATTTCAAGAAAGCTAACCCCCATTTACAAGTACTATGAACTTGTAGATGAGACATAGTATTATGGATGTTTAGATTTGAAGTACTATCCATTGCATTTTGAATGACACCTACACTAGTCAACTTAATTATCTCCACTATACAGAGAAAAATCTGAGCATAGCCCTTAAAGTTGCCAATTGCTAAAACTTCTTCGGAGCAAGATAACATCTCTACTTTTTCCCCCTCAAAACAAGTTTTCTTGATATCTTGAAAATATGTCTTTGGAACAATTTCGTCTTGGTCCCAGAGCATTCTGTGTGCTTTCATATCAAATATGTCACATTGTAAGATATCTCCCAATGTTTCAAAGTCTCCATATGGATATTTTAAATGTACTTTAGGATTTACAACGTTGGTGATTATCACTACACATCTTCTCTCACCACAACGTTGGAAGTGACACACATTCATAGGATCAAGACTATGAATTTGTCCAAAAGCCACCACTTCATTCTTCTTATATAACACCATATCCATACCCTCTGTTTGGGTGAATACCTGTTTTATGTACAAAAATAAATTAGCAACTCAAAAAAAGACACAATAAATAATCATTGAGCTTATTATTACTTAATAGCTACCGCTCAAGAGGCCAATACTTCACAAGCACACGTCTTGGACCAATGGTCCAATACCACTAAAGACATTCCTCAATAGGCAAAGGTCACCTTGGAAATGAGAAAGCTTAAGGAGACATATACAACCATCTACCAACAATACAAAGAAAAAATGAATGAGATGCACTCCTAAAAGATAATCATCTCCAAGCTTGAACTCCAATTGCTAATGCACAACAATGAGGCATTGGAAGACAATACCAATGAAGCCCCACTACAATGCACAATGGTGGTGTACCAAGAGTTTGTGGTGGCTGCTCTATAAGTGGAAGATCACCTCAACGCACACGTGCTTATCCAATGGAAGCAACTCCAAATCAAAATCATATTTGCTCATCCAACAATCAAATGGGAGCGTTCCATAGGGACCAAAACCCTATGCATAATTTGCCAAGACTTGTCCAAAGATGAGAAAAATATCTCCTACCTGTCTACACAGGCCGGGTTTATAGCACTCAGGATAGATGCTTTCATCGCATATGTATGCCTCATGGGTAGTCCTCCCCTTAGGGTTATTGTAGGTTTGTTGCCATTGCTACAAAGGCCAAGGAACAACATAACCAACATCCCACCCATGCAACTGATGATCGCATCGCAGCAGCAAAAAGAAGTGTCGAAAGATGATAGGGCCTATCTCACATCCAACTTCCCATATCTAACCACTCTTTCTGCCAACCTCATAACCTCACTTACCCTTGCTGCTACCACCCTCCTAACCTTCCCTGAGCTCCATCCTAATATCTATTCCCTCTATCGTTTCTTTGCTCATGCCTCTCACCATTTTCAACTAACCCAATAGTCATAAACTTACGAGCCACTCACACCTAGCTTCTTCCCCTCCCTTGCTAATCCTACCCTTGAGGATTACCAAGCTACTCAAAACATTCACCCAGTTCTTCCCCCCCTCCCCTCTGCTCCCCCTTCTGCAACTAACACTCTTCCATATTTCTCCCCCATGTCCCTAGATTCCCTCCCTGCCTCATCATCACCTCCGACACTACTTGTGCTTCCACCAGTAGAAAATGACACAGTATTTGATTTTGAATATCAGGATCCGGATAATCCAATTCATACTCCCATTCCAAGTTCCAATGATGGGTATGATTTTAATGAGATACCACTTCCGAGTAACCCCATTTAAATTTTGGAGCAAATATCTTGATATGAAAACTCGAGGTGGATGGGCCCTGGACAACTTTCATACCAACCTTCGTCAGCGTCAAATTAGTGAAGGCTGGATAAGCAAGTTGGATCCACACTCTGATTGGCGCCATCCCAAGCTCTTTGACATAATCTTCTTGAACAAGTACCTACGTGCACCTCCATGTCCCAGAGCCCCATCCCGAATTCTATGCAATTCCATGATGTAAAAAATGGGAAGCCAACATACACACTTTGGATGAAGATCAAACCATTAATTGGCCAATGATCAAACCATACTCTAGTGTAGAATGGAATATCCAAGGCACAATGATCCAAGCACTTTAGCAGCATGAGCAAATAATGTGCCGCAACATTGATCGCTTCCTTCGCCTAAGTGCTATATTCTGTAAAACATTGGAATTCATTCTGGAGGTCCCATGTTACCTCGATACCCATTTGCCTCCACTCAGTTTCAATCCAAATGAATGGGTCGATGCTCAAATTAAAAGCCGACTCTATCAAAGAGTGATCTTCTTAGAAGCACGCCACATATCTCTGTTCGAACAAATGGTGGATACATGCTACCTTGAAACTAAGCAAAAATTATATGGTGCCAAGGCTTTATAGTAGGATCGCAAGTAGCACGACACAAGTTCCATAGCCACTAGACTAAAGGCATGGCAATCTAGGTGCATGCTCACAATAAGCCATAACCTGAGGATGGGTAATAAATTTGACTCGGGAGTATGTTGTCTCTATGCCAACATGGACTTAGGTAGAACAGAATGTGTGTAGAGTAGCGGCAAAGCTCCGCTTGTACTTACATAAAGCTAGAAATAATCCCTCTTAGAAATGCAACTTGCAAGTTCTACATGTAAGTTCTACATGTGAGTTCTACATGCGAGTCGTACGGCGAGTTCTACATGCAAGTTCTACATGCAACTCCTACATGCGAGTTCTACATGCAACTCCTACATATGAGTTCTACATGCTAGTTCTACATGCAACTCCTACGTGCAACTCCTACGTGCAAGTTCTACATGCAACTCCTACATGCAACTCCTGCATGCGAGTTCTACATGCAACTCCTACATGCGAGTTCTACCATGGAAGTTCTACATGCAATTCCTACATGAAACTTGCAACTCCTACATGCAACTTCTATATGCAAGTTCTACACATAGAGAGAGAATGTCTTACAATTCCTACATGTAGAGAGAGAAGCTCTCCAACTTGTATAAATACCCCATAAGGGAATGAAGCCCACACTCTCTAGGGCATTGTGTTGAGTTCTACTTTGGTATTCTAAGCAATTGTCTCAAGTGTCCATGCTTCCTTTCACTCCACGTCCAAAAGTATGTCCTAACCTTACAACTCCTCCTCCCCTCTCCTCCAACCCTGCAACCCATCCTCTCCCTCTCCAACCTTGCAACCCATCCTCTCCCCCTCCTCCTCCCTCCTCCTCCTCCCTTCTCCTCCTCCCCCTCCCTCCTTTCTTCTCCTCCTCCCTCTTCCTCCTCCTCCTCTCCCTCCTCCTCCCTCCTCCCTCCTCCTCCCTCCTCCTCCTCCTCCTTCCTCCTCCTTCTCCTTCCTCCTTCTTCCTCCTCCTCCTCCTCCTCCTCCTCCCTCCTCTCTCTTCTTTCCCCCATGCACTTACACCTTCTTCCTCTTCCACTCCTATGCTCTCCCTAAACCCTTAACCTCCATGATCTACAAGGGAGATGAGTTCTCCACCATGCACTTTACCCTTAACCTTGGAACCTCTTCTAAACTCTGGAACCTCTCTCTAAACCTTGGAACCTCTCTCTAAACCTTGGACCTCCTTCTAACCCTAGAACCTCTTCTAAACCTTGGAACCCCCTTTTAAACCCTGGAACCTCCTTCTAACTTTTCAACTCCTCCTAAACCCTGCAACCCCCAATGAAGATGAAAGCCTTCATTACCTCAACCATGATGATACAGATTTCTTTTACGCATGCATGCACTATGTTTGCTTACCACACTTAAGCCTACATCTCTCACCAAAACACAACTCGAGGTTTTAAGCTACATGTATACTACAAACAATAACCCTGATATATCTGTAGGTGACAAAAAGCCTCGGAACCCTACATACTAAGAATACCCTGCTCTTCCCCCGTGGAAGCCGTGGGAAAGAGCCAACAGCTACGCACCGGTCCACCAATGACAGTTTGAGGATCACTATA
This sequence comes from Dipteris shenzhenensis, assembly GCF_047967505.1. NCBI lineage: Eukaryota > Viridiplantae > Streptophyta > Polypodiopsida > Gleicheniales > Dipteridaceae > Dipteris > Dipteris shenzhenensis. Next base: position 1,445,904 of record NC_141607.1, on the reverse strand, counting down.
GATTGTGCTACTTGAAAGCACATAGAAAACATGTACCCAGACTTTGAGAGGGAGCCATGCAATTTACATCTCAAGCATGCAATGGATGGTGTGAACCCTTTCAGATTACGCTCTACATCTTGGTTGACATGGCCCATAGTCTTAGTAGACTATAATATCCTGCCATGGCTAAAAATAGAGAAGGGACACTCATGCTTGCCCTACTTGCACCGGGGAAGTACAAGGCCAAGAATATGGACATGTGCATGGCACCTTTGATCAAGGAGCTGCAGACCCTATGGAGGGGCATACGTGTCTTTGATATTTCTAGAGCCTCGAGGTGGAAATTTTGATGTGGGCCATGCATGACTATCCAGGATATGGGGAGTGCGCAGGTATGTGCTTGTGCATGCCTATTGATACCTTTATGCTTTATTGTGGTGTGATCTATTCATGTCTAATGACCTATTTGTGCATGCATAGATGTAGTACTTAAAACACAAGGGTACCATGCTTGTCCTATTTGTGTCCCTAGTTTGAATGCACAACACGCCAAACATATGAGGAAGATGGTTTATGAAGGTCATGCTCAATATCTTCCGCTTGATCATCATGCATGTGAAGGTCAACTTGACCCACCACTGGTTTGTTTTGGAAGGCAAGTGATTAGATTTGAGATTTGAGAGCTAACAATGAGGAGCTTCCTCTTGGTATGGAATGGCTATCTATCTTTCATGAGCTTTCATATTGGGGTGAGTTATGCACTACAAGGCATAGGTCCTTTTCTGACAAAAATACCGACCTTTTTTACACTAAAAAATTTTTTTTTTATAGGCACAAAGGTCGATATTTACGTCACTATAAGCATCGAAAAAGAACAGTCGCTATATAGCAATACTAATAAACGTCACTATATAAACTTCTTGGGACTAAATAGGGCCACAGCAAGTCCTATTTTTCCCCACTAATGTTTTTTATTTAGTAATTACAAAAGAATGTTTTTTGTTACAAAATTTTCCTTGTGGAAAGTGTGATACAAAATCGCTCAAATGAACCGAGTGACAGAGGCATATACATGTCGAAGATATACAACATTGTTCGTTACAAAATTACCCTTTCAAAAAGAGTGATACAAAATGCTCAAACGAGCCGATATACAAAAGCATATACATGGCGAAGTATATGTAAACTACTACTACTACTACTACTCATCCGAATCATCATCCTCGTCTTCATCCTCGTTGCGCTGGCTTGATCCCTAGCCCTCGTGAGCTGTGCATGGTCCCTAGCCCTCGTGAGTTGCGCCTGAGATCCCTAGCCCTCGTCGAAGCCGTGTAAGCCAAATCCCTCATCATCACCGCTCACCTTTGCTGATGGGACGTTCGAGCTTTGATTTTAAGAGTGAAACCATATTAATTGGAAATTAAGTTGAAACTTAAAGAATAAAATAATTTAAAAAGTGAGATTACAAGTAGGAGTAAACTTATACCATGTGAGCAGCCACCTTAGCCCAATCGATCATTGCTCCCAGTGCCTCCTGCTCATAAACCGCATCTTTCTTCCTATGCAAAATGCACATCTCGTCTCTGTGTCTGTGAGAAGGAAGAAGAGAAAGAAAAGGGAAAAAGAGATTGAAAGAGGGAAAAAGAACCAAATATGCATAAGAGAAAAAAGAGAGAAAGCATATGCATAAGAGAAAAAGAGAGAAAGCATATGCTTATGCATAAGCATATGAGCATATGCTCATGCATAAGCATAATCATAAGCATAGGCATATGCTTATGAAAAGAAGAGAAAAAGAGAGGTAAAAAGAAGAGAAGGAAAGGAGAAGGAGAAGGAGACATATGCTCATGCATAAGCATAAGCATAAGAGAAGAAAAAACATATGCATAAGAGAAAAAGAGAGAAAGTATATGTTTGAAAGAGAGGAAAAAGAGATTGAAAGAGGGGAAAAAGAAGAGAGGAAAAGAAGAGAAGGAAGAGGTGAAAAGAGATTGAAAGAGGGGAAAATGAAGATGGGAAAAGAGCATAAGCATAAGAGAAGGAAGAGGGGGAAAGAGATTGAAAGAGGGGAAAAAGAGATTGAAAGAGGGGAAAAGAGATTGAAAGAGGGGAAAAGAGCATAATCATAAGAGAAGGAAGAGGGGAAAAAGAGATTGAAAGAGGGTGAAAGAGATTGAAAGAGGGGAAAAGAGCATAAGCATAAGAGAAGGAAGAGGGGAAAAGAGATTGAAAGAGAGGAAAAAGAAGAGAGGAAAAGAGCATAAGTATAAGAGAAGGAAGAGGGAAAAAGAGCATAAGCATAAGAGAAAAAGAAAGAAAGCATATGCTTATGCTTATGCATGAGCATATAAGCATAAGAGAAAAAGAGAGAAAGCATAAACATAGGCAAATACATATGCTTATGAAAAGAGGAGAAAAAGAGAGGAAAAGAGAGAGTGGAAAATAAGAGAAGGAAGAGGGGAAAAGAGATTGAAAGAAGGGAAAAAGAAGAAAGGAAAAGAGCATAAGCATAAGAGAAGGAAAAACATATGCATAAGAGAAAAAGAGAGAGAGAGATTATGCTTATGCTTATGCTTATGCATGAGCATATGAGGGAAAGAGGGGGGGAAAGAGGGAGGAAAAGAGTAAAAGAGGGGAACAAGAGGGAATAAGAGAAGAGAGGGAAAGAGAGGGTTCCTACGCCCATCACTGCAGCTAGCACTTAAGGCATTAGCTGCAGGCCAATGCAAATAACAAAAATAATAAAAAGGAAAAAGAGGAAGCACTTTCTTACCTGAAAAAGTTCCTGAACCATGTTTCGTGGATTGGCCCTACAAAAAAGAGAAAACATACCATTTTTTCAAATAACTAGTTAGAGGAAGGAGGATTTTAGAGAAGCAACTTTTCAAAGGGATTGGATGAGTTTGGAGAAGCCTATAAACAAGGAGAAAGCATAAGCCTACAAATAAGGAGAAAGAGGAGGATAGCACATAGTTTTAGCAATACAAGGAGAAACATGCTTCAACACTCACAAAACGAAATCTCATAAAAAATAAACCTACATTGCTTAAAGAGACCCACCTTCTTGAAAAACTTCCTTTCACATAAGCACAGAGGGAGAAGGGTGGAGAGGGAGCGCAAGTGTTCGGAGAGGGACTAGGTAGGGGTGAGGAGTGGGGAATAGAGAGGAGGAAAGCGAGGTCGTCGAATATAAGGTAGGAGGAGAGATTTTTGCTTTTCATGCAATAGAGATGTGAAAGATGGCATCGCGTGGGGTATTGGCTTCAACCCCCCAGCATTGCTATATAGCGACGCTGGTCAGTCACTATATAGTGACGTTTATATCCAAAAAGCGTCGCTATATAGCAAACGGAACAAGGCAAAGCATTGCTATATAGCGATGGTTCAGGGCACTTATTGTTAGATAAGAGAAAAGGAGCTCATGGGTGGCTATTTTTTGGATCTTAATTGATTTCCTTGTAGCTCATGTTGTGATTTTTGAAGTGTATAGATGGAAGGAACGAGTGGAAGCTCATCAGATGATGCGCCAATGCCCAGGAGCGCATAGTGGCTTATGGAGAGGTTGTATTGTCATTGCACTCATTGCAAGTGAGAAGTACAACATCAATGTCATATTGTCATGTGCCACTTGCGGATGTATGGGGAGGAGCCCGAACCAGTACCCAATGTTGGTGTTGCACGTGGTGATGGATCATCAGTAAGTCAATGCTATTTGAGTTTGTGATTAATATTGGATACCATTATGACACAAAACCTTGAGACAAGTCTTATATTTACACGAAATCTTGAGATAGGATGAGGAGAGTGGCGAGGGTGTGCATATACCTTCACACTTTGAGCAAGACTATAGTCTCGCGGATGTGTCAGATGATGACGAGGGTATGGTGGACATGATGGATTCTATTTTTAGGGACACTGCATCACATGTACACATGATGTCAGAGTCTGAGGTCAATATGCGAGAGTTGCAATGAACACAGTTGTACAAGGGTGCTAGGATGTCTAAACTATGGGCTTGTCTCTCAATTTTGAATCTGCAATCAAAGTATGGGTGGTCGGATACAAGTGTCTCGGCCTTAATGAGGTTAGCTCTTGCATTAATTTGACTCATTATTTGGATGTTGTTTGTTTTGAGAATCATCATTATTTGAAGCCTATGTATTTTTGAATTGTGACTCTCTTTTATCCTTCTCTCTTTTATCCTTTCTTTTCGTCTCTTTTCTCCTCTCTTTTTCTCTCTTATCTCCTCTCGTTTTCTCTCTTTTTTCTCCTCTCTTTTCCTCTATTTTCCTCTCTTTTTCTCTCTTTTATCCCCACTTTTTCTCTTTTCACTTTCTCTCTTTTTCTCTCTTATCTCCTCTCTTTTTCTGTCTTTCTTCTCCTCTCTTTTCTCCTTTTTCTCCTCTCTTTTTCTCTCATTTTACTCCTCTCTTTTCTTCTCTTTTCTCCTCTCTTTCCTTCTCTCTTTTTCCCCACATGAAGCTTCAATAGCCTACCATTGAGCAAGCAGATACAGACTTGTGTCACTCTAATTCAAAGAATGCAGGAGTCTGTAAATGCTTGCTCAATGTTAGGCTATAGGATTCTAAGCTTTCTCAATGCCTTACAGGTATTCTAAGCTCTAGGATTAGTGTATCGATAATCGTGATGCATTAATGTAATTATGATTATGTTATATTATTGACATGATTGAAAGAGGGAAAAAGAGAAAGAAAAGGGAAAAAGAGAGGTGAGAATCATCATGTATGTTTGAGAATCATCATTATTTGAAACCTATGTATGTTTGAATTGTGATAGGTTGCTCCTGAAGATGTTGCTTGCACCAAATATTAAATTATTTAGCAATCTTATGCCATGTGTAAAAATAATATCTTATGAAAGTCTAACCAAAGAAACTTTATTCAACATTATTTGAGGTTTTTGTAGGAAGATGTTTAAAGCTGGACCGAATCATGCACAGCAATCTTTGAGAACTAAATTGTGCTTAATCATTTCAGTTAGGCTTCCCATAATGAAGTTCAACATGATTTGTACCTGGGTGCTCTCTTTGTGTTCAAGCTGGACTCGAGCACTTTTCTAAGTGAGACTCAAGGACTTTTCGACTTCTAAAGGTGTTGGAGGTTAACTTTTACCTGGGTGCTCTCTTTGTGCTCAAGCTGGACTCGAGCACTTTTCTTAGTGAGACTCGAGGACTTTTCGACTGCTAAAGGTGTTGGAGGTTAACTTTTCAAGTTGAAAATGTACAGCGCACTTGCAAAAAGTAAGCAGACTTACAATTTCTTTGGCTTTCCATGGACGATTTAATTTCTTTTGGCTTTGCATAGACGCAACGCTGAGTTTCATATGCGGCCGTCATCATCTTCCATCTTCCGGAAGCCCCAGGCGTGCAGATAACGTCTCCCCCTTTGTACGTTGCAGCTTGCTTTTTTGCAGTTAATCGTTGGTAGTGGCGTCGTCCTACAACCAGCTACAAATTCTTCGTCTTGCCTCTCAATTCCACCTCCCGTCTAGCCACAATGCCTCACATCGTCCTCCTCCTCTTCCTAATTTGTAGCTTTCCGAGTTCCAGCTTTGAGGCCAAGCACAGTGGAATACCCAGACGAACTGATATGCATTTCTACATGCACGATATCGTGTCTGGCCCTGGAACAACTGCTGTGCCCGTAGCCGCTGCCTCTAGTAATTTCTCCAAGCTTAGGTTCGGAACTGTGTTTGTGATCGACGACCTGCTCACTCGAGGGCCGGTTCCGACTTCGAGGACGGTGGGAAGGGCGCAAGGCATGTACACATTGAACTCACTCCAAGGATATAGCCTGGTGCTCCTATTCACTTGCGTTTTCCACGGCGCAAGATACAATGAAAGCAGCATCAGCATACAGGGAATAGATCAAATTAATTTGCCTGTAAGAGAAGTCGCAGTAGTGGGCGGAACTGGACACTTCAGACATGCACAAGGATACGCGCTTGTTCAGACGCATTCTATAAAAGGCTTTTCAGCTGTTCTCAAGGTCAACGTCACCATTTTACATTGAGCTTTTGGTCGCCGTCTTCACTCGAGAGCTGAAGCCAGCGATGGTCGTCGCACCAAATTATCACTCAATGTACCCAAGCTCTGCATAAACATAAAGATTGATGCTTCTTCAGCCAATTTCTTTCCCCCCAATCAATACAAGTTAAGTGTACAATCTTTTCTCATATATTATTCGCAGCTTCTTTCTGGATTTCCCCTCATCAATTGGGACGTTTGAATCTTAAATGTCACAGCATTTTCCTCAACCTAAGCTTCAATAGACGCGTTTATTATTCCTATTGAGGCAGGTGGGTCCTTAAACTAGAGCTGAGAGAGGATCGTTCTTTATACATTTATACGTATCTTTGGCATTGGTAGTGACGTATACGGGGGGGAAGAGGTGAGGTGTTTTTTTTTATTTGTAGGCGCAATGGAACCGTCCCCTCTATTAGTTAGTTGCCTTCCCCCTTCACAATTAAACTAAGTCATGGGACACTTGAACTAACCCGCCTTGCATTTCTTCCTCGTGATCGTTCCCTCAGTATGCTCTCTCACTCCTTGCTCTCCCTTTCTTCCACTCTCCTTGACAGGGGCAGGCATCACTAGGAAGGAGAGGCAAATAGTAAGAGAGAGGGGGTTGAGCAAAGGGAGAGAGGGGGAGGGAGAGGGAGATAGTGAGAGAGGAGGGATTGAGCAGAGGGATAGAAGAGCAAACTAAATATAAGGGAGAGGGGGAAGGAGAGACATAAACAAGAGAGGCTAGGGATGAACGTAGCAAGAGAGATCCAAAGTCTCTACTCACTTCACTTTGCACAAGTTGTGGTTCTCTCTATTACCCTCTCACATTGGGAGAAGGGCTTATGATGGCTAGAAGATCCTCTCACACGAAAAGTCAAAGAACGCTAGTTTCTTGGAGGTGGTTTCAAGTTGAAGGGATAGCATCATCATCATTCGTGGTCGACTTCGAATAGAGTAAGGGATCAAGCCTTATTTCTATTTGGTATCTAGTTTAGTTGTTGTGCTTCAATTAGAAAGTAACAATCATTTGCTTAAGTGTCATTACTTTCATTCAGTTGATATGCCCTATTAAAGCACATTCCCTACTCACATAAATCCGTGTGATACTCTAGTTGCGGCAGGTTGTATCATGTAGATGACCTAACCTCTTTCTTTACCTTTTAGTTTCCTCAGTGAGAGAGTGCTCATCCAGATAGCCCTTAGAAAACTATTTTTAAAGTTGAGCCATTATGCATACCGAAGTGTTTATATGGATGAGTTGCTAATCTATTTTATTATATGGTATGCAAACTCCACAAGGAGCATCAACAAGTGCACAGTCTTGCTCATGCTAGTCACCCATGCTAAGAAAAGAAATCTACGTAATCTTCCTGTAGATGCTCTCCACCCAAGTATAATGCGCATATAGACGTCAAGGGTGGTGACCTCTATTGTGAGTGGTAGGGCAAGGCCTTGCCTCAGTTGGAGGCCAAAATGCACTCCAACTCAAATGCGCACAAGCGAGGCACAAGCAAGCAATCACTACAAACATGGACCATGTTCCGGTGATTAAGCACCGAAGTTTAGCATGCTTGGTGTGCTAATTGTCGGTACGTACGACGGGATTAAAAAGGTTAGTATATACCGACATTTGACAAAAGTGTTAATGGTTAGTATATACCAACTCATAAGGGTATATATCGACCAATGACAGAAGTGTAATGGTTGGTATATATAGACCTTTGATAGAAGTGTAAAGGTCGGTATATACCAACTTTGAGATGCTTTTCTATACCGATCTTTAATAGAGAATGTTTTTTCCCATACCGACCTTTAACAGAGCAGGTTTCCCAATGCTCCTTCTAGCTTGCCTTGCATTTCTTTCTCATGATCGTTTGCTCGGTACGCTCTCTCACTGCTTGCTCTCCCTTTCTTCCACTCTCCTTGATAGGGGCAGGCATCACTAGGAGGGAGAGGCAAATAGTAAGAGAGAGGGAGTTGAGCAAAGGGAGAGAGGGAGAGGGAGAGGGAGAGGGAGATAGTGAGAGAGGAGGGATTGAGCAGAGGGATAGAGGAGCACACTAAATATAAGGGAGAGGGGGAAGGAGAGACATAAACAATAGAGGGTGGGGCTAAACGTAGGAAGAGAGATCCAAAGTCTCTAGTCAGTTCACTTTGCACAAGTTGTGGTTCTCTCTAGTACCCTCTCACATTGAGAGAAGGGCTTACGATGGCTAGAAGATCCTCTCACACAAAAAGAAGAATGCTAGTTTCTTGGAGGTGGTTTCAAGTTGGAGGGATAGCATCATCATCATTCATGGTCGACTTCAAATAGAGTAAGGGATCAAACCTTATTTCTATTTGGTATCTGGTTTAGTTGTTGTGCTTCAATTAGAAAGTAACAATCATTTGCTTAAGTATCATTGCTTTCATTCAATTGATATGTCCTATTAAAGCACATTCCCTACTCATATAAATCCATGTGATACTCTAGTTAAGGTAGGTTGTATCATCTAGATGACCTAACCTCTTTCTTTACCTTTTAGTTTCCTCAGTGAGAGAATGCTCATCCAGATAGCCCTTAGAAAACTATTTTTAAAGTTGAGCCATTATGTATATCAAAGTGTTCATATAGATGAGTTGCTAATCTGTTTTATTACATGTTGTGCAAACTCTGGAGGGAGCATCAACAAGTGCACAATCTTGCTCATGCTAGTCACCCATGCTAGGAAAACAAATCTATGTAATCTTCACATAGATGCTCTCCACCCGAGTACAATGCCCATTACAATGCCCATATAGACATCGAGGGTGGTGATCTCTTCGATGTGCACTTTATGGGTAGGTTATCTAGGCCCATGGATGAGGATATCCTCATATGGTTTAATTCATCCCAAAATATGTGCTTCACAATTTCACGAACAGCTGGCAGGATAAGTAGTTCAGGATGTGCCTTGCCAATTTTCCCAATGACACTATTGTATCTGTCATAGATTTTGCAAAAAATTATTCTTTTCAAGAACAAGATGAGATACAAAGTGCTCACGGGTATAGCAAGCAGATAACAATTCTTGTGCATATCATGTACAATCATTTGCTTGATTCTTCCACGCCTCCAATCTGCTTGCTAACTCATAAGTGTTCAGGTCAGTGCAATGCACTTACCATTTTTACATTTCAGATGATAGGGAACATGACACCCTATTTGTGCAGCATGCTTTTCTACTGCATTGGGAATGGCTGAAAAAGGAAAATCCCCATGTAGAAAATATTAAACAACATTGGGTGTGGTCAGATGGTGCTGCCTCTCAATTTAAATCAGCACGTGGATTCTACTTCATCTCAAGGCGTTCAAATCCTTGACCAGCGGTCTAGACATGATGTGGAATTTCTTTGGGTATAGCCATGGACCTCAATGACTATCTAGAAGAGGGGGATAACTTTGCAGTTGTCATAGATTCTAGGGAGAACGAGGAAGATGACCCATACTTTCTGTTATAGTGCACAAAACCTAAGTACAAGGTTGAGGAAATATTTAAGGATAATTGGGGAACAACCTATGAGAAGTGCGATGTAGTAGTCAGAGCTTTTTGGTACAAAAAAACATCCAAGAAAGGCCACAATTACGAACTACTACATAAGAGTCCACAAACATGTGTGTGCTCTCATCTAGTAAGAGGTATTAAGTTCCAGATGCAACCTGTGCCACAATGAAAGAAGGGCAAGAGTGTCTTCAAATTGGATTTAGGCACACATGAGCACATCTTGGGGTGTCTTGGAGTGGTGGACAAGGACGACTGAGATAGTACTAAGAAAATGTATTTAGTCTCATTGCAGGGAAACAATATGTCCACTTGTTCTACAAAATGGAATTTGTATTGAGATTGCTTCTTTTTAGTATATCCCAAACAACCATCGTGTTGGTTTTATTAAATTATTTTTGTAAATCCCAAATGGTAAAACCCATGCTTGTTTTTAGTATATCCCAACAACCACTCCGCTGGTTTCCCATAATGAATCCACACATCCTACAAATCCATTCATCTTGTAAGTTGTTCATATCCTAGTGCAAACTAACCACCGTGTTGGCGATAACTTATCTTGCACTACTATAGTGCTATCCCTACACTACTACCATGCTATCCTAAAATTTTTTGCACAATGCTATACTAAAACAGTGCCCTTTAGACTGTTTATCGTTTCATTAACCGTCATATTTCATCCCATGCTTGCTTTTAGTATATATCCCAACAACCACTGCGCTGGTTTCCCATAACGAATTTATTCATCTTGTAATAATAGAAGCAAACCACCACGCTAGTGGCTGTTCATATTCTACTGCAACCAACCACCACGCTAGCAATAACTTATCCTACAGTACTACCATGCTATCCCTACACTATTGTCGTGCTATCCTAAAATTTGTTGCACAGTGCTAGTGCCCTTTAGACTGGGTATAGTTAACCATCAAATTTAAACCACCGAGCCACTTAAAACATTTGAGTACTAACATGGAAGCAAGTCGATACACAATTAGGTATTATGAGCACTGTGAGAATATCCACAAGTTCAATAAATGTCTGCAAGATTTTTATTGTTTCAAAACACAACGACATTTTGCTTTTTCAAGGAAATTCCAGACTCCCAACAATCTTATGAACCTCTCTATAGCAACAATCTCCCATCTCCCAGCTCTTGAGGCCAATCAGCTACACAATGGCAGACCTCTTCACACACTCAGATTACACTCTGCTTGCTTGACTCTTTTGATTTATATGCCCATAGTAACTCCTCCTTTTGCTGGCGAACCTCTTCAACCTAGTCTTTGCGGTCTATACATCTTTGCATCTCTATCATGTCCTACCAAAAGAAACCTACATCATGATCTTGACAAGTACCTTAAATGAGCAGGAAAAACAATAGCCAAGGAAATTAATATTCACCGTCTGTGCCGACTCCAAGTAATAAACCCACCACTGAAGCATGTCCTCCTTGTAGCTATTTTCCTCCTTCTTCGGGTCTATTTCTGTGAGGATTTCATCCAACATCATTTTTAAGATAGAACAAAAGCATTCCAAATTCTTTTGTGTATGCCGTAGATTCGATGTAGGTGGATCAATGTACAAAGTTTGGATCGGTGTACAGAGTTTTGGCACTAGATTCTGTAATGGGCTCTTAGTTGTGTCTACATTGCACTTAATAAGGGAGAGAGTTCATTGAGTCTGACCTTCTCATTCTTCAATCTCATGTTAGTTGTCTAATCTAAATCTTTCATCTCACATTAGTCATTCAATCAAAATCTTTCATGGTACAATAGTTCACTAATCAAAATCTTTCAGTCTCACATTATTGATCTAATCGAAATCTTTGGTCTCACATTACTTGTCAAATCGAAATCTTTTGTCTCATTATTATCACCGTGCTGGTGTGGATCAAAGGACACTATCTAGTCACTTGGTTAAGAAAACATTGCCCAAGTAAACTCTAGAGAAGATTAACAATTCAATAGATTACACATAAATTACATAGATTACAATCTCAATGACTCCTTTACTTCAGATTACATCTCAAGGACTCCGTGTTGAGCTACCTAATTGCAAGCTCGGCCCTCCTTGCTCCTTTCCCGAATGGGGCTGGTTCCTTCCTGCAGGGGCCCACACTTCCCTTCATGCCGCTTCCTCTTTCCTTGATTTAAGCTTCCTAGTTGCAGCTCGGCCCTTCTTGCTCCTTTCTTGAAGGGGGTTGGTTCCTCCCTTCAGGCTCCTTTTCCTCACAGTCAAGTTCGGTCTTGGTGTTCTTCAATTTGAGCTTATTGTCTTTAAGATCTTTTGCCCAAATGGCAAATTGAGTTGTAGCACCTACTTTCTCGTCGTAGATAGCTGTAGCAAGCAGGCACATTTTATCTGTCCATCAGCTGGGCAATGGCAAACGGCATTCTCTACATAGCGATTTTGTATGCACAAACACTCCAAAGCAAAAAATATGCACAAGGTGGTAGCATGCAGGCCATCTGATACAGCAGTCATCTATGATGGGGGTATGGCAAACCATGCATTTCGGACCCTACTGCATAGTAGGATAGGCATCTGATTTAACTATTGCGGTCGTCAATACCATAGTCTTGCTTTGTATATGACGAAGTTGCTTCTTCATTCCTTCCTCCCTCATCCTAAGGCTCAGGATGTTCTCCTTCATCTCCTCCACTTTTTGCTCACTTTGTGCAACAACTTCATCTAATTCCCTCAGCATCTGTTGAAGCTGCATAAATTGCTAGGAAAAATCTAAATGGGTGATTTCCAAGACTTCCACTCTAGTTTGGAAATCTTACAAGATGATGGATTGCTTTTCATAACTGTCAAAAGCCACTGCAAGCTCGTGAAAACATCTATCCTGATCTTCTTACAGGGTCTTATAACTTGCTCTTTGGACTTCCAACAATGTTTTGAAAAACAACCCTCGCCGTGGCTGTTGCAAATTGCTCCACTGCGGTGGGTGGAACTAGCTCCACCATGGTGGCTCGAACTTGCTCCACCGTGGCTTCTCTCTACATCCTTCCTCGCCTAGGGAGCTACCTCATTGTCTTCTCCACCCTGAATGCTCTCTGCCCCATCCTTTCTGGCCTTCAATCTCTCTCCCAGTTCCTGCATCACCTTTATGGTTTCTGCATTCTCCCTTTCAACTCCTCCATCATTTGGTCTTTTTCAATGTTCAATGTATTCTGCATGCTGCAGAGCCAATTGTGAAGACCCTCCTTTTTTGCTCTCAGATCTTCAAGGTCCTTTCGGATCTTTTCTAGCTCCTTGTCTGCCATATCCCCATCATTTCTCACTTCTTCGAGCCTATCTCGAAGCTCCTTCATGTGCTTCTCTACTTCTTCTCTTCTATTCCTTTCCATGTCGACCAATTTTGTAGCGGCCTCAACTTGCTCTTGTTCCTATAAGGCCCTCGCTTGTGCCTCCTCTACCTTGGCTTCTACACCTCCCCTGATACTTTTCTAAAGTTGCAATGCCTTTGCTGTATAAGTGGCTTTCTCTTGTAGAAACGTCACCTTCTTAGACATCTACTTCTCGTATTGCTCAAAAATCCCTTTGAGGGTAGATGCCATCAGGTGCATTGCAACTCCAACAGACTGAGATGACACTTGGGATTTGCCATCTACGTAATTCTTCAAGTTGGTTAACACACTCTTGGAGATTGTCATTAAGAAAGATACATCACGTCCTTTCAGTTGCTTTACTACTGCTTGAACCTACCAGAACTTGCAGGTTCTCATATTAGGAAAGAAGTGAATGGTCTTCTTCAGCACATCTTGGAGGTCTGTTGGCAAGCTCAAAATCTTGACTCCACCATCTTTACTAATCTGAGCGTTGGGGTACATGTCTAGAATATCCTGTCTCTTCCACTACTTCTCGAAAAAGTGTGCTTGCGAACTGCCTCTAGAAATTCCTAGAGCCTTTTCAATCACGCTTTCATTGATGGTAATCCTCTGACCTTGACAGACTAGTTTCCCCTCCTCCACATTCACCTCTTGCACCATCTTGGTGAAGTTTTGGAGAGCATTCAAATTGGGCTTTTGAATAGCGAGAGAGGAGCTCCCATATGTCACAATCTCAAGATCAGGGGAGGAGGGGCTCTCACACTATGCTGCCAAGGGGGAGGAAAGATTGTGTGAGGAGCTCTCAGACTATGCACGTTCCATTGCGAGAGGGGATAGAAGTTGTAGGAAGAGTGCAAGGAAGAAAGAAATGGTCGAGAGGAATAGAAGATGAAGCAGTGAAGGAAATGGAATGGTGGAGGCTTGAGATTGCAAGAGAGAACAAAATGTTCGAGAGGGATAGAAGAGGAAATGGTTAAGGGAATGGAATAGCAGTTTGTAGCCCGACTACACTGTTAAGGTGAGAGCCACCACGGTGTTTGTAGCCCGACTACTGTCAAGGAAGGTGAGAGCCACCGTGGTGGTTGTAGCCCAACTACTGTCAAGCTGAGAGCCACCATGGTGGTTGGCCTGAATTTTGAATAATTCAAAGCAGCAGTACTGGCTTGCATGATGATAATGAATGATTAGGGGTGGTGGCATCTAAGATTCCCATCCACATCTGTGGTGGCGGCTAAGATTCATCGGGCTATCAGTCAATTACCATCCACCGTAGTGGCCCACAATTACTCAGCTTCTAGTTACCACCAGCGGTCTTGCATGCATGATTACTACGAGTGCAGTAAATTATGATAATGAGGGATTAGAGGTGATTAGGCTTCATGATTTACTTTTGTGTGAATTACTACCTGATGGTGGTGGCTGTCATCAGCCACGTCTATCGTGACTACGATTCCACCATGCCACCACTCACCCACCACCGCAGTTTTGCATGCATGATCACTACAAGTGCAGTAAAAATTACTAGTCACTGGGCTCGCATGCTCAGTAGAGAACTAGAGTGCATGGTAATGAGTGATTAGACATGGTAATGAGTGATTATAAATGGTAATGAGAATTACTGCCTGGTGGTGGTGGCTCTCATCAGCCATGTTTATCGTGGCTAAGATTCCATCAGGTTGGTAGTTAATTACCAGTCACCGAAGTGGCACCACATGGTGTCTTCTTCATGATTACTAGCCCATCTGGGGGATTCCACCATGGTGGCCTGCAATTAATATGGATGGAACCCCGAGCTCTAGCCATCGCGATGGCTCGAACTTTATAATATATATAAGATCCGTGGCATTTGGCATTTTACTACGTTGCTCAGATCCGCCCATGCTCTGCTACTTTGCTCCACACCCCTCCTCTAGCTCTTTTTTGCCCCTAGTCTACTTTGCTCCACGCTCCCTCCTCCAACTCTCATCACTACATCTGCTCCCCTCAGGGGGTCCACTAGGGTTTATCGTATGGTACCACGTGAGTGTATGGGAGGGGGGTTATATAAGGGAAGGAAGGTACATTTTATAAGGTAAGGTCCCATAAATAGGGGGTAGATAAGGGGAATTTTCATATATTTATTGCACATAGGTGACGTCTCCTTATTACTACTAGTGAATCCCCTATGCTGCTCCCCTGCTCATCTTCTACTCTCCCACTCATCTTCAACATGCCTAGTACCACCCCCCCTCGATGCTCTGTGATCCCAATAATATATGCCTTCTCATATAAGGTCATTTTGTTGCACTCACCTAGAGTAGAAATGCTAGCACTAGTGGAGACCCTTCGTTCCCACAAGTGACTCCCCATACATCTGAATGTCATCACCTTAGATAACATTCACACAGAGGACCTCTTTATGGCTATGTTGTATGGGTTTCCCCTAGATGTCGACGAAGCCCTCAATATTTTCAGAGCAGAGGACTCTCGACTTGTTAGGGGGGGAATAATTTGAGTCCTGGCAATGTGCATGGTCTTTGGCCTCTCCATTGTATCCTCCTTTGGCTCCCTAAAATTTTTTAATGCAACAAGCTAGACTAGCGGAAAAGTAAGTTGTACAAATTCCCTCTTGCTTAGAGGAGGCTCTCAGCAATGGCTAGTTGTAATCTTCTAGGCTCTCAACAATCTTTTGGCTCACTGGATGTAATGTTTTGGCCTCTAAGGCATTTATGTAATCTCTTTTTGTTCAATTTGACGCTCTCAGTATGCACTATTGTTAACTTTCATATTTGCATTTAAATGGTTATGGCCACTACCTATAATCTTTTGTTTAAGGCTCTCAGCAATTGCCGAGTTTTTATAAATGTAAGATCCTCTGTTTAATTTTTGCTCAATATAAGTTGATAATTTTTATATAACCTGTTATTGGATGTAAATGTACATTATAATCTTTGAAAGGCCAGTGGCAGTACCTCAATAAGAAGTTCCTAAACCTGAAGCCCAAGCCGGAGCGACGAGTATAGTGGCATGTTGCATTTTGCACAATATGCTATTGGCCGCAGTTGGGGATGTGCCATAAGATGAAGATTTCTTTGATGGACCACATGATGAGGATGTATGCCAGTGATTAGTTGAACCTGTTGCTCATTCTCACAAGGCTGCAATAGCTTGGGCAAGCACACAATGAGATGCTCTTGTTCGGTATGTTGTGGCACTACATTGAAGCTTGTAATGCCACTTCAAGATACTTTGTCATGTTTTGGGAATGCAAAGGGGATCATTATTATAAATGCATGTTTTGGGAATGCTGAGGTTTGCACAGCTTCTTCTATGTTTCAACCCTCCCTTTTGCTGAAGCTCCTCTCGTCTGGTAGTTGGCTTACTGGCTACTAGCTCTTAGTGCTCATGATTATCTTTCTCATGTCTATGCCTACGTGCTTCTCCGAGGGTCAGACATGTTTTATCCACTATCAATGCTTAGGGTTGGGTTGGTGCTTACGTATTAGTTGTGAACTTTGAGTCAGTTCTTTCACTAGTAAGCTTGGTACGGGGACTAAGGCTTCCAAATGGTTTTTTGGATTTTCCTTAAAGGAGAGCTTTGGTTTGTTTCCAAAGTGGTACTGCTTGTTACTACAGTGCTTTTGGATAGTTCAGTAGAGCTTAGAGGAGGGTTCTTGGCAGAGTATGTGATGAGAGTGGGTCGACATTTCTACTCTTCAAGTTTTCTTCCAGCAAAAGGTAAGTCTCGTCTCTTTTTAGCTTCGTTCTTTCTTGGTTTCGGCACAATTGTCTTCTCCTAGCATCTATATAGGTTGAGCTTGGATAGGGCGGTGGGGGTCTATCTCATTGTTACATTTATTATTTATCACCTTTTAAGGACCATGCAAAGTATCATGCCCATTGGGTACCATTGCATGCATGGAAGCACATCGATGCATGTTTTTCTATGGTTTATGGTGAAATTTTGGGAAATATGCTTTCCTATCCATCTAAATGGTACGCGATGGGCATGATACTTTGCACAATTCTTGAAAGAGGTGAATCTAAGGCCCATGAAAAGTATCATGCCCATTAGGTACCATTTACATAGGTGGAAGCACACCGAATCATCTTTTTCTATTCCAAATGCATGGTGAAAATTTGAAAATATGCTTTCCTACCCATTAAATTGTAGCCAATGGTCACGATAATTTGCACAAACCTTATCCTAGATGAGTTTAATTCCTATGAAAATTATCGTGCCCAATAGGTACCATTTTCTTGGGTGGAAGAAGACTGGTGCATGTTTTTCTATGCTAGTGCATGATGCATGCTGAAAATTTTAGAAATATTCTTTCCAAATCAAGGAAATATGTTTATACTTCCATGTGTTCTATGTGTTTATCATTTTCATGTGTTCATACCAATACGAGCTAAGAAAGGATCTCTTTGTTGCATATACATGTTTATTTTGTGTGTAAATGAAGTTATGTGATGCTTATGCTAGGCACTTATGTTATGTTAGGTTATAGCTATGCTATGTTTTGTTATGTTATCCTTTAGGATTCCTAGGTGGGGCCTATAAGTAATCTTTCTAACATCCATCAATTATGCAACAACATCAAGGCAAAAAATTCTTATCTTCGAGATTCATCTCAACAAGGCTTACGATACATCGAGGATGTCCTTTCGAGGCTAGGATTTGGTCAAGGTTTTGTCAGAAAGGTCTCTTGCCTGTTTGGGAATGCAAGTGCGGTGCTATGTCTCAATGGTGGGGTTGTTTGCAAGTTCGAGCTTCGCAAGTTTATGCACTAAGGGATGTCCATTGGCCCCCTCCCTATTTGCACTAGTGACTGTGCCGCTCCTTATGATGCTAAAACGTGAACAATTGGCGAGGACAAAGAGGACCCAGACTGTGTGGGCCATCTCTTCAGGTAATAAAAGTTTTTTATGTTGCATCCGCATCGAAATGTAGTTGGCCAAAAACCTTTCTTCTTTGGACTAGTGCAATGTGCCACCCAAGCGGCTGCCAAACATGGAGCTCAAGTAGATTCTGAGAGGCCAAGTAGTGTGATACTTAGGTGCCCTATTGGACGTGTCTATGAGACAACACTTCAAGTGGTTCCTAGACAAGCTAAAAGCTAAGCTTAGGAGATGGAATGGAGTTACATTGGGTTGAAATGCAAGGTTGTAGATCATGAATTATATCCTCTCTACGCCAATTGCATATGTTGCCTCCATTTGGCATTTTTCTAAATCTCAATGGTGGAGGTGGAGAGAATTTTTAGAGGATTATTGTGGGTGGAGGAGAGTAGAAGAAGAGAGATGCATTATGTCCCCTGGGACCTGATGAAGATCCCAAACTTCAAGGTGGTTTGTGTTTGCCGCCAGACTGCAAGGTGAGGAATATTTTGTTGATAGGCAAGACTTGGCTCCCTCGTCTCTTTGAAGGGCGTGCCCCATGGTCCACAATTACTAAATTTTTCATTAAAAAATCCAAAAGTAAGGGTGATGGGTCGTGGTCGGGATTAACTTGGTATGATAGGCTTTGTTCAGATTACTCTATCAAGATCATTGGTTTGGATGTGGTCACTAGCTTGGAAAGTTTGTGTCGAACAATTCTCCTCAAAAGGGCGAAAGGGGATGCCAACCTCCATGAATCAATATGGTGGAGTAAGGCACCAAGAAGAGCAGGCAAACCCTTTGCCCTCCATGACTAACGAAGGGCCAAGAGCCTCTATTGGAAGGGGCTGAGATTGTAGGCAGATGCATGGGACGCACAGGTGGTGGACTAGATCCTAATAGAAACACTTCAAGTCCCATTCTCCATGACGGAGGGTGAGGAATACTTAGTTCAAGTGGTTATTAATAGGACCTCAGAGTCCTGGCCCTCTAACATGGTAATAGCGTGAGATTGGAAATCCAACCAATGGTATTGGGAAAAACCCCGATTTGAAAGCTATATGTGGGCCATATCTACAAATACCTCATGGCGTCGGGGTGAACTAAATACCAAGTGGAACCTTAGACACAATCTGGCATGCTGGGGTGAAAGATTCAAGGAGATCCAGAAAGGCCGCCCTTTTAGGAAAGCCAAATTCTTACTCTGGAAAGACATTAACCATTGGCTTCAGGTTAGAGTAAAATTAGCCAAAAAACTTCAGGTGAATCTATGTTGCTCACTATGCAAGAAAGCCGTGGAGTTTGTACAACACCTGTTCTGAAGTTGTACATTCACGTGTGAAGTGTGGTCGAAGGTCACAAGGTTGATGCATATATTCGCGCTTGGCCCAAGATGGCATACTCTCCTATTAGGAGCTGACCCGTGCAAGTTGCCGTCCATGCATGTAGCTGCGTGGCCATTCTTAAGAGCAGTAGTGTTCCTAGCTACTTGGGAAGCCTAGAACAGGTTGGTCTTTCAACATCCACAGTTCATGTTGGATTGAGAGTCTCTACCGTCTTAGCGAGTGTTAAGTTATACTTAAGGGATTTTAGCTGGTTGATTTATAATCAAGATTCTATAGTAAGTCAAGCTCTTAAAGATATAGGAATCCACCTTTTGAATAGGTGACACTTGCTTTCTGTAGCATAGGCTAGGACAGCTAGCCCCCTTGTTTTGGCCAATTTTTTTAAATGGGTCCTTTCTCTTTTAAGGGGTCGACCCCCCCTAATTAATAAATTTGGTTGTTTACTAAATATTTATTTTATTTTTATTTTTAAAAGATCACATCTAGTTTAAGGAGCCATAGTTGTAAAAAATGTGTCATCAAAAGCTTGGGTTGAGAAAGATGCTCTGACATTGATTATGAAACAGCCTCAATTGATGCAGGGAAATTCAAAATGAATATGCGAAGAACATATTAAACAAGGTGAATGATATATTTATCATTCATTAGGCGTGCTTATGTGTGAGTGAAATGCCTACAGAGAGCATAAAATTGGAGGAAAAGAAAGAAGGAGATTAAGAGTGTGCAAAGAGGAGTAAAAATGGCCCCAAAGTCATACAAGTGGATCCCAAATCATCAATGCTCTACAAGTGCACCAACCACAAAATATCATCAATGCTTTACAAGTGCACCAACACAAAATTAAGACGTAAGAGAGCATAAATAATAACAATGATTTTATTTTTCCCATCTACAAACCACAACCTTCACTAAGGCACATGCCTAGCAAAAGCTCAATGTAATATGGTGACATTGACCTTGACGACAGCAGAAAGGCCTTTTATAGAATGCGTCTCAACAAGCGCGTATCCTTGTGCATTTCTGAAGTGTCCGGTTCCGCCCACCACTGCGACTTCTCTTACAGGCAGGTTAATCTGCTCTACTCCCTGCATGCTAATGCTGCTTCCATTGTATCTTGCGCTGTGGAAAACGCAAGTGACCAGGAGCATCAGGCTATATCCTTGGATTGAGTTCCATGTGTACATTCCTTGTGCCCTTCCCACCGTCCTCGAATTTGGAGCCGGCCCTCGAGTGAGCAGGTCGTCGATCACAAACATAGTTCCGAATCCAAGCTTGGAGAAATTCCCAAAGGCAGCGGCTACGGGCACAGCAGTTGCTCCGGGCCGAGACACGATATCGTGCACGTAGAAATGCATATGAGTTTTTCTGGGTATTCCACCCTGCGTGGCCTCGAAGGGGCTCGTAAAGCTACAAATTAGGAGGAGGAGGACGACGATTTGAGGCATTGTGGCTAGACCGGAGCTGGGAGTGAGACGGAAGAAACGAACAATTTGTAGCTGGTCGTAGGACGAAGCCACCACCAACGATTAACTGCACAAAAGCAAGCTGCAACGCACAAAGCGGGAGACGTTATCTGCACGCCTAGGAAGATGGAAGATGATGACGGCCGCAAATGATAAGCCAAAGAAATTGTACTCTTGCTTACTTTTGCAAGTGCGCTGCGTCTAGTCCAGGATTCTTTTCAGTGCAACACCTTAAGCAATCGAATAGTGCTCGCGTCCACTCGTTCAGCAATTGAAACTGCTCGAGCAGAAAAAGAGCACTCAGGTTGAACTTCATTATGGGAAGCCTACTTGAATCGATTAAGTAGAAATCTTCCAAGTTTTTCAAAAAAAGAAAAACTCTTCAAGATTCTTGTGTATAACATTTTACTACAAAATCTTCAAAGAATTTTGGATAAAGGTTCTTTGGTTAGACTTTAATAAGATATAAATTTTAAGCATGGCATAAGATTGCTAAATAGTTTCTAGTATAATTTTTTTGGCTACGTTGGTAGATATGTTCATTAAAGACACCATCTCCAAAGGTAACCTTTAAAAGATTTCAAGTACATGTCAGTAATTAAATTTCTTTCCCTATGTGGTAGGTATGTCCATTAAGAACAGCATCTCGAGAAGTAACCTTTAGAATAATTGAAGTATATGTCGGTGTGCTGGTTGGTGAATGGAATAATACTTTATGTGGTCCTTGGGATATGGCAGATGGTACCAAAATGTATTCATTGTTGTTAGATGTATACTCCGATATGAAGTTGTTTGCAAGAACAATGTGGCATCCACATTGCTTTACGTACAACTTGAATGAGAGATACTCATTGTGAATCGTAATAATATCCCAAATTTTGAAACTTGATAACGAGTGCCTTACACTATTTGTCATTGCTACTTATATGTTGTTTATCTTTTTAACATAGTATTCAAAAAGTGTGGACTTTTTCCCTTATTTTTAACTTTTTTTCCAAAACAATCACCAACACGTCATATTCACCTAGTACACTCAAAAATGGGTGTTTTTGTAGCACCACATATTCACCTCCACACAAGTATTGCTTATAGAAACAAAAATAGAGGTGTGGGTAGGAAAGAGAATGTGAGGGTAAGGAAAAGTATTTTCTAAGTATATTATTTTGAACATTTGAAATAAAAAATGAACTCATTGGTCTTTTTTTCGATAGCCTTGACTAGAAACATTACTATATTCTAATAAAACTATATTAATTCTCAATAGCCTTGACTACAAACATTACTATATCTAATATTAATGCTGAAAGTTTTAATGTAAAAAAGTGAAAGGTGCCATCAACATGTGGTGTGTGCCATATGTTGGGAGGGAGGAACATGTGGCATGCACCATATGTTGAGGAGAGGGGACCTAATTAATTTCTTGATTAATTACTAATTACTTTTCTAATAGAATATTCATTAATTTCTATGACTAACTACTTAGTAAATGATTAATTCCTTAACTATTTACTAATTAATTATCAATTGAGGAGTAAACAAATTTAATGGCATAAATATGATAATCAAGAGTTGTTGATATCAACATAGAAATGGTGTAAAGGTATCTCTTTTATTGAAAATGATGCATATGATATCTTTTCTTATGCTTTTGATTTTTTGTCATCAGAATCTTTTATCGCATTTTGACATGGATCAAGTCTATTTAATATGTGTGTGTTTGCTCTCAAGGGTCATGATGTAAAGGTATGCCGCTTGTTGAAAATGATGCATAGGATACCTTCTCTTATGGTTTTGATTTTTTCCAAAGTCATCAGACTCTATTACTGCATTTTGACATGGATCAAGTCTATTTAAATGATATTTAATATGTGTGTGGCTTCTTTCAGCGATCATGATACGTTTTCCACATCATACCAATGGTTCTATTTTAGACTTCAAGTCCTCAAATTTCAAAATGAACAATGCTAGTCACTTCCACTTCAGTCAAGTTCTTCTTATTTGGAACCCATTCACATTTCTTTTGCAAGAAATGCTCATAAAGTTAATCCACTGCTTGTTTTCTAGGTTTTGGTTCATACCACTAAGTTGTGAACATACTAGGGGTTCCCATTTCATCCCTTGCTATCTGAGAAACCTTTGTAACACAAATCAGCCACCTTGTTCATCCAAATATGATTCCAAATGAGCTGCCCAAATGGCAACAAAAAGCCCTTCTTGGATTTTGTCACATGCTACAAACTGTAGTAAGGAATTATCATCCTTCCTACCACAAAATTTGTGAGGTAAAAGGCATTCTCAGCTTCTATTATATCATTAGTTATAATATTTCTAACAAATTCAAATCCTCTTAACTTATCTCTTTGTGCCTAATAAATCTGAGTATTCTGTGCTTGGTAGATTTTCTTGTTAAATTTTTTATATTCAACAATAGATTCATTTGAATTAATTAAGACTCCATTATTTTATTGGCTTTCTAGGTATTTTTGCATCATATGTCTAACACAAGAAATGAAGGCTTGCAAGCCTTTCATTTCATCTATGCCGAGTCCTTTGTGTGTTTTGAGAACAAATCTAGGTTCATCGAATAATGTTATTTTTTTTAATAAACCATATAGCTAACAAATCATCTCCATCTAGTGATTATACTTTCTTTACATCATTGTAGTGTTATTATCCATGGAAAATCTGAAGTAATAAGGAAGGATTTGTGTGAGTTACTAGTGCATCTCCTTGTTTCAAATGTGTCTCTATGAACATTCTCCAATCTGCCATTCTCTCTGAGATAGCCACTCTTATTCTTCTTTCAAGAGCCACTAATATCTTTTCAATTTAAGCTAAAATGTCCTTAAGAGTCAAAACATACTCTCTAGATATAACGCTAAATATTGGATTTATGTCTTCATATGTGTGGTTGACAAGAAGAAAATCCATTTTCACTTCTTCAAATATTTTCAAAGCAACCAATGTAGAGGACCTGTAGAGAACAAACCAAATATGTATCTTTTCTTGTTTTCTCTCCAACAATTATGAGCTTGTATTTTCAAGATGTGAGGTAAGCATCCATGAGTATTGCCTTCATGATGTGGACATTACTACTTGGTTACTATTGTCTTCATGCAAACTAGGGTCAATGCACAATCGAGTGTAGCCAATCATAGAACTATTTTAGGGGTGATTCCAGAGCCGCAATGTGATGCATTGGTGGGCGATATTTTGAATTTTTGATGGACTCATGCTCTAGCCAAAACTTTTCCTGATATAATGATTGAGTTACTAGAAAAATAATGAGATGCAATCTATCCAAAAGTTGTTGTTCTAAACACTGCAAAGCTCAACACATGTTACCATAGGAATAGTTCTGCTCTTTGGGTAGTCTCTATTCTGCATATTTATGCATTAGACTATCCACAATTTGTCCTATCATTTACCCACATCTTGCCACCTGTCATTTATCTGTAGCTCTCCTACACTGATCTAGATTCACGACCATCACACTGACATTATCTTGGTGTGACCAATGCATTGGTTCTTGGAGGTGGCTATAGCTATTCCTAATTAAACCAAAGAAAATGTATTTACGTGTTTGGCTTGAGACCTGCGTTTGAGTCCCACAACTGATCATATATTTCGCATTGAGTTTAAGAAAGCTAGATAAAAGTTAATCCTAAATGTATTTCCTTGTGCAACCACCGCACTAGTTCTTTTTGAGCGCGAGTTGCAGGTAAGCCTAAACCAAGGAAAATGTATTTCCTTGCAACCACTACATTGGTCCTATTTTAGTGCGGTGGTTGCACAAAGTTAAAAGTTTTCCTTCATGCTTTCTCTATGCTGCATCTTTGTGCATTAGGATATATGATGCAAGGATGCACAAGGATATACATATATGGCCATAGTTAGGATATACATATGTGGTTGCATGAAACATATATATGTGGTTTGACATAAACTAAAGAAAATGTATTTACCTTTGTTCATGCCACATATGTATACTCCTTATGCAACTACATAATTGATTGGCATTCCCTTTCATGACGATATGGCCCTTGAGGGTCCCCTTTAGGGGCATGGGCCATGTAGACATACTGCATATGTCTAGTGGCATGCCACATATGTATATCCTTGTACAACCACCACACTAGTTCTTGAAACCAAGGAAACTGTATTTCCTAAGCCAAGATTGAGATAGCAATGCATTTGAGAGATTATCTCTTTCACAGGAGGATAATTTTAAAGGTCAACTTTGTAGATTCATTCAAACTAAAGGTGAAAAGCATTCTCCAAAAGTGATAATCTCTCAACTAAAAATTGTGTCTTTCTCATGTCATTCATAAATATGGTTTGGCAAACAAGTTGTATCCTTATGGGGTTTAATGGTAGCTAAGTTAATCTAAAAAACAAGTAAAGTCTATTTCCTACACAAAAAATTTCCCAAAAATTAAAGTAAACTAATTTAACTACTAGTAAAGTAAACTAATTTACCTATTAGGAAAGAAAATAATTTCAACCACCGGGTTGGTCAGCAATTATTTTGGTTGCAAAATATAGTTTTGTCTTATTAAAACCACTGAGTTGGTTTTGGACAATCATAGTCCAAGCCAACCCCACAAATTAAAGTACCTACTAGTATTGTTGGGTTTTGCTATTTGTGAGGTGTTGAGTTTTGCTATGCTAAACCCTAAACCCTAGTTTTAATTCCCTATTAAAGTATATAAATAATATGAATCAAATGATGAAAATAAGCCCTAAACCCTAAGGGTTCAAAGATACATACCTTTTTTGTCTCATCGCATTGGGTATCAGCCATAGTGTCCAATTGGAATCCCTTATATGGTTAGTCTTGCACTTCTTCTCGAGTCAAGGTGCCAGCTTCTTCATCCTTGTCCATGAACAATCATCTCTGCAAATCCAAGAATTCCTCCTCTAACATCTGGTAGCCACTAAGAGAATCTTTAGTTCAAGAAACCGATAGCATTGGACAAACTCGCACAATAAATATCGCCCATCAAGGGGAGGAAGAAAAATTGGTATTCATTGGAAAACAACTTACACAAGAAGATGAAACAAAGCTCAAAGCACTCCTAATGGAATACCAAGACTACCTAGCATGGTCATACAAGGAAATGAAAGGTATTTCACCAGAAGTGGCAGTACACACGATACCTATTAGGGAAGGTGCCCACCCTAAGGTATGTGGACCTTATCAAACAAATCCAAAATATGGCTCCATGGTTTATGACGAATTGGGAAAACTCTTAGATGTTGGATTCATATATGAGATCGAGCACCCTGATTGGGTTTCACCCATCATCATCATGCCTAAATGCAACAAGAAGCTAAGAATGTGTGTTAACTTAAAGAATGTGAATGCCGCCACAATCAGGGATCACTATCCCCTGCCCTTAACAAATATAGTGTTGGAAAAGGTAGTCAATATGCTTCGACATAGGAGTGTCTGCGGGAGTTCTCCACTTGCCATTAGTTGATCGATGAGAGGAATGCCATGACATTATCTTTGCATCTCATTCTCCATACTTTGAGATGTGATTGAGTGTAATTCTGTGTGCACGATACATGTTTCCTCGACATCGATCACACATACATTTGATTTTTTTCTCCAACCACATTTTGCGATGGTGGATACGGAGGGATTCGTTCTCACTAGAGCTACTTGTTGGAGATGAAGACATCCTACATATAAACAACCCAAAAATTTTGCTCTTGGATGAGTTGTAAATGTCAACTCTGTGGAGCGTCTAAAACCGCATCTAACACCGCGTCTGTACTATGGAGCGCATCTATAGGCGCATCTAAAACTTACTTTAGACATGTTAATAGACACACAAGTAGACGTGCTTTTAGACACGCAGACTACGAGCTGATTTTCGGACCTACTTTTAGCGTGCTTGCTTTTCTTTACATACTTTTAACATCCCGTGGCTTGCTTTTTTATTAACAGACATAGCTCCAAGCATCCACACTTATCTCCAAGCACCCACACTCATCTCTAGGCTTACACAATCATCCCCAAGCACACAAGAGAAGAGGGTGAACAAGGACAAGAAGAAAGAGAAGCAGAGGGTGAACAAGGAAGAGAAGAAAGAGAAAAAACTTTGAAGAAGGACAAGAAGCTTCCATACCTCTATCAAGGTAAGTCTCTTGACGGTTGATCTTCTTTGGAAGTTGCTCTCTTTGGATTCGTCCTTTGTCGTATGCAGGTCAAACGGATGTTTTTTATACTAGTGTGGTCGAACACATGTCCTTTTCAATTTCTTAGAAAAAGGCATCTGTCGGAGTGCGTTTAACAGCGTGTCTATAGACACGTCTGTCTTTTGGAAAAAGAGACAGCTGCACCTATAGACGCACTGTTAGACACGTTTATAGACACGCTCCGATAGTCTTTGTTGTGTTTTCCTTCTCTTTCCCCTTTCTTTTCCTTCTCTTTCCCTTCCCCTTCCCCTTCCCCTTCCACTTCCACTTCCAAGAAAAGGAGTGCATATTGAATGATGGAAATAAGTGATTGCATGAATGAAGAAAGGGATTGCATGAATGATGGAAAGGGATTGCATGATTGAAGAAAGGGATTGCATGAATGATGGAAAGGGAAAGCATGATTGAAGAAAGGGATTGCATTCGTGAGAAAATAAGGGATTGCGTTCTCTTTTTCTCTCCAGCTTTCTCCTCTCTTTCCTTCTCTTTTCTCCTCTCTTTTTCTCTCTTATCTCCTTTCTTTTTTCTCCTCTCTTTTCCTCTCTTTTTCTCTTTTAGCTCCTCTCTTTCCTTCTCTTTTCGTCTCTTTTCTCATCTCTTTTCTTCTCTCTTTCCCTTCTCTCTTTTGTCCTCTCTTTCCTCTCTTATCTCCTCTCTTTTTCTCTCTTTTTCTCTCCTCTCTTTTCCTCTATTTTCGTCTCTTTTCTCCTCTCTTTCCTTCTCTCTATTTTCCTCTCTTTTATCCCCTTTCCTTCACCTTGTATCTCTTTTTCCTTCTCTCTTTTATCCTCTCTTTCCTTCTCTTTTTGTGGTAATTTTCCTCTCTTATCTCCTCTCTTTTTCTCTCTTTTTTTCTCCTCTCTTTTTCTCTCTTTTCTCCTCTCTTTCCTTCTCTTTATTTTCCTCTATTTTATCCCCTCTTTCCTTCACCTTGTCTCTCTTTTATCCTCTCTTTCCTTCTCTTTTCGTCTCTCTTTTTCTCTCTTATCTCCTCTCTTTCTCTCTTTTAGTCTCTTTTCTCATCTCTTTCCTTCTCTCTTTTTCTCTCTGTCCCTCCTCTCTTTCCTCTCTTATCTCCTTTCTTATTTCTCCTCTCTTTTCCTCTCTTTCCTTCCTCTCCTTTCCCATGTGAAGCTTCAATAGCTTGACATTGAGCAAGCAGATACAGACTTCTGTCACTCTTATTCAAAGATTGCTGGAGTCTGTAAATGCTTACTCAATGTCAGGCTGTCACTCTATTTTTTCTTTTGCATCTCGTGACAAGGGCATGCTCGATGGTAATTTTCTTCTTTTCTTTTCTTCAGTTCATCAAGTGGCTAGGATCTTCAACCTGACCTAATCTTTGGAATGCCATCGTTTGGGAGTTATATAACATTTTGGGGCACCCTCCCACTCCTGCGGAGTTATACACATACATGACGGGTACTACAAACACCCCCCAGGAGTCGGCAGTACAGACTCCAAACCACCCTAATCCCACACCAACGAAGACTAAGACAGCCCAGCCAGCTACAGAGCCGAGCCCCTTCTCTCCCCCTGCGGTCAGGAGGTCCTTCTGCCTCACAGAGCCGTCGGTGTACTCATGTGCCATCGAGAGTCGCTTTTCTAGCTATGAGTGGCCAGGGTACTCCCATGTAGTCGAGAGTCGCTTCTCCAGCTACGAGCGGCCAACGTACTAGCTCAACACGATAGGGTAGCAGGCGTAGTAGCAGGGAGAGCGGTGGGGGATGCATGGCAAACTACTTTGGGGCGGGTAGTGGTGGGGATGGGGATGATTCAGATGATGTAGACGTGTCAGAGGGTTATGGTACGATTTACTATGACATCACTCACACAGGAGGCATCTTGATGGATGCATGAGGGAAGGACATCATGGCCTTCATGCACTCTATAATTGCTAACAACTACAAAGATTGCTTTATTCACTACAAAGACCATCCAGAAAAGTTGGCTGATGAGACCCTCGCTGCTATTCGCTCTAGGTATCCCAATCCCTTCAATGTTCAGTTCACAAATAAATGGGCCAAGTCAAAGATTGTTACGATACTTAGCAATAAAAGATCTTCGCTTAAGAGACAGGCACTACTAGCCGAGATTGCCAGGATTGAGGGAGGTCAACCACCAAGGGGCCAGCCCCGCACCGCTCACAAGCATGAGTGGAAGAAAGCAATGAAGGCAACGAAGGCAGGCGGACTCCAATCTATAGCACGTGGAGATAGGAAGGATCCAAATGGAGAAATATGGAAGCATGCATTTTGGAGCAGGGGGTGTTGAATCATGGGAGGCTCAATTTGTAAGTATCAATCTCAAATTATATTGTTTATGTAGTTTATTAGGAGGTTGTTTCTTTGTACTAACCCCTCCGTAAATTGTCATCTTGCAGCTTGATATCATGGGCAGGTACCCTTCTCTTGTCGAGACAGCCTACCATCGCCCCCATTGTAGAGAAGATATATGGAGGCAGTTCTATGATGAAGGGTTGATTATTGAGGTGCAGTATATCCGAGCTATTGGAGCACCCCCCTAGGTATTTGAAAGTAATTAAATAATGTCAATATTGTAAGTAAAGATTTGATTTTTCATACATTGATACATGTTGTTCCTCGTTTACAGGACCTTGCGGCTGATCAGGAGGGAGAAGATGAGGAAGTAGGGGGCGAAGTAGGGGGCGAAGTAGGGGGCGAAGAAGGGAGTGAGGACATAGAGAACTTAGATTAGTCGTAGAAGTAGTGCTAGCTACTCTTTTTTGTACTTGAAGCCACTGGCTTGGCTTCGTGCCTCTCTTGTATATACACTCCTCTTATTTTTTATACTTGAAGCCATAGGACGTGGCTTGGCTTCGTGCTATATGTACATACAAGCACTTTTTGAGCTATGAATTAATATACACTCCTTTTATTTTTTTGGCTTGCAATTTCCTTGTGCAACATTCTATCAATTAATGCCTTGTGAACTAAACATTTTGGAGTTGTAATGTTTTATTCGGAATTCTAATCGTCGGCTATAGACGTGCTTGCAATCGTGCTAATTAAAATGCGATTGGCTGTAAGAATTAAATTGCACAATGTGAAAATGGGATTCTTGTAACTACATAGCATACACAGCATTCTGTTCAACCACACAAAATTCTACTTTTATTAACAAAAAATATTCTATAGTGTGTGTATAAGCGCATCTATAAATGCATTTATGTACGCGTCTCTCTATTTTTTTTAAATTTCTAGCAGGGCATCTATTTGCACATCTGTAGGCGCATCTATATATGCGTCTGTTTGTTTTTTTTTTTATTTCTAGCAGGGTGTCTATTTTTGTGTCTACATGTGCGTCTGTCTGTTATATAGACACACCTTTAGACGTGGGTCTGTAGACATGCCAATAGATGCACAAATAGACGCACCCATAAGTTTTTTTTTTAATTAAGGAAACGCGTCTGTGTACGCATCTATAGGTGCCTTTTCTATGGATCGAGCAGTGCAAGTTTGAATGCATTACTCAAGTAAGCTTTAAACTCTATTTTGCAAACATGCTGAATTATGCTAGTGGGTCAATTACTCGAATGCTTTTTCTCATTTATAGTCTTCACATGCAAGCTATTGTGTAAAATGCTTCCAAGGGAGAATAAATTACCGACCTCAAAAGATATGGCAAGGCAACATGTGACCTCTCTTGGAGGATTATATTACAAGCGCATCCATGCATGCGTCAATGATTGTGTCCTATTTCGTGGAAAACATAAGGATACAAGAGAGTGTCCTACTTGTGGAGAGGCAAGATGTAGAGTAGATCTCAAAACTTTGGATGTGCCTCGTAAGGCTCTGCAACATTTTCCCATAATCCCTCGCATCCAACATATGTTCAAGTGCAAATCCATTGCAGAGCTCATGTCATGGCATTGCTCCCATTGATCAACCGACGGTAAGTGGAGAACTCCCGCAGACACTCCTGCGTGGAAGCATATTGAAGACACATGGCCAAGCTTCAAGGAAGAACCTAGGAGCTTGAGACTTAGATTGGGTATGGACAGTGTGAACCCATTTGGTCTCAAAAGCACCTCTTACAGTGTATGGCCACTGATATTGGTAAATTACTATCTTTCACCCTCTATGGCGATTAAGAAAGGACATGTTATGTTATCCCTTCTAATTCCACAAAAACATAAAGTCAAAAATCCTGATGTTTATTTGGAGCCTTTGATTGACGAGCTAGAGATACTTTGGAGAGGTATCGAGGTGCATGATGTGAGCAGGCCTCCCTCGTCACAAGACTTCAACTGCAAAGTAGTCTTGATGTGGACGATGCATGACTTCCCAGGCTATGGCGAATGTTCAAGTAAGCATTGCACTTTTAATTATGAGTAGGCAATCGATGTGGCACCCTAAACCCACCTTGAACTCTTAATTGCATCTATTGTTTAGGTCTCACTACATTGGGTTACTATGCATGTCCTGTTTGTGGTCCTTTGCTAGTTGCCTCATAGGCAGACGCATTGAATAAGGTCATCTTTGAGAATCACCATCAATTTCTCCCACCTAATCATCCTAGATATGTCACCCCATGGAATGAAGTCCCCCCACAGTCACTCACTGCGGGAGATTGGATGAGAATTTGGGACGGATCCATGATGACTCCACCACTTGGCATGAGCCGATAAGGGTTTGTAACTATTGTGTGCTATATTGGCTGGAAATAAAGATTTCCCGCTAACACCAGCTTTTGTTTAGATACTCCATCTTTTATCGTTTACCATATTGGTCCCATCAATCACCTGCTTGATCCCATGCATATCTTCAAGAATGTGGCATCTACCATTTGGGAACATTTGAATGGGACACGAGATTCCGTAGGCATAAGGAAGGATCTACGCACCATAGGAAGGATGCATGAAACTTGGCCACAAGAGAGGCCGAATGGGCATGTCTTTTTACCTCGTGCACCATGGACGTTATCAAAGCTAGAGATGGTAGCGGTGAAGCGAGCTATCACTACAGTTCGTACTCCTATTGGATGCATGAGGTGTTTGAAGGGGGTCTTCACAAAGAGCAAGAAAAGAGGTGTAGAGCAATTATATGACTTGAAATCTCATGATTGGCACAAGATGCTCCAAGCAAGTATTTTATGTGCATAAAATGTTTTTCCTTCCAAATTTGTGAGTGAATTAGAAGCAACTAATCAACCATTCCTTGTGTGTTCAGTTCATACTACCTACTAGCATTTCTCGCAGTGCATCGAAGGACGTGAAGGATTATATTTACAAGATGGGCGAGCTTGTGAGGTACTTTACAGGATACAAAATGTGGATATTGTATTTATAAGATGGGCGAGCTTGTGAGGTACTTTATAGGATGCAAGGTATTCATATTGCTAATATTGCGTTCTTTTTCCTTTCTAGGCATGTGAGCTCAAAGGAAATAGATCCCACCATGCTTGAGAATGCTCAAGTTATGTCAGTGGAGGTGGTTTGTTTAGTGGAGGAGACATTTCCATGTTCTATTCTCACAAGCCAACTACATCTCATAGTGCATTTGGTGGATGAGATTACTATATGCGGTACTATACATGCACGATGGTTGTTCTTCCTCGAGCGCTTCATGAAGACCTTGACAGGTTTTGTGAGACAAAATGCAAGACCCAAAGGTAGCATGGCTGAAGGTTGGTTGGTACAAGAGTCACTTGTATATATTTCTGAGTTTCTTGTTGATGTGGATAGCTCTCTCCCACGACTATGGAGAGATGATGAAGACCTAAGGATGACCTCTATTATGCCTCAAGGGAAAGGATGCAGCAAAGTAATAGACACGGAGTTACTTAATAATATCAACCTCTATTGCATGCTTAATAGTGATGTGATGAAAAGATGGGTGACAAGATACAGGGATCAAAAGCAAGAAGACAAGGAGAAAGGGCCCTCTTTCGTACACACCACAGATCTCGTGTGCTATATCCTCAGCATCTAAGAGCACTTCCAAAGGATATTCATGTGGATTGGTGACTTGACAAAATAGAGAGAGAAGAGAGAGACGAGGGGATGCATATCACAATGGAAGAATAGGAGTATGCTAGGGGATGCATGAGCAAGGTCGGTATATAGAATGTTATGCATAAGTTAGGAGCTTTCAACAATTTAGATTGCTTATTTAATTGGTTTTGTCTTGGTGTACTGTACTATGTTCAATGCTATATGGTGTGAGGGCAAGCATTTTCAAACACAATGGATTAACGATAAGAGAAACACATAAGATTGCAGCATCATTGCTAGCTTTGAGGGAGCCGATGGAGCCATGGAGATTATTGTGGCATAATCCAAGATATTATTAAGCTTAACTTTCAACGCTTCTTTGTGTATGTTTTAGATGTAAAGTGGTTTAAGGACGTGGTAGAAAGAGGCCCTAATGCAACAATCAAACGCCATGCAAGTAGCTTTGTAACTATTGACTCCATAAAGTTTTAGTAAAGTACCGTAACAATGTGAACAGGTATTGTACACACATATAAAAATACTCACTTTTAAATATTTGATACCTTCGATGCAAGGAACATAACATGATTGTATTTGTGTTTGAATTAGATTATCTATCAACCAATGGTGGATAATAATAGGTGGTGGCATGTCATACCTATTACGCCACGTTCCAAAGTGATGTATAGTACATTTACTAATATGGAGTATATGGAGGATGATCATGGCCATGGAGGTGATGATGACCGTGATACAAGAGAGGAGGATGATCATGAGATAGGAGATACAGATATTGAGGCCATTTACAACGTGGGGACAAGCCTACCATTGGTGATGCTGATTTTGATGAGCACATGAGTAGCACAAGTAGTAGTGGGTTGAATGTATTTGTAGATCTCAACACTAGTTTGGATTTTGAAGTAGATAGTCTGGCAAGGGTTGATCTCATTGAGGATGAGATTGAAGTGTAGCCCATCATTGATATTGGCAAAACTATTTTACATATTGTCTCATTCTCCTCACCTCACTTTATTTTTGTATATGTGAGTTTGCCAAAAAGCATTGATATTTTTGTTAAAATTACGTGCTTTGGTAATCATGGGCAATGTTAGGAAATCACTGATGTACATTTATCAGCCTGCACCAGAATTTCACTTTCTGTATTCTCTGTTTTGCATCTAAATCCACGTCTAATTCACAGTGTAGACGCGCCCACATTTTCGCTATTCTAGCAGTGCCTATAGACGCGCCCGCTATTTTACACGTCTATCAAACGCATCTATAGTTGCTTTGTCTTATTGTGTATGAAATCTAAATTCAAGTTTGAGAGAAGATAGGATGAGAAGGAGGCAAAGGAGGCACACATGGATCAACCACAAGCTATAACCGAATACATAGAGGCGGGCTAATGAATGGTACATCGCTTCTAAGCAACTATAATGATGAGTAGATTGCATGCAACCATACCATCTTGCATGCATGTGAACTTTTGAAAACCATAAAGATCTTCACGCCTGCTTAACAAAAAAAATGGATGCATGCTCATCAAGGTAAAGCTTAATCGTAGAAAACCATCGAGTAGACTCTGATCCGATGTGATTTTTGTTAGAAAGATCATTAAGTAGCTAAAATATGGATCGCCAAACCTCTTGGAATGCAACGATGACGATGCCCACGATGATGAAAAGTTTGGGTCCATAAGGAACGATGAAACCCATAACGATTGAGCAATGGAAACAATCGTATCCACGAAATCACGAAAAGGAAATGCTGAAGAAAGGAGAATCAACAGTTCGTCTAAGCCATTGCAGCAGGTCACAGTATGTTATAGCGGACTCTTGCTCGTCGTGCCAGAAATAGAGATGCTTGATTTTCCTATGGTTGATCGTCATTACTAGCAACGGAAATGCCAAAGAGTAAAATCGATCATCATATGCATTCTTGTAATCCCGATGCTATTTGCCGCAGCGAAGAAAACATTCCAACCAGTGGTGGCGAGTATGTTAAGAGCATAGTTTATGGTGGCTTGATGCTATTGTCACAAGTTTTGCGCTGGTATCGTCTATTTCTGGAGGAAACCTGTCGTCAGGTTGGGTGCTCGATCGTTGCGATTTTTCCGGACATAAAGTATGCAGAGTTCTCTTGTTGGAATCGTTTCTTGAATCGTATCGATTCATGGAAGAGTAGGGGCTGTGCTCGTTTTGGGGTTTTCCAATCTTTTGGCGGATGGTATCTCCATGGGCTTCTCCGATTACGTTTCAAGCAGCACAGAGAGAGACTTAGCCGTGAGTCATCAAAGAGTGACAGACTGGAAAGTTCCTAATGATCCTCATTCTCAGATGCTTGATTTAGTTTCCACTTACAAATCCCATGGCATGGATGAGCAGGACGCGCTTGCTGTAATCTCTCTCTCTCTCTCTCTCTGACTCGGTCCTTCTCCGGCTCAATACAATTTCATGGACGATGATAATCTCTACAAAAAGTTTTACCTTTGTTATGCAGGTTGTCGAGAGCTTTTCCAAGTACAAGGACCTCTTAGTGAACGAGAAAATGGTCATGGAGCAGGGGATGATTTCTCCAGATCCATCCGACAGTCCGGGCGACCTTCGTCTCCTTCATCGGGTTTGGCAGCACACCCCTGCTGGCATATGTCATACTTAATCCTTTCACTTCCAACGATCAGCTCAAGTTTGGAGTAGCTTGTGCCGTCACAGCTTTGGCGCTCATCGTTTTAGGAATCGCAAAGGCCAAGATTTCTGGCCAAAAATATTTTAGCTCGGTGGTGATAGTGCTCCTTAATGGAGGCATTGCAGCCACAGTGGCGTATCTGGTAGGCTGGTCAGATGTTATGTCAAGTAAATGAAGTCCAAAATATGGTGGATGTATCGTGGTGAGGTGAGTCTCTCTACTATGCAACTCTCATAAGTGCGTGAATTGAATCAAGAACAAGAGAAGATTGTGGAGGTACAAAGAGTCAATTGTCACGTACACTCATGGTGAGAAGTGCAAACTCACAGAAAGAGTGTAGGCTTTTGTAAATGTGGAAATTATGGTTTCTCTACGACATTTACTCCATTTTGATAGCATACATACAATTTTATCTGCCTCTCACTATGTTCACTAAGGCAGATCAAGTTTTCTTTATGTCAGCTATCATGGAAATTTTCTGGTGTTCAAAAAATGGCAAGAAAAGTCTCAGATTACTCTCTATGCATCGTTTCTGTTCTCCAAAGATGCACGGGGGTTTGAACATTCTCAATATTCAAATGCATTTACTTGCTCACAGAGGGAAAATGATGATACAGTTTATGCAGCTCTCTCTTATTACATATTCATACCTCTGCCTTTGGGCATTGGCAACCTACTTAGTGGGATTTTTTATTTGGCTCTATCCAAGGCAAGATCAGAGGCTCCCCTTTTAATGTCTGTCGTCTGCTTCTTGATTGGAAACATATCTTATCCCACTTGGAATGGCATGGCAGGGATTCTCTGTCGTGAAACTCTTTGAGGGCTGAGAATATTTTTTGGTCTAAAGTATTCTACCCTCCTTTGGCCATACAAGAACCCAAACGTTCTTATTTTATCTCCTTCAAAGGCATTTCATCTGTGGCGGATGTACTTCAGGATGATGGCACAATTTTATCCTTTTCTATGGCTGCTAGCAAATACGGCTTGGGAGCTCATTATCGTCCTTTATGGCATAGGATTTCAGCAATGCTTCAACCGTACTTGCCAGTACCTCGTTTGGAACTTCAGAATCGGCTAGAGGATTGGATTTTACGCTCTTCTTCCTCATACGCTCGTCCTTTGAAGCTCTCTCATCTTGTATAAAGAGCTGACACTTTACTTCGTTTCTGACACTTTATTGCTGTAACTAGTACTCAACTAAGTACTTCGAGTCA
Source organism: Dipteris shenzhenensis (assembly GCF_047967505.1). Lineage (NCBI taxonomy): Eukaryota > Viridiplantae > Streptophyta > Polypodiopsida > Gleicheniales > Dipteridaceae > Dipteris > Dipteris shenzhenensis. Next base: position 1,409,304 of record NC_141607.1, on the reverse strand, counting down.
GCAAGAAAAGATTTCTTCCCACCAAAAAAAAAAAGTGTGTGGAAGAGAAGGAGCTGCCTCGAAGTGCCTTCAAACGAAAACTTAGCGTCGGTAAGAATTTACGAAAAGTTAGCTGCACGTAGGCTACAAATTTACGAAAACTTAGGATTGGTATAGATTGCTTCTGGTGGGCTCTTTCCGCAGAGTTCCACCAAGTTCTGGTGCGCTCTTTCCAGACATACGAATTTGGTAATGGAGGATCACACCCCAAACGAGAAGCATTTGTTTGGTGTGTATAGCTGTTATCGGATACGTGTTGTTGCCTCCGTTTTGTGGTCTCTTCGCGTTGAGTTTCTTTCTTCCTTTTCGTAAGACTTGGTGAAGAACAATCATGTCGCAAGCAGAGAACAAAGTTTATGAAGATGATTATGAAATATTCGGAGACTCGATGGACACCAGTAGTGGCGACTTTGAACGAGGTGCGGTGTGTTTCTACTTTCGTTTCAAACTTCCATTCTAAATTGCAATTTCTTTTTCACGAGCTTTTACTGCTGATTTTGGCAGGAATGATGAGCATGGCGGAATGTGGGAATCTTTCCAAAGCCAAAGCAGTGTCGGATCATCGAGGTGAAACGTTTCTGCCTTCCTCACTCTCACGCTCCTCCCTTTGGTCGTAGACTGTTGTTGATAGTGAGCTCATGCTTTAATTTCACAGAATCCAGGCATCTCTTGCCTATAGGCTCTGCTGCGACAAGGAAAGTGTTCTCCATAAACAACAACAATCACCGAATTCGATACAGCCAACTGTCCTCAAGCTACTATCGGAATCCTTAACACTGAGGTGAGCTTAGCTCCCGTGACGCAACTCGCCATCTCTGGAGATCCCTACAACTAAGGTCTCTGCAGCTAGCATCCGGGGACTAGCACCCGCTTGGCGAAAGGCTTCTCCCCTCGGCCTCTGAGGAGTCATATGCTCACTTGATGCCTAAGCAACCATTTCCTCGTTGCACCACCCTGTCGCCCATCTATTTTTTCCGCGACTCTCCCTGCGCTGCTGTACGAGCAGAACCCGTGTTTTCATCCAATAATCCAAGCTTCAGCTCCCAATTTGGGAGAATTTCGCTTTTTGGCGTGAATTCCTCGTGGGGACAATTCCGCTTGATCTGCAGTGAGCTCCTTGCAAGTTCAGCCAACAGAGGAGCCCCAACCACCTCCTTCCAACCGGATCTGTCTGGCGCTCCCATAGGTGCTCTCTTCACGTACTAGCTATCTCGTCAGAAGCACCTAAAGCCAGCCCGTGGTCTTGCTACAGGACCCCCGATGCCCTTCTGCCTCACGCAATGATTCTCAGCACCGTGGCTTATCTCTTACTCACGGAACTCATGGAGCTCATGGACTCCTGTCGGCCATCACGTCCAGGCTTGCATAGAAGAGATGCCAGACTCACAAAACCAAAATCCAAAAGCGACGCGATTGCAACTTGCTACTCAAGTTCCTTTGTTGTCAAAAATGTAGCCAATCGTCCACATTTTAACAGTAAATTCGACCTTCGTTGCGCAAAGCCTCACATACTTGACGTTGAGGCACTGGGAGGACCCTCTGACAATAATTTGTTTATTGATCGAAAACTTCCAGCTGCTGCTCGTAGAGTTCTTCTTACGCCTGTTTATTTATCAAACTGGTTAATAAATCGGCCAGCGATGACGGCAGCAATCATCCAGGTAGCTTCTAACAGCCTATACCTGACTTATAGTTGTCTCTGTTTCTCTCCACCGCAGAAGTTCGGGAGCAGTGCGAAGTACAAAGTTCTGTACCTGAATCGCGCCATCAGCAAGGTCATTCGGCAAAAAGCGCTTCCAGAGTGGAGCAGCAAATCAATGGGAAGACTGCATCTAGTGCACAAGAAGCATCGAAATCGATACACACCGCGGCTTGTACATTAAGGCTTGCTCTATTCCCTGCATTTCTTTCATGAATTATTTGTTTATGTGAAGGCCTTCTTCTTTTGCAAGTGGATGTACCGAAAATGTCCTCTCTCCGTTGTAGACATTATGACAGACACTGGTACCCAAGAAAGAGGAGATGGGAGCAGGGTTGGTATGGTTGAAATGTTCAATCCGACTGAACGTACAGTCGCGCATAGACCATTTATATGGCTACGTGTTCAGGGTTAGTCTTTCGCTCTTTTTTTTTTCATAACTTTAGTCCTTGCTGGTAGAAGGGCTTCCACCTCCAATGAGGGAAGCTATACGAGCTCTTGCTGAATAAGGAGTTCTCTCCGCATCCGGAAAATGCATCTGCCCGCTGGTCAATCTACAAAGAGCTTCCCGTTGGACCTGACTCCATCCAAGGGCGCGGGCGTGCGAAAGAATTGCAATAAGAATTTGAAAATAGCTTTCATAGCAGCTGCAAAGCAGGCGTGCGCCGAAGGTGAGTGGATTTTTATCTATGCCTTAGGATTGCCTTTGCTGCTATACATGGAAATGTTCTTATTCAAAACCCATTTTCCAGTTCCCAATATAGCACGTGAGAACGAAACAACCTTAGGCTCAATTGTGAGATTAAGTGTTACGTTAGACCACCAATCTTGGAGGATGAAGGCGACTCCGATGTTACGTACCATTAGTTCACACCAGCCAAGATACGCATGTCGTCACATCAGAAAGCGTGCAGCTTTTCCTTGTATTCTTTTGTAGTGTCTCCAATGAAATATCTTGGCGAACTTATAAAGTATGTTTATTATAGCAATACATCATCAGAAAGCGTGCAGCTTTTCCTTGTATTCTTTTGTAGTGTCTCCAATGAAATATCTTGGCGAACTTATAAAGTATGTTTATTATAGCAATACATTATCATCATACTAGACCAACTTCAATGCTCAACTCATTCTTTTTCCTTAAGTGATTACGTAGTCATTGTATGGTGTTTGAACTATTCACTAAAGATTTCAGCTATCAAGAACTTCAATTGTGTAGTTAGATGTCCTTGGTGCAACGTTGCAACATGCAATAGTGTATTGCAAATCATTTACTTGCTTTGCTCACGACACTGTCAAGATGCTTACGTGCTGTATACCGCTTGCACATTCACATTTCGAGTACAATACTATTCTGACCACATCTTGTAAACTTTAAACATGTTGCACTACTCCAGCACACATACTAGTAACATTGCATTCAAAAGGAATTGGCTTAATGTTTTTAGAAGCTGGACATCCAGCAAGGAATCAACTTAAATAAACTACATTGCTTGTCACTGTATTGCACTACGAATGCTTTCAACTCGGCAATGAGCAAACTATGACAAGCCAACATCGACATACAGTACGTGCTAAACCCTCATGGTGCAACATCGTATTGCACATCTTACATTACAAAAGTTGATAAGGAGACAAACAATGCAGTCAAGAACGCAATCATCCAGAGCCTCCAACAAAACTCAACAGTTGAGCGTGTTCGAAAAGTCAGGAATGCAATACTAAATACCCAACACATCAGTGCACAGCAGGTAGTCCACCTATGCCTCTCGCTGCCGCTAACAAGCACTATGAGGGACTTCATGTACATAAACACTACCACACCAGTTGAGAGGACACTGCTTCTAAAAAGACGGGCTCAATTGGAGGCAATGCATCCAGAAAGCACTGACATCTTCTTTGAAGACATTGTTAGTAAGTATTTGAAAAGGCATGAAAGCTTGCATCACCTGTCACTAGTAACGTTCACAAGCTCTTACACTGTGAGACAAGGGCACGCCAAAGAAAGGGGAAAAAAATGAATAATACGCTTCAATAACTACAACAAAGTGAAGGACACCGAGAACCACTACAGGGAGCTGTGCTTGTTGTATGCACCATTCCACTCCAACAAACACAAGCTTGACGAAACCATCCAAACATGGAATGAGATGTACACAAAAAACAAAGACATCATCGACTCCACACAAACACAATTTCAAGTGTGCACCTCATATAATACTGCAACAACAAGCAATGCTACCAGCTACTTGTCGAACACAACCGGAGAACACCCTTTGGCTTCAACAGAAAATTGTGACTTAGCCCAACGATATGCATTACCATCCAAAATTGGACAACTTCCCGCCAATGAGACATGACAAAATAGACTACATGTCCAACGAAGCATATAACGAGAACTTGAGGAAGTTGAACTCCAACCAGCGTATGCTCTTTGATGACATCATGTTGAAAAAAAGAATTAAAAAGGAGGACCAGATCATCATTTTCATATCGAGAAACGTAGGCTCTGGAAAAACATACTTTGCAACCATGATAGCAGAAGGCTTGCACAGACACCTCTCACATAGAAACACATCGCGGACACCTTCCTTCCGAAGGTGTTACTGCTAGCATACACAGGGAAAGTAGCCCGAGGCATAAATGGAAGCACGCTACATGCGGCACTCCACCTGCCCCTGCTTACGAGCTCTTACACTAGTCTCTCCGCAAAGAAGCTGCAAGACTTGTCAACGCAATACCAGAACGTCGAGGCTATTCTCATAGATAAAATATCCCTGGTCGGCATAAACACATTTCTCGCAGCAGACATGCAAATGCAAGAAATCAAGAGCAACCAGGAAAAACCCTTCGGAGGCGTTGGCCTGCTCCTCTGTGGAGACTTATGCTAGGCAAGCCCGGTGAAAGACGCCTGGATCTTCTCCAAACATTCCTCGACAACGGTAATGGTCGGATCAGTCTGGAGGTCGTACGTTGAATACTACCAATTAGAATAACCCATGCGCCAGGACAAGCTGTTCTTACAAATGCTCAATAGAATTAGAACAAGGACACAAAACCTACAAGACAAACTTCTTGAACAATGCACACCACAAAATCCCACCAAACAAGAATAGCATACCACACTTATTTTACACACACAACACAAAGAACCAACATAACATAACGATATTTGAACCCTTCCATATCAACGACACATCCTACCATCGGTGGATATCAGGCACTTGGCATGCAGCAAAACCATTCAAATCCCAGAAGACCCAGGAAAACATGCAGCCTGCAGCGAGAAGTACATCTGAAGCCTTGAATGATTATAGAAATATGCTACGGCAATTAAGACATCGACGATGTCATCGTCAATGGGGCAGACGGGATTTTTAGAGGCTCCGTAACGCAATGCAAACCTTCACACGTATGGATAGAATTCAATGATCCCAAAGCAGGGGCAAAAGCGCGCTACGAAAATAAGAAATTGCACACCACAGACACAAACACCAAATGGACACCTATCCTACGAATCACATGTGAATTTCAAGTGGGCAACAACCACATGAACACAATCACAAGAAAACAATTTCCCATACAGGCTGCTGCAGGCAGGACAATGCACCGTTCACAAGGGCTCACCTTGGATGCGGTAGTCTTTGACCCCGCTGGAGTCAAAACACACAGTCTAGTCTACACAGCAATGGCAAGAGTTTGGAGCCCCGACAACTTATACTTCGGCTCAAGGCTTGAAATGAAGCACATAAAAAGAGACAAGATGGTACTCAAAGAAATTAAAAGGCTTCAAACTGAAAGCAGCTGGTCATTTGACCAAGCCGACAATAGCCAAGACACCACAAACAAAATAACACTGCAAAGCCTAAACACACGCTCATTCAAACTTCATAAACGAGACATTATGGAAAGAGAAAGCCTACAAGCGGCAACAATCTTATGCTTCCAGGAAACCCACACAAATAACCATGAGGCACTCAACACACTAGAATTCAACACTATCGCGACATCGACAGGGCTCGGTCTATCCACAGATTTCAAAAATGGCATGCACCTCCTACAACAATCAAGCCAATTTGCGCAAGGTTGTGAAACCCCCCTCACAATTTTCTAGACATCAACAAACAAGAAACTGGCAGCCATCAACACATACAAATCACCCAGGATGAAGTCACAAATTCTCACAGACGCTAGAAAAAATGATCGATAATATTCCAAACCTCACGAATACCTACATTGTAGGAGACTTCAACATCGACTACAACTTAGACACAAGGCTTGCAATGGCACTCAGGTCAGTATTCCAAAAACATGGGATGAAGCAACTAATAACATCGACAACAACAATATACGGTACGACAATTGACCAAATATGGACAAATGCAAATAGTGAAGAAATAAAGAGCGGGACAAACTACATATACTGGTCAGACCATTCATTGGTTTACACGACAATACAAATGTAGGCATCCACCCACGCCAAACTAAAAAAACATTCCAAGGTAGGCCCCCCGAAGTAGCTTCAACTTGTTTTCTTGGGTTTGTGAGTTCTTTCAAAAAAAGGATTGAGAGTTCTTTTGCTCCTTGTGGATGGAGGCTTGAGTGAAAGAGACTAGATTTTAGGGCTCGTTTAGGGTGTGCACTACAACTACGTTTCTTAATTTCAACCATAGGGATTTATGAAACTCTTATATCACAACAACACAAAGCAACTATAGACGCGCTTGGTAGACGCGCAAAATAGCGGACGCGTCTGTAGGCGTTGCTTTAGTAGAGGAATTACGGGTGCGTCTAACAGCTCGTCTATTTGCGTGTGTATTAACACGTCTACTTGCGCGTCTAAATTGAGAAAATACGGGCCCGTCTAACATCGCGTTTATCAGCGCGTCTATTTGCGCGTGTATTAGCGCGTTTATTTGCGCATTTACACTGAGAATCATATGCGCATTTAGACGCGTAGATAGACACAAACCAGAGAATACAGAAAGTGAGATTTTGGTGTACATCATTGCTTTCCAAACATTGCCCATGATTACAAAAGCACATAATTTTTTGCAAGCCCACATATACAAGAATTAAGTGAGATGAGGAGAATGAGACAATATGTAAAATAGTTTTGCCAATATCAATTATGGGGCTACGGTTCAATCTCATCCTCAATGAGATCAACCCTTTACAAACTATCTACTTTAAAATCCAAACAAGTGTTTAGATCTACAAATACATTCAACCCACTACTACTTGTGCCACTCATGTGCTCATCGAAATCAGCATCACGAATGGTAGGCTCGTCCTCACGGGTAATGGCCTCAATATCTATATCTCCTATCTCATGATCGTCCTCCTCTCTCGTATCACGGTCATCATCACGTCCATGGCCATGATCATCCTCCATACCCTCCATATTAGTAAATGTACTATACATCACTTTGGAACGTGGCATAATAGGTATGACATGCCACCATCTATTATTATCCACCATTGGTTGATAGACAACCTAATTCAAACACACATACAATCATGTTATTTTTCTTGCATCAAATATTTAAAAGCGAGTATTTTTATATGTGTGCACAGTACCTGTTCACATTGTTGCGGTAGTACTAGTGTGTCCTTCCTACTTTGCCAAAACTTTGTGGAGTCAATAGTTACAAAGCCACTTGCATGGCGTTTGATTGTTGCATTAGGGCCTCTTTCCACCACATCCTTAAACCACTTTACATCCAAAACATACACAAAGAAGCGTCGAAAGTCAAGCATAATAATATCTTGGATTATGCCACAATAATCATCCATGGCTCCATTGGCTCCCTCAAAGCTAGCAATGACGCCGCAGTCTTGTGTGTTTCTCTTATCATCAATCCGTTGTGTTCGAAAATGCTTGCCCTCACACCATATAGCATTGAACATAGTGCACTTCACCAAGAAAATATCAATTAAATAAGCAATCTAAATTATTGAAAGCTCCTAACTTATGCATAAGATTATATATACCGACCTTGCTCATGCATCCCCTAGCATACTCCCATTCTTCCATTGTGATATGCATCCCCTCGTCTTTCTCTGCTTTCTCCATTTTATCAAGTAGCCAATCCACATGAATATCCTTTGGAAGTGCTCTTAGATACTGAGGGTATGGCACACGAGATCCATGGTGTGTACGAAAGAGGGCCCTTTCTTCTTGTCTTCTTGCCTTTGCATCCTCGTATCTTGTCACCCATCTTTTCATCACATAACTATTAAGCACGCAAAAGAGGTTGATACTATTATGCAACTCCGTGTCTATTACTTTGTTGCATCCTTTTCCTTGAGGCACAATAGAGGTCATCCTTAGGTCTTCATCATCTCTCCATAGTCGTGGGAGAGAGCTATCCACATCAACAAGAAACTCAGAAATATATACAAGTGACTCTTGTACCAACCAACCCTCAGCCATGCTACCTTCGGGTCTTGCATTTTGTCTCACGAAGCCCTTCAAGGTCTTCATGAAGCGCTCGAGGAAGAACAACCATCGTGCACGTATAGTACCGCATATAGCAATCTCATCCACCAAATGCACTATAAGATGTAGTTGGCTTGTGAGAATAGAACGTGGAAATGTCTCCTCCACTAAACAAAACACCTCCACTGACATAACTCGAACATTCTCAAGCGTGGTGGGATCTATTTCCTTTGAGCTCACATACCTAGAAATAAAAAAGTACAGCATATTAGCAATATGCATTCAAACTTGCATGGAGCATTGATACGCATCATATTTTGTATCATGTAAAGTACCTCACAAGCTCGCCCATCTTGTAAATACAATCTTTCACGTCCTTCAATGCACTACGTGAAATGCTAGTAGGTAGTATGACAGTGAACCCACGAGGAGGTGGTTGATTAGTTGCTTATAACTATTCACTCACAAATTTGAAAGGAAAAAGATATTATGCACATAAAATACTTACTTGGAGCATCTTGTGCCAATCATGAGATTTCAAGCCATATAATTGCACTACACCTCTTTTCTTGCTCTTTGTAAAGGCTCCCTTCAAACACCTCATGCATCCAGTGGGAGTACGAATTGTAGTAATAGCGCACTTCACCGTCGCCATCTCTAGCTTTGATAACATCCACGGTGCACGAGGTAAAAAAACACGCCCATTTGGTCTCTCTTGAGGCCAAGCTTCTGATGGGATATCTCAAGGTGTATGCCTCAGGCACACCTTGGTTTCTATGTGTGAGTGCTAGAGGCACAGTTAGGTGCCCACAAGCACAGTTAGGTGGTGGAAAGCCACATAGGATGATTGAGAGAATCTAGGAGCAGATTGAGGAGATGATTGTGGAGCTCTGAAGTCATCAGTGATGTCAGTGAGCATGTATGAGGTGCCTACTTAAGGACCTCACTCTTCTTCATTCCATAATGCAAGTATTCTGAGTTTGTGTCCACTCTACTCTTTCCTTTCAGTTTACCAACATGGTATCAGAGCCATTTGATCCCCCTTGATCCATTTCTGCCACATCATCATCTTCTTCTTCTCCATTTTCCTCCTTCTTCCCAAAATCTTTGAGAGCTTGGTTCTCTGCCTACAAACGACCATTGCCCAAACCCTCTGAGCTGCAAACTCCTCTAGTATGGGCAAACTTCCAGCTACAAGCTTTCTGGGAAATTGCGACTATACGTGAAATGCCAACACTTACACTGATCGACAAAAATCCGCGCAATTCCTCCTGTGTACCTGTCTATCTGCAAATTCCTTTCAGCTTGTGTTGGATGATACTCAGGGCAAGCTGCTGTTGACATTTGAGCAGCAATGGCTGCATATTCAAGGAGAAATCAGTGAAAAACCAGTCGACTTTGAAGGGGCAAGCTATGGCGCCCTAACGTGTTTTTGCGCCTTTTCTTCTCAAAGGACCTTCTATGGTATATCAGCTCTCTTTTGCCTCAGAAACCCCCTTTTCCTTTGCTCTGAAGAGTAAGATACAAGCCCTCCAAGTTCAGTCTTTTGGTTTTGATAGTTTTGACAAGTTTTTGAAGATGATGCTACATAAGATGCTATTCTAGCATTTCTGGTTTTTTGAAACTTTCAATAACATCAGTACAAGTGTGGCTTCAGTTGTGCTTTGAATTGCTATACCTGGTTTTGATTGGAAAGTTTTCATTTTAAGCCACCTCTATGAAACATGTAAGAAAAAGCATCATTGATTGAATATTGGTCACTAGTCTTTGCTACATCAAGTGCTTATATTTGGAAGCCTTTCAATTGTTTTTAGCCTTGTAAGAGAGAAAGACACTGCCCAATATCTGGGTTAGACCCTCTCATGGCTACCCTATTGAATATAGATAAGTTCAATGGAAAGGGATTCCGCACATGGCAGATGAAGGTGAAATTTGCAAATTGATGAGGGAAAACCTCTGGGGACTTGTCAAACAGACTTCAACTGCTTCTTCTACAGCCTCCAATGCTGGAGAAACCTCAACTCTGACACACCCGACAAGGGATCCCGCTAGAGAGGAGAAAGCATATGGTATCATTGCTCTTGCTTTAGGAGATGATTATATTCATCACATCTCTGACTTAGAGTCTCCTTCAGAAGCTTGGCAGAAGCTTGACATGATTTTTAGTGCTAGCTCTCACATCTCTAAATTATCACTTTAATTCTCTTTCTTTGAATTGAAGATGGTTAGTGGCACTACTTTGGCAGCTCATGTCAACTACATGCGGAGTCTTATGACCCAACTAGCTTCTATCAACTCTCCTATTACTCCAGATGATGCTATGGCAGTGTTACTTAAGAGTATGCCTAAAGATTATGATCATATAGTTACCACTTTGAAAAATCTTCCTAATCCTAATCTTGAAGGTATTATCTCTGCTCTCCAAGAAGAAGAAAGGCATATGGAGCTCAGGAAAGGCAATAACACTGTTTATGCTGTAAAAATCCAGAAGGGCAAGTTTACCCCTTGCAATCACTGTGGAAAGACAAATCACCTTTCAAAGGACTGCTTCAAAATCAATCCATGCAAACACTGTGGCAAGAACAACCATCATGAGAAGTTTTGCAGAGCCAAAGCAAAGACAGAAAATGCAAATCTACTTTCAGTTAATGAGCCTCCACAAGATGAGGCATCCTTTGAAGATTATGCAATTTAAATCATCTCTATGTATGCTCCAGATCTCTCTTTTTATGTCAAGGTACTCAGCCTGGATAGTCCTCCAAAATGAATGAAATAAACTCTTGTGTTTTGTGTGTTTTGTAAACACCTCTGGTCACCTTATGATGTAGGCCATGTGTATGTTTTGCTCCATGGTACCTCCTGCAGACATTGTGTCCATGTACATGCAGGGGAGATAACCATTGGAAGGTCTTTTTGTATCCCTTTTTGTTTACCTTACACCCATGGGAACCCTTGCTAGCATGAGAACCTAGCCATAGATTTATCCTTGACCACCATGAGATGGCATGAGAAACTATGAGACTAGATGTATCCTTGACATAGCCTGAGGCATTCCCTTGAGGGGGGGTTTGATGGGATATCTCAAGGTGTATGCCTCAGGCACACCTTGGTTTCTATGTGTGAGTGCTAGAGGCACAGTTAGGTTCCCACAAGCACAGTTAGGTGGTGGAAAGCCACATAGGATGATTGAGAGAATCTAGGAGCAGATTGAGGAGATGATTGTGGAAATCTGAAGTCATCAGTGATGTCAGTGAGCATGTATGAGGTGCCTACTTAAGGACCTCACTCTTCTTCATTCCATAATGCAAGTATTCTGAGTTTGTGTCCACTCTACTCTTTCCTTTCAGTTTACCAACAGCTTCACGCATCCTCCCTGTGGTACGTAGATCCTCCCTTATGCCTGCGGAATCTCGTGTCCCATTCAAATGCTCCCAAATGGTAGATGCCACATTCTTGAAGATATGCATGGGATCAAGCAGGTCATTGATCTTGTGGTGGGACCAATATGGTAAACGATAAAAGATGGAGTATCTAAACAAAATAAAGTGTTAGCGGGCAATCTTTACTTCCAGCCAATATAGCCAATCTTTACTTCCAGCCAATAGTTACAAACCCTTACCGGCTCATGCCAAGTGGTGGAGGAGTCGTGGAACCGTCCCAAATTCTCATCCAATCTCCCGCGGTGAGTGATTGTGGGAGGACTTCATTCCAAGGGGCAACATATCTAGGATGATCAGGTGGGAGAAATCGATGGTGATTCTCATAGATGACCTTATTCAATGCATCTGCTCGTGAGGCAACTAGCGAAGGACCACGTACAGGACATGCATGGTAACCCGATGTAGTGAGACCTGAACAATAGACGCAATTAAGAGTTGAAGGTGGGTTTAGGGTGCCACATCCTTTGCCTATTCATGATTAGAAGTGCAATGCTTACCTAAACACTCGCCATAGCCTAGGAAGTCATGCATCATACACATCAAGACTGCTTTGTAGTTGAAGTCTCGTGACGAGGGAGGCCTGCTCACATCATGCACCTCGATACCTCTCCAAAGTATCTCTAGCTCGTCAATCAAAGGCTCCAAATAAACATTTTGACTTTATGTTTCCCTGGAATTAGAAGGGACAGCATAACATGTCCTTTCTTAATAGCCATAGAGGGTGGAAGATTGTAATTCACCAATATCACTGGCCATACACTGTAAGACGTGCTTTTGAGACCAAATGGGTTCACACCGTCCATACCCAATCCAAGTCTCAAGCTCCTAGGTTCTTCCTTGAAGCTTGGCCATGTGTCTTCAATATGCTTCCACGTAGGAGAGTCCGCGGGAGTTCTCCACTTGCCGGTTGATCGATGGGAGGAATGCCATGACATGAGCTCTGCAATAGATTTGCACTTGAACATATGTTGGATGCGAGGGATTATGGGAAAATGTCGCAGAACCTTACGAGGCACGTCCAAGGTTTTGAGATCTGCTCTATATCTTGCCTCTCCACAAGTAGGACACTCTCTTGCATCCTTATGTAGTCCACGAAACAAAACGCAATCGTTGACACATGCATGGATGTGCTTGTAATCTAATCCTCCAAGAGAGGTCACATGTTGCCTTGCCATATCTCTTGAGGTCGGTAGTTTATTATCCCTTGGAAGCATTTTACACAATAGCTTGCACGTGAAGACCATAAATGAGGAAAAGCATTCGAGTAATTGACCCACTAGCATAATTCACCATGTTTGCAAAATAGACTTTAAAGCTTACTTGAGTAATGCATTCAAACTTGCACTGCTCCATCCATAGATGGTTTGCAAGTTTAGTAACTCAAGGGAGGCACGTAGAACAGAGAATGTGCACCCCTCAAACAGTGGAGTCGATGCTACAGTAAAAAGATCATCCTGCTCCATTCTATCATCCCTCCCTTGATGGACATATAAATCCCGCACCATATCATCAAACACCTCCTCCTCCACGGCTTCATGAGGCAATGGCGGAGAGCTACTATCACCATCACTCCATGCATCCGTAATGGTCCATCCTGAAGATCCCACCTCATATCGCCGATGCTTTGCCTTCTCACGGCGAGCATAGGGCAACATATGCAGGTGTGGCACTGCATCCTGTATCAAATTAAAACGGGATCATAACTCAAACATATGAACACCCATAGGTATCTCAATCAACCTTAACTTACAAACCCTTACCCTGTTTATGGTCACATCCCATTCTCCATACTTTGAGATATGATTGAGTGTAATCCTGCGTGCACGATACATGTTTCCTCGACATTGATCACACAGACATTTGATTTTTTGCTCCAACCACATTTCGTGATGGTGGATACGGAGGGATTCATCCTCACTGGAGCTACTTGTTGAAGATGAAGACATCCTACAAACAAACAACCCACCAAATTTGCTCTTCTTTAAATGTTTAATTTTAAACTCTGTGGCGCATCTAAAGGTGCATCTAAAAGCACATCTACAGTGCGTCTAAAAGCGCGTCTACTTTGTGTACATAGACGCGCCTATAGATGTGCTATTAGACGCGATTATAGACGTGGCTTTTAAACCTGCTTTTAGCATGCTCGCTTTGCTTTTCTTCACATTACTTATACTTCACGTGGCTTGCTTCCTTCCTTATTAGCAGATCCACAGTTTCGATGCTTAAGGGGAAGGCTCCCATACTTACTTCCAAGCTTACACTTAAGAGGAAGGCACCCACACTTACTTCCAAGCTTAAAGGAGAGGAGGACGAACAAGGAGGACAAGCAACTTTGAAAAAGAAGAAGAACCTTCTATACCTCTATCCAAGGTAAGTCTTTTTGCAGTTGATCTTTTTTGGAAGTTTGCTCTCTTTAGATTTGTACTCTCGTATCCAAGAAATGCATGATCTGGGTATCAGTGTCACGTTTGTGTGTCGGGCGCAATGTCCTTTTCTACATTTTAGAAATTCCGTCTGTCGGAGCGCGTCTATAGGCGTGTCTCAGAGCGCGTCTAAAACCGCGTCTATAGGCGCGTCTAAATGGCGTCTAGCCTGTTTGCAGACACAGACAGACGCGTATATAGACGCGCTATTAGACGCAAAAATAGACGCGCCTATAGACGCGCTCCGACAGTAAGCCTCTCTTCCCTTCCCCTTTCTTCTCAGCTCATCAGTAATAGATTTTTTTCTTTTTTTCAGTTCAACATGTGGCTAGGAAGTGCTTCCAGCTCACCTGATCCCCGGGATTCTATTTGGAAGGACTTATATAACCTTTAGGGCACCCTCCTAGTCCTGCAGAGTTATACAAGTATATGACGGGTACTTTAAACACTCCCCAGGAGTCGGCACTACAGACTCCAAACCACCCCACACCGCCTAAGATCACCCCAGTGGAGTCAGCACAGCCGTCTTATGCCCCTTCCCCCATGCCGTCAGGAGGTCCTTCTGTCTCGTAGAGCCGTCAACGTACTCCTGTGCCGTCGAGACTCGGTTCTCCAGCTACGAGTGGTCAGCATAGTCCCGTGCAGTCTCCAGCTACGAGTGGCCAGCGTACGAGCTCGACACGACACGGTAGCAGGCGTAGTAGCAGGGAGAGCGGTGGTGGGGGATGCATGGCACAGTGCTTTGGGAGGGGTGGTGGTGGGGACGATGATGATTCAGATGATTTAGACGTGCCTCAGGGTGATGGTACGATATTCTATGACATCACTCAGACAGGAGGCATCTTGATCGATGCGCGGGGGAAGGACATCATGGCCTTCATGCACTCTGTAATTGCTAACAATTACAGAGGTTGCTTTATCCACTTCAAAGACCAGCCAAAGAGGTTGGCTGATGAGACCCTCGCTGCTGTTTGCTCCTGCTGTTTGCTCTAGGTATCCTAACCCCCCCAATCGCCAGTTCACAGATAAATGGGCCAAGTCAAAGATTGTTACTATACTTGGCAATAAAAGATCTTCGCTTAAGAGGCAGGCACTTGCCAGGCTTGAGGGAAGTCAACCACCAAGGGGTCCTGAGTTTTTTTGTGATTGATCATTGAATGTATGCTTGTCCACAAGCATCATAATAGCATCTGAACCTTTTGCTTGCAGTTTGAATGCCTTTCATGTATGGTACATATGATGACTATGACTAAAGTTTTAATGGGAATGCATTAGTCACCTCATTCTATCTCTGGTTCTTAATGATGTTGTCTGCTCACTCAGACCCATAATGATGGTTTATAGCAAGCATCTCCTTGTCTTCTTTAGGCTTGGGGTCTTGAGTCTTTGAAGATGTATGTACTCTGTGTTTTTGTACTTACCAGAGTCCTAAATAATGGCATAGTCCTAGTCTAAGTCTTTGCATTGTAGGAATCCATAGCCAAGTTAAGTTGGCTATCTTTTTTGTTACTCTAGTACATGCTTGTAGAAGGTTGTATCATGCATACCACCAATTAATGGTGGCTATACATACCCAACCCTCCTCACCAAGGTAGTAGAACCACAACGTTTTAATTGGGCAGAGAAACTAAATGCATCCTTAGGGGCATACAGAACCACACTCAAGGTCAGTACAAGGAACACACCTTTTCAATTGGTATACGGCCTTGAAGCTGTGGTCCCACTAGAATTCGTAATACCAAGCCTACGCATAGTAGTATAGGAATGCATGGGAGACCATGAATCCTTAAAAGAAAGACTCTATCAGTCAGAGAAGCATACATAGACAAGACTAGTCGCCTACAATGCCATAACAACAAAAAAATGCAGAAGAAAGGCATGGTTTGGCAGAAATCTTAAAGCTAAAGACATCAAAGAAGTTGACTTGGTCCTGTTATACAATGCCAAAGTACATAAAGGAGCCTGTCCATTCCCTTGGGGGTAGTAGGGTGTGCTTTTTCTATGGATTACCATAAAGCCGGTCAAGTGTTCTTAGATTATCTCATTGACAAAATGTGTGCCTCTATCCGTGACATAATTTCAATGGGGTATCCAAATCGGGTGATCACGTTTTCGTATAAGAATCTTACTATGCTTCCAGCATTTGCCTTTCTAACTGCTTTAGGTTCAGCCCATTTTGTAAAGTAATCAGTGGCCACAATGGCTTCGCACTGATATACATTTCGTAAGAAACAAAGAAGCGGTTGATCTTCTTTCATTCCAAAAAGGAAAATTGTCACCTTTCTTTATTTAAGAATATTTCTTTTTCTTTAGTAACAAATCAATAGAAATGTTTCCTCCAAAAGTATAGATATCCTACCTAAATTAGTTGGAAAAGCACAAGCACCATTCTTATGAAATAAAGTAAAAGCATAATCTATGTTGTTTTATTCTTCTTTTCTTATCCTTGCTGCTTGTTGGTGTTTATCCAAAAATAATTTTCAAAAACGCCTCTTGTCCCTAATGTGAAATGCGTGTGTGCATTTGGGTTAGACAGTGTCATCGTTTGGACCAAAAATGCACTAGGCCAATATTGTTTAACTTTTTGTTGTGTCTTATGCCATTACTTCTTGCCCCTAATCATCCTCGTCATAGTGATTAGACATTTTTAAATTTAATGAACACATACATCCCATCTACCAAAAATCAATTGTGCCAAGAAGAACAAGTATTGTATAAACAAAGAAAGCCAATCACGGTCAACTAGGCTCAAACAAGGTTGAGAAATCCTTAAACAAAGTTTACATTGTATGTATATGTGTATGTGTATGCGTGTGTGTATGGGTGCATTGTATGGATGTGTGTGTGTGTGTGTGTGTGTGTGTGCACATGCATGCATGCATGTGTGTGTGTGTGTGTGTGTGTGTGTGAATCAACAAGATTTTGATAAGAGCTCTTTTATGGGATTCTAATTAATACCACATGAAAAATGTGTGTGTTTAGATTTAATAATCGCATCGATAAATGAACCATACAATCGATTCAATCACATAATAGATTAACAACATAAATTAGGAGTTATAAGTGTCAAATCCATCAAGTAGCCCAGGATCCATGGTCAGGGTCCACTTACATGGACCATAAAACCAACCAATTGTTAGAACGATGTGATTGTGTCTTTGGGAAGATAGGTAATTCTTGTATTTCCTTCCTTGCTATTGCTTTACTTAAGAACTTTGAACATACCCTTAAGATCCTAAAAACATTTATAATATAACTAGAAAATAATGAGAAATAAAGGGGAATTTAGAGATCATAGGACATAGGAGTAAATGATGTAAGAAGAAAAAGGGGCTGGAAACATTAAAATTTAAATGAAAATAATTAAGAAATTCTGTAGATTAAAAAACAAGTAATAGTTGTTGGAGAGGATTGCCTTGATGTGGACTCCATAGGAGAGTCTGATTTTTATTATTATTATGATTATTATTTAAAATAAAGAAGAATGTCACTATAGTCATTTGTCTAGACAACATCCAAAAGACCACTTTACTTTCTCATGGAATCTCTTGTAGGATCTTGCTTATGAAAGTAGGCACTATAATGATAGCCAAACCACATTTGGGTGATGAAGGCCCTCCATGATGTTGGTAGGGACAACATGATCATCGTAACTTGTTAAAGAGGTGGAGTTGGAAACTAGCCCTGATCATATCATGTAATGCTGCTTGCCAATAGTCTAAGAAATCTAGAACCGCATGTTGAGCAATCGATGGTGAACACTTATTTGTGTAGCAATATTTATGTGATCAAACATGCTCTTTAGCTATCCAAGAACGAGGTGAGAGAATGCACAGTTGAATCTGAGGGCCTTTACACACCGAGCAGGTGCCCACCATGACCAAGCATTTAAGCCAATAACAACAAATAAACAAAATAGTGAGCGGTGAATGCTTTACACACTTCCCACCTGACTCCAATGCATGAATCCTAATGAGGCTAGCATGGGTTTAGGATGGGAATCTTTTTGTCATCATTACTCCCATCCTACACCAAGTGGTCTAGGATGGATTTAGAATAGGAGTAGCCACTTTGTCTCCCATCTTGGACCATGGCCTCTAGACCTTGGTAGCCAGAATGGGTTCCCCATTTTTAGGGATTCAAAAACATGCAAGGATGACATGTATCCTTGTCCCCATGTGCTCCCTACCTCTTAAACACATGAAAGGATGCCATGTGTCCTCTTCCACCTAAACATATCCCTAGTTCTTTTTTTATTAGCACATGGTGGGATGGGAATAGGATAGAAATATGCATGGGACCACTTGGGACCACCTTTTCCCATTCCCATCCTATTTGTTCCAATGTGCTAAGCGCCTAACTCGGTGCCAAGTCGAGGCCAAAGTTTGCCCATCCATGGGAAGCCACCTTGGCTGGCACTCATTAAACTAGGTAGCTCTAAGTGACACTCGTTAAACTCTAAGAAACCTTCAACATCACGAACTCCAATATTCTCTCTATAATTACTGATAGGAGCAAAGTTCTCACAAGTCCTGTACACTCGCATTGCATGCTTTGAAACTATTCCGACAATATATTGCTAGCCTCTGATCGTCAATGGTTCATAAAGGGAGGCGAAGAGTTGTGAATTGATATTTTTGTAACTCTTCTCCCTCTGTCATTGCACTCTTACAAAAAAAAATCAAGGGGAAATGAGTTTGAAGGGCAAGGTTTGTGAAATTGTGTTCGATGTATTGTCAGATGGGGAAATTGTGAGGCCCCTGTTGAAATATGCTTGGGAAGGTGGTCTTAACCTCAATAAGACGTTGAGATGACTTGTGAATACTTTAGTTGTGAAATTACACCCCAATTGAATATGTTTGCATGTTGCAGTGATTGTACATAATTTTTTCGTGTGAATTTGTTCCGTGATTCATTTTCTCGAATATTGCAATCACTAAGTAACTTGATCATATGTCTTCACCTTGCATAATTCGATTCTTTTTTGAAGTAACACTAACACGATTGTGGTGCCAATTGATCCTGTTGTTAGATATCAATGCTCCCCACTCTCATGTAACTATGCGGGGACCAGCTAACTTATAAGCCCCCCATATGAGGAGAAGGCATTTGAGTAGCTCGGTTATTCGGTAGGTCTTGGTTTGGACACCAGATGGGGGCCATGTGTGGCTTGATGGCTGGACGGCTTCAGATAGAGTTGGCACACTGCCAACTAGGCTACATGCAAGTGCAGGAAGGCATCCCATGACTGACCGCACTGAGGGTAGATGGAGCATTTCCCGAGGCAACCCACTCTCAGGTTACGGGGCCCGTTTGGAGTCCCAGATGATCTCAGATGGCTCTATTCTGTGCCATGATTCTAACATGTGGTTGGTGGCCTATTTTGAGACCAACCTCCAATTGGCCGTTTTGGGCGGACTGGGTCGGTCTCCCAATTGGGTCTAATTGACTACAACTGGTGGCTATATAAGAGCAAGCTCATGAAGCCCATATTCATCACAGGCTATAGCAACCCTGATTCCTTAGCATCCAGCCTTTGCCCTCTACTGTTTCCAGCATGCCATCAAAGCTTCTCACATAGGAGCGCACGGCTGGGAGGCAGCACCATCTATTGTATCAGTTTTACAGTAATCAAATTTTTGATTCTCCATACTATCAGCTTTTCTCTCTTGCATACGAGATCCTATTATTCGTTGAGCACATATGTTGTATTATTTTCTTACACGGTATCAGAGCTTGGGCTCTAGCAAGAAGATTTGATAGTGTGTTTCTGTTTGCAAGTAGATCGTGAGAGATGGCCCAGCCTGCAAGACTGCGAATCCCACCGTTCGGCGAAAGCGGAAAGTTGGATGGCACTAACTATCCACTCTGGAAGTTCAAGATGAAGACCATCCTAAGTGCATACGAGCTTTGGGATACTACTGGGGTGGACCTGAAGCCGGTTCCGAGACCGAATCCAGCCAATGGAGCACAACAGATAGTACCAACTGTGGATGAGATTCTCACGTGGACAAGAAGAAATGTAGATGTGTTGTGTTCTATTGTCTGCAGTGTAAGTGATTTTGTCATGGTGTTAATTCAACATGTCACAGAGCGGAGGAGGCATGGACGGCGGTCTTGAAAAATCAGTATGAGACCACGAATCAGATGCGGATTCAAAATTTGAAGACTCAATTCGCGAACGAGAAATTATCTGAGTCCGAAATGGCAGAGAAGTTCATCACCAGGGTGAAGAATCTACGCGATCATATGACTGCGATTGGCATCACCATCACCAGCAAGAATCTAGCACAAAGGTATATACGGATTCTCCCACCAAAGTACGACGGTCTTGTTATAGCGCTGAATACGCAAAACAAAAATCTGCCCCTCAACTTTGAGGATTTCAGCGCAATGCTTCTGGAGGAGGAGATGCATCAAAAGATGAGGATTGGAGAAGATTCGGCTTTTTGGGTTGGATCAAAGAAAGGTAGGACTCTCGTAACCCATCTTCTTCTGATGATAAAAAGAGAAAGAAGAAGATCAAGTGCTTCTATTGCAACAAGGCAGGGCATAAGCAGAATGAGTGCCAGAAGAAGATTGTAGATGAGAAGAACGGAGTAAAGAAAGAGTCCAGCAACAGCATGCAGGCAGTACCAGTAGAGCTGTTCGTAGCAATTGAGGAGATTTGCATGGAGGCAGTTCATGTACCTATGGATGAACCTTGGATTATTGACAGTGGTGCATCGCACCACATGACCAGTTGGAAGGATTGGTATACGTCTCTACATCCGGTAGGGAATGCATTACATACTGGTAGTAGTTGGCAATGATGCAAAATGTGCAGCAAAAGGAAAAGGTACGATTGCTCTCAAGTCAGATGGAGTTGTAAAACAGTTGTCCGATGTTCTTTATGTGCCAGATATCAAGAGGAACTTGTTGTCCGTTTCTGTGATCACGGATCGGGACCTCAAAGTTCACTTCGATAAGAATGGTGCATAGATTTTGGATCTTCAAGGGAAGGTCATTGGTAAAGGTACACGGCGCAACAACATCTATGAACTCTCAGCTTTCAATGCTCGAGCTGATGTGAGCAACACTAAGCTGTGGCATGAGAGGTTTGGTAATCTAAACCTTAGTTCTTTAAAGGAGATGCATAAAAGTGGAATGATTGCAGACCTATCAGAAATTACAGATCTGCCTGATGTATGTGAAGCTTGCATGATGGGCAAGCAACATCGGCAACCCTTTCCTAAAGAGGCCCGTAGGGCAAAGGCTCCTCTAGAGCTCATTCACACGGACCTCTGCGGAAAGATGGAGACGAAAGCTTTGGGTGGTTCCTACTACTTCATGACGCTGATTGACGACTACAGTAGAAGGATATGGATATACTTCCTGAAGACTAAAGATGAGGCTTTTAGTAAGTTCAAAGAATGGCATGTAATGGTCGAAAAAGAAATGCGGAGGAAGGTGAAGAAGTTGAGATCAGACAGAGGAGGTGAATTCACATCAAGTGAATTCGAAAGTTACTGCAAAAGTCACGGGATTAAGAGGCAGAAACCCCTGCCACATACACCACAGCAAAATGGAGTAGTAGAGCATAAGATACATGTCATCTGCAAAATGGGCAGGAGTATGATGAAAGGGAAAGATTTGCCAAAGACTTTTTGAGCTGAAGCATGTAACATGGCAGTTTACATTCTAAATTGTAGCTACACGAAGGCTGTGAATGGGATGACTCCACTGCAAGCCTTTTCTGGTAAGAAACCTTCAGCTGCACATTTCAGAGTTTTTCGATGTGACTGTTTTGTGCATGTCCCTGATGCTAATAGGACCAAATGGGAATCGAAGGGAATCGAAGAGCGGGAAATGTATTTTCTTGGGCTACAGTGAAGAGGCGAAGGGTTACCGTCTCTATAACCCTGTTACCAATTGGAGGAGGATGCTTCCTTCTCAAACAACCAGGACCAGGATATCCATCCAGTACAACCACCAATAGCAGATCGAGCTCCCCCAATGGTGCTTGGGAGGATTCAAGATATAGAAGAGGAAGAAGAGCCTGCAGAACCACAACAGCAACAACCATTCCCGAAGTGGGTAAAGCAGCTTTTGGACGGCAGAGAACCTCCAGCCATTGAGGAGGAACCATCCGAACACCGCCGGTCCAAGAGATTAGAGGAGCAAAGAAGGGCGCGGAACACGGTCAACTATGCTTTGATGACAGAGGTGATCCGTGCTGAAGAACCCAAGTGTCTTGAAGAAGCACAAGGTGATGATAGGTGGATGGAGGCTATGTAGCCGAAGGGGGACGAGCATTTTCTGAGCAAAATCTTCCGAGCGTCCGAGCGAAGGAAAAAAAAAGCTTCCAACTATGCAAAAATATGGCAAAAATGGATCAGAAGTAAACATAGTTTCACTTAGAAATATGCAAAGTATCATAGCAATACCTATTTTATACACAAATCTTTACATGAATCTTTGGGAATGGTGAGAACAGAATGGGATGGCTTTTGAAGAAACCCACATGTAGGGTAGACTTCTCCATGAAAGTTTCCTTATGATCCTTCTTATGACTTTTACTTAATAGGGGGTGACATTGAAAAATCTCTCTCAACCAATCTTCATGAAAGGGCTTCTCCAAAGAAAACTCATTGAAGCAAGCCATAAAGGTAGTTTCGCCAGCGAAACCCCTTTGAAGTAGTCTTCCAAGGTAGTTTCGCTGGCGAAACTACCTTGGACAGCACTTTTAAAAGTGACATAACTTTCACATCCAATGTCCAAATATAGTCATTCAACCACTCAAATTGATCGGAAAACCCCATTTGAGCACATCTATGGGATTATATTTTGGAAAATCTTGCATATATAGTATCAAATATTACATGCATTTTATGAAAGTGATATTTAAGCCCAAGTTAATACTTGTTTATAGTAATTTAAACTTCTTTAAAAACATGTCCATAAATATCTTGTTATTAATACTATAAAAACAATAGAAAGATATTGCCATATGATATAAATGTGTTTAATAAGTAATTATTTATGTATAATATTATTACATTGAGATTGATTATGAGGGATGTTTCTTAAAGGAATTATTTTTCAACACTTTTTTGAGGTAATAACAAGGGTACAAATGAATGTCTATGAATAAGAAGATTTATGTTATGTAAAAATGAATGAGTGACTAGTCTATATAAAATAAAAGTGAAAATACCATGTTTCCTAAAGAAATACTATTTTTTAAATCTCTTGAAAAACACGCTCGGATAAACCTGCTCATAGGTTTTTGCTCGTAAAATTGACGCATCCGTAGCCGAAGTATGGCTCCATAATGAAGAACAACACTTGGGACCTTGTGGATAGACCACCAAAATGCAAGGTAATTGGCACCAAGTGGGTGTACAAGACCAAGTACAAGTCCGATGGCATGTTGGATAAGTACAAGGTTCAACTCGTGCCAAAAGGATTTGCACAGGTACATGGTTTTGATTATCAGGATACTGTTGCTCCCATAGCTCGACTAACCATAATTCGTAGTGTTTTGGCTTTAGCAGCACAAGGAAGTTGGCCCGTGCTTTAGATGGATGTAAAATTCGCCTTTCTGAATGGCGATCCAATCCGTGACAGGTTACTGTTTCTCACTTGGATCTGGAGCTGTGTTATGGGTCAGCAAGAAGCAACCCATAGTTGCTCTTTCTTCTACTGAGGTTGAGTATGAATCAGCATGTTTTGCTTCTTGTGAGGTAGTATGGTTGAGGAGGATTTTAGGGGACATGGGTGCAGTGTAGAACAAGCCTATGCAGTTATCATGTGACAATCAGAGTTGCATGGCAATTGCAAAGAACCCTGTGTTCCACGCTCGCACAAAACATATTGAGATTCAATATCACTTTGTATGCGAGCTCATCATGGATGGAGAGATCGACTTGGTATACTGTCCGACTACAGAGAATGCTGCGGACATCTTCACGAAGGCTCGTGGAAGAGACTTACTGGAGAGGCATCTTCATCGACTTGGCATTGGGTCGAAAAAGTAAGTTCACTTGCAGGTGGACATTGAGGGGGGGTGTTAGATATCAATGCTCCACTCTTATGTAACTACGCGGGAACCAGCTAACTCTACTTGTAAGCCTCTCATATGAGGAGAAGGCATTTGAGTAGCTCGGTTATTCGGTAGGTTCTGGTTTGGACACCAGATGGGGGCCATGTGTGGCCTGATGGCTGGACGGCTTCAAATAGAGTTGGCACACTGCCAACTAGGCTACATGCAAGTGCGGGAAGGCATCCCATGACTGACCGCACTGAGGGTAGATGGAGCATTTCTCGGGGCAGCCCACTCTCGGGTTGTGGAGCCCGTTTGGAGTCCCAGATGATCCCGGATGGCTCTATTCTGCGCCATGGTTCTAACGTGTGGTCGGTGGCCTATTTCGGAATTAACCTCCAATCGGCCATTGGGTGGACTGGGTCGGTCTTCCAATTGGGTCTAACCGACTACAAATGGTGGCTATATAAGAGCAAGCCCATGAAGCCCATATTCATCACTGCTACAGCAACCCTGATTCCTTAGCATCCGGCCTCCGTCCTCTACTGTTTCCAGCACGCCATCGAAGCTTCTCACACAGGAGCGCACGACTGGGAGGCAACGCCATCTATTGTATCAGTTTTATAGTAATCAAATTTTTGATTCTCCATACTATCAGCTTCTCTCTCTTGCATACGAGATCCTGTTATCTGTTGAGCACATACACTGTATTATTTTCTTACACCTATCTCAAAGACTCTAACGACATTTGTCTCCACTCCCTTTAGCACTGGCTTCCAGAGAGTATTCACTTTTGTTAAAAAGTGTCCTCTTTGATCCCCTTCTGTGCCACGCGCTCACAAGCACTTGTACTCCCTTGCTTGAAATATAAGTCTTCCTTGAGTTTTGCTTCTATCAATATGTAGTACTTTTGGCTCTTGCTTGTCTTCTCCACAGCTTTACTTAAAAAGATATCCTTAGATTAGTCATTTGAATGATAAGATAGTATATTGGCCTTCTCAGTTATGTATTGGGTACGATGTGCAATGTGCTACATAATAGGGTCATCATTATGGTTAACAGGGTGTGTCATCTGTCTTTAAATTAGTATTTTATCTTGTCTGTGAGGCTGAAGAACACTATCCATTTAAAGATGGATAACTTTTTGGGCATCTTGCTCCTTTAACCTATTGATGTGTTCCCCAATATTTCCTTATTTCGTACATATTTGAAATGCGTTTCAGCTCCCAAAACGTGCAAGTCTTTTACCATCGTTATCTGAGGATAAAACCACTACCCCTAACATTTGAAGGGAGAATTGGACCATACTGGACCCTGAGGTGTGTGACATGTGTCCATGGTTCTATTCGTTACATCTTGTTCCTCCAATAAGAACACTTAAAAGGTAGGGTTTAAACAAGTTCGTGGTTACACGGTCCACGAAAAAGAATGTATGAAAACTTATGGTTTGATCACTAATCGAATGTGAATGAAATGTGAATCTATGGACCAATTCAATTACAAGCTACAACAATACAGCTACGTGCACAATGCCTAGGTAGATTTTCTATAAATATTCGTTAAAAAACCTCATAGGCTGCCCACACATACTAGTTATATGTTTAAGTGCCGACTTAATATTTTTTTATTCTTTTGTTCCATGTACATTGTAAGTTAGAAGTATGGATGTCTTCATAACATGCTTTAAATTTAGTGATCATGCAGTATTGACAATATTTATGTTTAAAAATGCTTTATTTATGTAGATAATCTCTTGCCAACTGATTTGATAAGCTACATGACCATACTTGGACAAGTTACGACTCTTGATAGAACACATCCCATCTGCCCACAGCCCAAATCTGGATGTGTCTAGATTCAGATATTCACTGATTGTTTTTTCCTTGAATGTCCTTATTCTGATGTGCACATGACCATACTTGGACAAGTTACGACTCTTGATAGAACATATCCCATCTGCCCACAGCCCAAATCTGGATCTGTCTAGATTCAAATATTCACTGATTGTTTTTTCCTTGAATGTCCTTATTCTGATGTGCACATGGTCTTAAGCCACAGAAAACTAGGTCTTGTTTACCACACAAAAGGCATTGCTTTTCTCCATATAACAACCCCTTTCCCACAGCTTGGAAGCAAATTTGACAGTCTAAGGAAAATCAATATTTGTACACTAGAACACTAGGGTGAAAATTATGTTTCCGTTTTCAGTACAGATGCCACCAACCAGCCCCTATCGGTGAGACTTGAAAAGCTTCCACAGGCCAAGTTTCAAAGAACCAGCACGTACACATCAATTAGCTAATAAAACTTACCCAAATTACTTGATGCATGCAGAGCGAAGAAAAAAGTATTGAGTGCACCATGTGTTCTATGTATTTATTGTATATGAATCAACAATCAGTCATCTCTTCAACCAGTAGTCATCACGAGAACACACTCCATGTTCAGGACGATGACTACTGGATATGACTGATTGTATGAATCATACAATCAGTTGTCTCTTCAACCAAGTAGTCATCGCAAGAACACATTCCATGTTCAAGAGGATGGAAAGGAACATCACCCCAAAAAAAGGTGAGTTCATTGGAGAAGTTTGGAGAAACTTGTGGCAGAATGGGAGTCAACCGAATGTTTCTTCAAGGTTTGGAGAAACATGTCATGTGTAAAGATGAGACTGAAAGCAATCACAAACTTCTCACGGCATTGGCATTTGTTTTCATGCTTCATCATTCGGCACTTAGCCTGCCTCTTCCATCAGCGGCTTGACGACCTTTACAGTGCTGCATGTGTCCCTTCAATCTGCGAATTGCGATGTTGATCCTTCTCCTACAACAAAATCATGGCATCATCATGTTCAGCTTGAGGGAGGAGCACATAAGTTTTCAAAGCTTCTGTTATATGTATCGATTCAACCCACCTGCCAGCAGAGGCAAAAATATTTGACAACATAATGTATGGTGCAGGATTTTTTGAATCCAGCTTAAAACAATGATCTGCAGCATACATTCCTCGATCTACATCACAATGAATTCTACAGGCACCAAGCAAGCATAGCCATGCCATAGCAGCTTTCTCCACAGGTATGTTGGTAATCAAGTCCTCTGCCTCATCCAAGTGTCCTGCACGACCAAGAAGATCAACCATGCATATATAATGATCTTCTGTAGGCTTAATGCAGTGGTCTCTATTCATAGAGACGAAGTGATGCTTGCCATCCTCAACTCGTCCAATATGACTGCAAGCAGTCAGAACACAGATAAATGTGATCTTGTCTGGCTTGATTCCTTCTTTCTGCATCCGATAAAAAAGACCCAATGCCTCCTGGCCATGCCCATTTTGGGCAAGCACAGCAATCATGGTTGTCCATGAAACAACATCCTGGTGGCATATCCCACAAAATACCCTTCTTGCATCATCCACACAGCCGCACTTGCCATAGAGATTGACAAGAGCATTGCCCACTAATGCATCTCCCTCACACCCTGCATCAATGATAATGGACGCATGGATCTCCTGCCCCTTTTGAAGGGCAGCAAGGCTTGCACATGCCTCAAGAGCACACACAAAAATGATGTTGTCGGGAGTCACCCCTTCAACCTGCATCCAGTGATAAAGATCTAACGACTCCTCCCCCTCTCCATATTTGGCAAATGCTGCAATCATGGCAGTCCAAGAAAAAGCATCACGATGAGGCATTCTGCAAAACACACTCCTTGCATCGAACAGACTACCACATTTCCCATACATATTGATGAGAGCATTCCCGACTTCGACATCTTGCTGAAATCCACCATAAACAATGGCAGCATGAAGGCCCTGCCCTTCTTCAAGGTCTACTAGGCTGGCACATGCATCAAGAGCACAAACAAAAGTAATCTTGTCAGGCTTGACACCATCAAGCTGCATCTGCTTGAAGAAATTGAGAGCCTCCTTCCCATTTCCATTTTGAACAAACCCTGCTATAACAGCAGTCCAGACAATAGCATCCCGATGAAGCATGCTGCTAAATATTCTCCTTACATCACACAGCCTTCCACAACTACTATACATGTCAATAAGTGCAGTCCCTATGACAACATCTCGCTCCAATCCTGCCTCAACGATAGCAGCATGGACCACCCAGCCCTCTTCTAACGATGCTATGCTGGTGCATGCTTCAAGAGCACTCAAAAAGGTGATTTTATCGGGTTTGATTCCTTGGAGCTGCATCTGCCAAAAGACATCTAGGGCCTCTTTGCCACGCTCATTCTGAGCAAATGCTCCAATAATTGCATTCCAAGACACGATGTCATGATGAGGCATTTTGTCAAACACACTTACTGCATCAATAAGACTCCTGCACTTGCCATACATGTTTATGAGGGTGTTCCCCACCACCACATCACGCTCATAGCCACTGTCAGAAATAGCGGCATGGATCTCCTGCCCCTCTTCTAAGACTGCAAGGTTGACACATGCCTCGAGAGTGCAGACAAAAGTAACCTTGTTTGGTGTAAACCCCTGAAGCTGCATCTGATAGAAGAGGTCAAGAGCCTCTTTTCCAAGCCCATTCTGTGCAAATATCCCAATCATGGCATTCCAACTGACAACATCCCGATGAGGCATTTCACAAAAAACACTACTTGCATTGCTCAGGCTCCCGCACTTGCCAAACATATTGATAAGGGCGGTCCCTATCACCACATCTTGCTCGTGACCATTATTAACAATGGCAGTGTGGATATCAAGGCCCTCTTCTAGAGCTAAAAGGCTCGTGCATGCATCAAGAGCGCATATGAAAGTAATTCTATTTGGCTTGAAGCCTTCAAGTTGCATTCTGCAAAAGATATCAAGAGCCTCCTTGCCACGCCCATTTTGAACATACACTGAGATCATGGCTGTCCATGAGACAACATCACGATGAGGCATTCTACCGAATATGCTGCTTGCACCTTCCAAACTCCCATTCTGACCGTAAGCTTTTATAAGTATATTCCATGAAAACAAATTG
Source organism: Dipteris shenzhenensis (assembly GCF_047967505.1). Classification (NCBI taxonomy): domain Eukaryota; kingdom Viridiplantae; phylum Streptophyta; class Polypodiopsida; order Gleicheniales; family Dipteridaceae; genus Dipteris; species Dipteris shenzhenensis. The sequence goes on along the minus strand of NC_141607.1, from coordinate 1,380,250 downwards.
GGTTTACACATTCTGTCAAACACAGCTTGTGCATCTTTGACACTCCCGCAGTGTCCATACATTTCCAGAAGAGAATTCCCCATAAATGTGCTGCGATCGTATCCATATTTCCTAACGTGCGCATGAACACGTTGACCATCGGAGAGCGCCTTGGCTTTACTACAACGCTTCAAAAGGGACGTTAAGGTGCCAAAATCCGTTGTTTCGGCCAGCAGATGATCCAAGCCAAGCGCTCCGTTTCGGCTGGCAAGGGTACCGTGTTTGGCAGATATGTATGGCCGAGTCAAACATTTCCCAGTCTGTTCTGCGTCGTTCTTGGATGATTTTCGCGATTGTTTTCTGGCAGCTTTGAGGTGTCCAAATGTTATGGTTGAAGCAGGCGGATTGTGAAGTTTGGCACGATTTGTGGGCACCTGCGGTGTCCGGTTCCTCGAAGATGCCCAAAACCCACATTGGTTTCGGGCCATCCATGTTGTTAAGAGGTGCAGGCTGTGCGTGTCCACAGCTGAGCACGCCTAGCCCAACTGAATGCCTTCAGGCTTGCTAACCTATGATTCCACAATCATCAAAATTTTACTTTTAACTAGAGGATAAACTTTGGCTTGCAAATAAAACTCAAAGTGAAATCTCAAACCCCTTCAAAAAAAATTTATTATGTATATACTTCCACATATGTACACTTTAAAGAATCTGAATTAAGTGGTTAGTTGACCAAATACTATTGTAAATTTGCCTCAAGCCTCGACTTTCGCGCTTCTGATCTCTCGTGGGCTGTTCAACCATCTTCAAGTGACCATTGTTGAATTGACTGCCTACTACCTTTCTATTTGTCAAAGCTTCTAACATCCTAGTTGATCGTAGCTTTGGGTGGCAAAAAAAGCTCTTCTCCACTTCAAATGTTCGACGTATTACTTGGTGATTCAAAACCATACATGCACGAAGACAATTCACAGCTATCTGCAAGCACTTTCTCTTTTGAAACGGATGAAGCTTCAGCTTTTCCATGCGGTTCTAGTGCTTGTGAAACAAAACCACCGCTTCGATATAAGAAATGCCACCCCTATTTAGACTAGCTAGTAGATCTGCTTGTTCCATCAATTAAAAAACTCATTACGCATTGCCTTTGATGATCAACACCATAGAAAAAAGATGCCTCTACCTACTGCTAATTGATTTTTGTAATAATAGAAAAATGGGTTTGATGCCTTAAAGGGTAGGAAAACTTCAAAATAATATCATGGAATTCCAATTTTGTGTTAGGACTACGTTTGGAGGCCAACTTTGAAATTTTAGGCCTTCAAAACTGTTTAGCTAGGTCTTCAAATTTCAAGACTGTCATGTACTAAGTTTCATTGAGCTAAACTGTATGAGGGTCCCTCTATGAACCTCAAAATTTTATGGTTGTTGCATGGAAACCTCTTCTTATAAATATCCATTGAGAAAAGATGCCTTGACATCTATCTCAACATAGAAGTCTAGAATGCATGCTAGTAATGGTAGTAATCTGATTGTCTAATTCATACTGATCAATAGTGCAAAATTTTCATTGAAATCTATTCCTTTGTATTAAGAGTAACCTTTGCAACTAGCATTGTTTTTCATCTTATATTGTACCATATTCCTTGAGTTTGATTTTAACGAACCCATCTAAAACCAACAATACTTTTGCTTGAAGGTGGTTCCACAAGCTCCCATGACTTGTTGTTCATAATACATTCATATCTTCCTCCATTGCTTGAATCCCAATGTTTTGAGCTAGTTGCCTCTTTGGCTCTTTGACATTTGAAAAAAGATAGCATAGACATTGATGTCTTGGCTTGTCCTTGGAAAAGGCTTTTGCTTCTTCCACCGCTTGTCTAACCATCTAGGTTGAGGTTTCGACGTTCATGCAAACTAATCGACCTTTTTCTTCTAAGGAGAACTTTGTGTTTCTTCACTCAATTTCAATGTCTTAGATTGTTGCTGGCCTAGAGATACATCCAAACTTTCTTGTTCTTCATACATCTCCTTTGTACCATCACTTATTTGTTCAAGTGCATCATAAAATTCTTTGAGCTCTTTGTTTCAATAGTTTCTAGCTGTTGGATCATTTCTACGACATTTGATGTCTCTTGGTATTTCTTCAAAGGTGATAGCTTGATGGTATGGGCATATGCTACTGGACAAGATATTTGGAGTCCTTTTGGTAGGACATGCTTTCCATATACACATCCTCTGCAGAATTTTGGCTTATTGATCCTACACAAATTGTGAATCAGATTCTCCTTCTCCATGACCTAAAAGATTGGTAATCTAAGTGTTTGATCCTTAGATCACATAAATTTTCTTCTCTATCACCAATTATGCATGTCATTCTACCAAATTGCACCACTACTCAATCGTATAGTTTATTATCTCTCACACCATTTGCAATAATTCTAAACTAATTGAACATTATGCATTTCTTATTGTCAAACAATACCTTGTCAGTGATTGTTGATGTTAATATTAAATTATTGGCTAGTGTTGGTACATATATCACTCTCATATCACTTCACTATGATAAATCAATAAGATTTCCTTCTGTATCTCTAATGCTTTCAATGACTCCTTATTGTCATCAAGCAGATAGATATATGAGGGTTATGCAACAACTTGATTGCTTTGAACCAACCTTTTCTAGGTCTTTTTTGAATCCCATGTGCACAAATTCTCTTGAATCAATGTACAAAATGTCCAAATTAGACATGCCATCATGTCATTAGCATGGTTGTAGATGATTATTCTAGATGAGTTACCTCCACAATCAACTCATTTTGAATTTGACTATTGTTCACGGTTACTACCAAATAGCCTAAAGTGATCTACAACCACTTGTCTTAGGTTTCTCTCATTGAATTGAACCTTTGTGTTAGCAACATCTACATAGTGCTTTTTAATTTAAAGCCTTGTTGAATCCCTTTCGGATTTGGCCTACAATCTTTGGCAATGTCCCTTTTCTGGCTTCTTTTGTTTGGATTTCCCTTGTCATGTTGATTTGCATAATGTTGACTACCATGGCCTTGGGGATGATTATGCCCATGATTGTGTGACTATAAAACTTTTTGGGTTTGCTCATTGAGTTTTTTTCTTTAACATTAGGGGTCATGCTTTATTGCCTCCATCCCCCCTCCATCAAGTCCATTTCGCTTCTTCCTAAAACAAAAGTACATGAGTGTAATACTCTCTCTAGCAATTACTATGACCTTTATCTTCTCAAATGATATGGGTATGCTCATCAAGTTCTTCTCCACAAATTCATCTTTATCAATCATTTTATAATTTTGTCCCTAAGAGTATTTGTCTTTGTTAGATGTTTTATGTTAGGTTCAATTCTTTCATTCTCATTCTTGCCAATTATGCCCTCAATTTTAGCCTATTCACCAAGGTCCACAGATTTCATGACCATTTAGTTGACTTCACCTCGTAGATAGTTGCTAGTTTTTCTCATATGTCTTGTACAAGAGGCAGGTTCATTACCTATGCAAAGATTGTATCCTTCATAATGCAGGAAGAATATCTATGCCTTGTAATTCTCTTCATCATGAGGGAAATTTTGCTATAATAATCAGTGTTAAACAACTAGTTACTGCTCATTGTTAAGCTCAAGTGACCAAGCATTGAAGGGACCCAAGCATGATTAAATGAAAGCCAAATATATTACACATAGATAGCTTGCTCGATCCATAACTTATACATTGCTCCCTGTGCTCCATGGAGTTTGATAAACTTGGTGTCTAAACTAATGTACACATTCTAGCTTGAATATTAGACAAATTTACAACAAAATTGTCTTCTTGAATGAGATCCTTAAACCATTGCAAATGTTAATTATGCATGTGAAATGTGTATCCTAGACTAAAATAAGATATAATAATTCCAAAACATTAAAAGGCCATTGTGCACGTACATGCAAGCACAAGTGTTCATTCAAAAGCGCATTTACTCGATCGTTCTCACAACAACTAAAGGAGACAACTACTTGAAAACATTCAAAATGGTTAAGTTAGTGTGCAATGTTGCACTCCCATTGCACAAGAGTTGCACCTACACATTCAAGGGCATCCATAACTTTTTTTAGTTTTGTTTGCAACTAGAAAGATTTGAAAAATTGTTTCCACACACATATGGAGCTACTACAGGGTGGTCTTAGAAAATTGATCTTTGGTGATATTCAAAGCTTGATTCACCCTAAAATGAACATCATACGAAATTTCCAATTAAAGATGTGCAATTGTCTTTGAATAAATCAGCACTACTTTTCATTTTGCACTTTTTCCTTTGCCATGCATTTCCTTACAATGGGGCCTATACAACATGTTAAAGAAGTCTACCTTTCATAATCTATGGCATCAAACCCACTAGCATGCCATTTTCCTTTTGATTTTTCTAAGATTTTAGGCCTCATAGCATTGTATGGGGTCCATAGAATATGTCAACCCATAGGACATTATTTTTCATTGCACATTGCTTTCTTTTCCATGCAACTCCTTGCAATGAGACCCATTGAGCATGTCAAAGAAGTTTGCCTTTCATAATTTGTAGATCCAAACCTGCTAGCATGCGATTTTTCCACTTTATTTTTTATAGGATTTAACACCTCAGAGTGCTTGTTTGGGGGTCATTGCGAAGTCCAATTTGGTGATGTGTATGCTGAAGGAGGCAAACCATGACCATCTATTTTATCAAAGCTTCACACTTCTATGTTGGCTTTAAAATTTCATGTCTCATGCTCTGGAATTACAAATAGTACTGCTTCTTTTGTCCTTCTTCGCCTATTCCCTAGTCTCCACGCTCTGATTGCTTTCCCCTGCTAGCACACACTTCAATTCTGTAGTGCACTCCCCTCTGTGCTTTTGTGACTTGCCTTCCCCCTCTGCATGCTCCTATTACTTACCCCATGCCATGATGTGCACTTTGATTTGGATTTGGCACAACAATTGGGGAGGTTGTTTATTCAGAGGAATCTTCATCTCGAATGTGTGCTCTCTTCATAAGTTACCTGGTCTCTATTCTTAGTTTAGTTTATTTAAAACAAGGCATCTTATGGTAGAATATTATCGTACGCTATAGCTCATCATGGATTGCAAAAGAACCAATCATGCTACAAATAGGAAAGTTGAAAAACTCAATCAAGGTACAAGGAGGAGGTCAAATAGGAAGGATACAGATGGTACAATATCCAAATCAGCAATGGAAGACACATTTGCAGAGGAAGAAAAAATGCTAGGAAGATGCATTTTTATAGAGTAACAAGCCTCAAAGACAAAGATGCACACATTTGAGTGTTTCTTTCAGAGGAAAAGAACATGAGATGTGTTTTCAAGTGGGAGCATTCTAAGCAACACTATCAATTAATTAAAGTGACTACTAGGGTTATGTCTTCCTTACACTCGAGGATTCATCGAGGCAATTCTCTACCAATGCCTTGAGAGTTCCATGCCCTATGACTACACTCACTACTTGTTTTCCTTTGAAACAAAAACAAAATGTATTGGGCATATAACATCAAAGTTTTTGTCAATTAGAAGGAGCAATGTGACTCTAGCTAATGGAAGCAATGGAATCCAATGTGAGAAGCCTATGGGCATTCAAAGAACACACGAAAGGAAAGATAGACTAAGTGAGGAGTTCATTGCTATAGTGACATTGTTTTGGCACAATAATATGAGAGTTTCTCTGAACAAGAAGGACATTTGTGTGTGTGTGTGTGTGTGTGTGTGTGTGTGCGCATGTGTGTGTGTGTGTGTGCATGTGCGTGTGTGCGCGCACGCGCGCACGTGCGTGTGTGTGTGTGTGAGAGAGCTATGTACACTAGGGGTATCCCTGTAGCTCTCCTCGCCTCAATCCTCAACTGATGGGACAAAACCCGCATCTGTCCAATGGCAATCCTCAATGCATATGAGACTCCTCTGTCCTCAAGATATTGTGGCCTAATTATATATTCCTCCTCTGGTACTCTCATCTTGTGGGATCGACTCAAAAGCGAATCCATGCTGTACTAAAAGGGGGGAGTCTTTCCATATGGATACCATGTATTTTTCCCACCCTCTGCTAGTCGTCTGGATGACTCCAGGGCCAGCCTTGAACGTCTCCAATGAGGCGCAAGCCCCAGACTCTATGTATGAATGTCACTGTCTAAAAGATGGCATCAACCTGGAGAGGTGTCGTAGCAAACTCTGCCTATACTATCTTGTGTGGAACTGAGGGCTTACATCAATGGGTCATCCTGAAAATGGGTTCTGTGAAGAATGCTCCCAGATATGTGTAGGACTGCACTATCTCCACTGGCTCGCCATGATAGGTGAAGCTGAGTCGATGCACCATTGTTGTTGAGGTGTTGGAGACCATAACCTTGGTCTTCCCAACTTCCCAAGGTTACCTATATGTGAGTCAACAAGGTCACATGTACTTAGCCAATAAAGGCCTAATGACTGACTATGGGTCCTAACACAATTATATGTTGACGAAGTCTCTAACCTTTGGCTACTTAATAAGCACAACTTTTGTGTACTGTACACTTGGGGGAGTCACTCTATAAAAAATACATGCATTCTGGGGCCCAATTTAAATACCCGAACCTTACATAGGTATTTGCTTGATAGGCATAACTATTGTGTATTGTACTCTTGGGGGACTCACTCTGTAAAAACTCTACAAAACACATGTGTTCAAGGGCCCAATATAAATACCTTGATCTTACATAGGTATTTTTGTAAATTGAAAACCCCTTCTGGTGATTGTACATGCTATTTCACTTATTTCTTAGTGGACCCCTTGAGATGGGGCCACTCAATTTCCTACACAACTTATGTACAAATTCCTTCTTTGGATATATCCATTCAATACCATATGGCTGTGAGAGAGGAGAGCACACACAAAGGGATAGGAGACACCAAAAGTGGTGGAGCAAAAGCTACTCCAGCTTATTCCTCTATCATATATATATGAGTATACATGGGCACTGTACAAGTGGGTGGGCACACTGCCCTTTACCCCAACAACCTCCCACTTAAAGGCAGTGTGCCTTTAAGGGAGTATAGTACACATATAATACAATCAGCCATAGGCTGAAAAACAAGATGACCAGACCGTCATCCTATGCCCATCGGCACTTTACAATGTGCAGACATCAGGTTTGCAGGATAGAAAATGACAAGCTGTAGATGCCTGTCAACCAAGATCTCATGCCAGATCTCACTCGGAGAGTGAACTCTCACCACCACGTGCTCCTGTGCTAAGTCCATAGCACTCGAACTATCACTGTGCAGAGAAAATGTCTCTGTACCACCTGTGACCATAAGCACATAACCTACAATAGACCTCTGCTGGTCTACCCAACCTGCATCACCTGCATGCTACTCCTGGAAGCATAAGGACCTGATGTCCACAACCGCTTCCCTACTGCCAAAATCTACCATAATCATGCTACCAACTCCCACTGCAACGGAAGCAAGAACTGGAAGTGTAGCCCCAATGGCAAACATGTGAGAACCAAGTCTCAACACAGTCATGGATGCATGAAGTACTATGGCTGCCATATCAACCATAACTTGCTGCTCAACTGATCTGTGATCGTCAAACCTACTGTGTTTCAAGTATGGAGCCAATACAGGCAATGGAGTACCCAGTAACTTCCCCCTCTCCATACTGAAACAACCAAGGATCTGACAAACATCATCAAGACCATGCAGCTCCCACTGCAAAGCATCCCTGTCCATAAGGAACCATATGGCAGTAACCTCAGAAGGATAGCGACCTCCTGAATACTGAGACCATAACCTGTCTCACTGCGCATCACATCCTGAGCTCTCATAACGGTATCAAACCTATGAAGCCAAGCTCGAGGGGATTGCTTCTGGCCATGGAGGCACTTACGAAGTAAACATATCAATGATTCCTGCCCATGCGCAATATGACCCGAGTCAATAACTGCAGAAACCACATCTATCCTGGCATAACCAGCCAATGGATCATACCGGGCATCATTAGCCAAGGTATCCTCCTCACCATGCATAGCCTCATCCTCATCTGCAAGAGGCACTCCGCATCCTGGGAGTAAACTGTAACTGTCCATAGAAGATGCATCAACAATCTCCATAGGAGTATAAACCTGTGGAATACTAGAGACATCTGACCGTCTCTGACCAAAATCAAGAAGTAATCGTGGCTGTCCCAACTTTATAACCTGCTCACCGTGGGAAAAACCTCCCACTCCAAGGGATATGGGCTGTCCCTGCATAGAATTCGGAGGTATCAGTGCACTTACACCCTCGTGGAACACCACTCTCCTGCTATCCATAGTCCTGGGCTGGTCCAAACATAGTCACTATATCCAAGGAAGATACACCTCCTCGATCGGGAACCATGAGCATAAGCCTCGCAGCCAAACACACGTAAATGCTCATAACATGGTGCCTTGCCTGTCAAGAAGTCAAATGGCACTCTACCATTTAGAGATTTCCTGGGTGACCTGTTAAGCAAGTATGCAGCTGTCTTACATGCCTCAGCCCAATAGCATTCAGTAAGACCTGCATATCGTAGCATGCTACCAATCTTGTCCAATAGAATCCGATTTATGCCTTCTGCCAAGGCATCGTGAGCAGAAAGATGAGGAGTGGTCAACACCCTCCTGATACCAAGTGTATCACATAGATGCTGAAATCTAGAAGAGGTAAACTCTGCATCACCATCAGTCATCAAGCTCAATAGCTTCTTTCCTGATTGATTTTCAGCATTACCCAAGAAAACTAGCTGATGGCTGCTTACTAATCATAAGCATCTTATCCTGGACACCTAATACATGCAATGCATAAGAGAATCCAACCCGTGATCCCCTAGCCATAACCAGATTGCCTCTAGCAATCTTCCATGCATGATCACCCAAAGAGACATGATAACCTGCCTCAACCAACTGTCCAGTACTGATCTTGCTTGTAGCAAGTCCTGATATATGTCTAACCCTCTGTAGAACAAGAATAGAGCCACTAGGCATAACAAGGTGGATATCCCCATAACCATAGACATCCATAGAATGATCAATGCCCATCAAACCACTCTCCACAATGCATTCCTGATATGCACTGAACCATGACCTATGAGGGGTCATATGACATGAAGCACATGGATCTAACATCCAATCACCAAGAATGGGTACATCAGTGGCCAAGAAGGAGGTGTCAGACATAGACAAAAGAATGCCTTCATCACTGCTACTGTCAGTGGAAACCCTAGCATCCATGCCTTGAAGCTCAACATGCTTCTTCTCCTTCTTCCTGTCATTCTTAACCTTGCTCTTCTTCTTGCATTTTCTTAGCCATTTCCAGCAGTACTTTTTCATGTGGCCATACTTTCCACAATAGAAACATCTAACACAAGTCCGAGAGCTAGACTCGCTCTTAGAATTCCCCCTTGAACATGACCTGTTTCTATTGATCTACCTTTGGAGTGCATATCAAGGCTGTAATTCAGCCCATTAGTACATTTCAGCCCATCATGCTGTAACATAACACTATCATGGTCATACATTCGGCATATACGAGTATAGAACTCATATGCATGGCAATCTACACCCTGTACACCATCCTGTACCTACAAGTAGACTGACTTCGAGAGTGATGACTGAATGATAGAGCATGCTTGCTCATCCATGTCATCCCAATCACCCTGTTTAATGCTATTAGGCTTGACACCTTTGCATTGAATGGGCTTATGTTGCCTCTTTTGCACTAACACATCATAAATCTGCTCTTTCCAATATTGAAAGTTTGATCCATCCAACCTCTCAATATCAAAGAGGGCACTACCAGCTGTAAATGCCATATCTGTGGCACAATAGCTCACAACCAAAGAGCAGTATAGTGCAATAGGCAACCCAAATGACCAAAAATATAGTGTTGTCCAGACCAATCAGGTCTCCAAATAAATTGGCTGATCCAATGCTCAAAAGCACTCAGCCATAAAGAGGCATAAACAAGAATATATGCAGCCTAGTAACATGCCAATGCCTGGCAATCCAAGTAAGAAATGCACTGAACCAAATGAGCAATGCCTGCTCAACCAATGGCAATAGGAGCCCAGCTCAACTATCCATAAACATCAGTGCGGCATCCACCAATGCAAATCCATAATGCATCGAAATGGCATTTACTGCATCACCAATGCATCACCTCAAGCGCGCAATTGTTTGGCAACAAAATCAAGCATTCACCACTTGCCAAATGTGCCAAAGTGACTTGCCAAAATGCCAATAATGCCCTTGGACTGAAGTGAGATCCCAATCACTTTATATAATTTACTGTGAGTTCCCAATTCACTGTTGTGCAAGAGAAATCCCTACAACAATACCTCACAGCCACTTTGGGCAAAATAACACGTTGTCCCTGTATTTGAACAGCGATATCTTTTCACTGAAAGACCGGATGCCAATGCTGTAAACAGCAAAGTTGTAGCTGGTAGAAAGATCTACAACTTGTCAGTTGACCTCAAGAGCAAAATCCCTGTGGATTCTCAGATATTCTCACCTGAAAAACAGCTTCTTGCACATTGGTCACAAATAGACAGTAGACTGCAACTTTTTGTGACTGTTTTGTCATAAAAACAGCAACAGCAGCTTCCTTGTATGTTTGCTGCCCTTTACAGCACTCATCTGCTCCAGCAAAAAAAACAGCCCCAAAAAATGGTCAAAATACATCCAGCAGATCACCCCGTATGTCAACTGCAACACCAGCAAAATGGCAAGTACAATGCCCAACCAAATCAATGTAAAGTGACTATCAATGTCACTGAACTCAGCATCAAGACACCTCACAAATGTTACCAAGGCTGTATTTTCTGCTCAACCTTGAGACCTCTCACAGCATGTGAGGAATGATGCATCCAAAATGTGTCAATTGACAACCAAAATGGCATCCAAATGGCATGTACCACTATATCATTTGTGCATCCAAGTAAGCGACAATATCATGCATCCGTTGTACCCTTGTGACATCTGCAAAAAGAAAAATGGCATTGTACTTGTGCTGTCACTGTCTTTAAACAGAAATATCTTTTGATCCAAAAATTGGATCAACTTGCATCCAACAGCAAAGTTGTAGTGTTTTGAAAGATCTACAACTCTCTAGTTGAACACAGCAGCAGATTCTGCACAGGTGAAAAGATATACAGTCTGCAAAATGGCTGTCTGTACCACTGATCACGAACTGTCCCTATTTTGGACAGTAAATAACTCTGTACTGTAAACTCGGATGACCGAGCTGTCAACAGAGAAAACGTAGCCCTTCCAAAGTTCTCCGACTCCTCCGTTGGGCACCGAGCCTAAATCCTTATGGATTTGCAAATACTTGCTGTCGAAAATGGCATTCTGCTCACTTTTACTGTCTGAAATACTGTCAGATTTCCAGACTAAAAACAAAGAACTCACTCTTTTTCTCCAAAGTGGATGTTGTTGCTATCACTGGGCTGCTCTTCCTTTGCTCACGGGAAGGAGAAGGGTATGGAGAGAAAGAGACTCCTATCTACTCCATCTAAGAGCTCGCAGTGGCTCACGAGCCATCTGCAGTAGCTGCATCTACAAAGAGCTTCCCTACAGCCCTCTCCAAACAACGCTCTCCAATGAAGGCTCAGCCTCAAGAGTGCATCGCTCAAAGCTCCAGCCTTAGCAGCAGCAGCAAGCCTAAACGGTGCTTTTACGACCGAGCTCCAAGACACAAGCTGCCTCTAAGACTCATACGACAACTTCCAAAGATATCCACTCGTGAGTTGCGAAACACCAATGTCAACGATCTCCAGCAAGTATCTACGAAGCAATGCCTCCAACAAGCACACAACGGCCAGCCACTTGCTGCAAAGGATGCATCAACAGCCAACGATAGGCTCCCACGAGACAACGTCAAGACCAACGGACAGCGGTCTCCTTCCAACGCTAGGTTGCTAGAGCACTGGAGCGCTGGAAGATAACCCAAAGTGATTCTTGCAGCTGCATTGTAGAGCAAACAGATTTGGATGATGTCTACCCAAAATCTCTCTGTGAATGAGAGAATCAAGCTCTCCAAAGCTCCTAGTAGATCTCTCAAAGCAGTGCCCGTTCTCCTCTCACCGAGCTCCTCGTAGATCGAACGCCATGGGCTCTGATACCAGTTGTGAGAGAGGAGAGCACACACAAAGGGATAGGAGACACCAAAAGTGGTGGAGCAAAAGCTACTCCAGCTTATTCCTCTATCATATATATATGAGTATACATGGGCACTGTACAAGTGGGTGGGCATACTGCCCTTTACCCCAACAATGGCAAATGCCTTTCTTTGATACATCCATTCAATACTAAATGAAACAATAATTAAAATCCCTTGCATTGTAATGGAAAGGTGAGTGCTTCCTCTTAGTACATTGCCATCATCTTCTTGTCCACTTGAATGGACTATTGAGAGGGTAAATCCCTTCTAATTGCAGCTTGCTTGATAATATTGATAGCTCACTTTTCTCATCATGTCTTGTTTCTCTAGCAAATTACTAGCCAACCTATGCCTGCAATTAACTTTAGATGTGTGCATTGCTTATGAGCATGGACCCATTGATAGATAGTTTCACAATAACTTCTACAAATGGGTTCTCATCCCTTTTCAAGAACACATGCATACTTTTTGTTTTCCACTTGCATATACTAGGTACACAAGAAATGCTAATTTCCAATATTGCTTAAGACATTACATGTACTATGAACGGATGTGCTATATTACACATGAGAATGAGAAATTAACTCCAACATTTACGTTCCTTTCAATTGTTGTGCATAAATAACCCATAAAGAATTCCTGGACTAAATTATAGAGTTGTTGAAAAGGATGTTTATTTTGAGAGCCTGCTTTCTGTGTATCTCATGGAGAAGTCTTTTCCCTACCTTATGTATTTGCTCAAGTGTGGACTCCCAGTGCTATTAGCTAGGGACTGGAGGCGGTATCATATTCCCTTTCGACTCATTTGTGAGGCCGTCCCTAAAACTTCATTAACCCTCTAATTGACGGGTGCTCGAGTAAAAAAATCTACCTTAACCATATCTATTTATTTTTGCACCCTCCCCACACATATGGCCAACTACGAGGGACAGATCGATCATGGCATACATTGACAAGTTCTTCCCAACAGAATTGAACACATACAACCAGTTCACGTGTGCAAAACTAGCAACCAAGGCCGGATGAGTCTCGAGTGTATGGTGTTCACACCAATTGGCCTACACTCCTGATGTAGCCTAGTTTGTTGGTTGTCAAAGCCCTTGAGGCTTCTGATTGGTGTAGCTAAGGGTGACTAGCCCACTGAGGGGGCGGACACTCTTCCCTTATGGCCCCCAACTCACCAACCAATGCGTCTATTCAACCTTTGTCGGATGCAAGTCGCACGTCTAGTGGTGCCCTTAGGCTATTTACACACTAAGAGGCACCCATCGCTAGGGAACTACTTGAACCAATAGGGGCAGGCATCTCATTACAAATACACCACCCATAACCAAATATTCCAATCCTATGTGGACTTTACATCCTATCCTTGCAAAGTCCTTCCGTGTGGGCAGCCAAGCTTTGCTCCTGAATAATGGACACCCTTCAAATCCCAATCACCTATGTGTTTAGCATCTCACAAATTACAAAACTATTGTTGGGCGTTCATTGGGTGGTGTGTAAAGGGGGTGGCCAGAGGGCATCCTTCATGGGCCAGAGACAAATCTTTTGTGTGCGCAGTCCTGAACTAGATAGCGACCGGGTGGTGTGAACCGAGCCTAGAGGATGACTCCGGCTTAAAACATATAATGGGTATCGTGGCCTTCATGGGCGAGAGACAAATCTTTTGTGTCAGTGTCGAGGCTAGTTCCGAGAGTGGTGGTGTGTAAACCTGGCCAGCCTAAGGACGACTCTGAGTTAAAACGTATCATGGGGAGTGTAGGGAGAGGGAGGGGTGTATGAGGGCGTGCTTGAGAATCGGCGAGCACTCCCTTCCCTGCTTGTGGAAATGGAGAAGCAACTGTCAAGCTTGGTTCTGGGCTCGCTCGACAATCTTTCAAGACCAATTGCCCAATCTTGCAGCCTTTTCAGCTGCACGACCCTCCTTGGAACAACACCGTGTGCAGCAAAAAAACACGGCTCTTGTCTCCGCTGCAGAGCCACATCGTCTGCTTCTATTGCCTCAGGAACCCATCGCCTGCTCTTCTCTCTTACAGAGCTGTGGCAAAGCCAAGGCGCTGGTTGATGGCAGACTTGTGCATGCGCAAATGAACGAGTTTGGATACGATCGCTACACGTTTCTAGAGAACTGTCTCATCGAAATGTATGGCAACTGCGGGACCTTGAACGATGCTAGAGCCGTGTTTGATAAGATGCGTAACCCTAATCTGTACTCCTGGAATATCCTGATTAAATCTTATGGGCAGAATGGATTTCCAGACTGTGCAAGCAGCGTGTTTGGCGGCATGCCTTGTCGTAATGTTGTATCTTGGAATGCTATGATGGCAGCGTTTGCTCAAAATGGGCGTGCCAATGAGGCTCTGGATCTTTTTCGTCGAATGCCATACGAAAGAGTTAAGCCAAATAATATCACCTTTCTCACCTTTATCAATGCATGCGCTAGCCTTTCAGCCCTGGAAAAGGGGTTGGAGATTCATGCCGCCATTTATGACACGGGACACGAGCTAGACGTTGTAGTGGGAACTGCCCTTGTCAATATGTATGGTAAGTGCAAGAGTCTCTGTAATGCAAAGAGCGTGTTTACCAGAATGCCTTATCGAGATGTCATAAGTTGGACTGCCATGATTGCAGCGTTTTCCCAAAATGGACATGGAAAGGAGGCTCTAGATGTCTTTCGGCAGATGCAACTTGAAGGCATCAAGCCGAACATGATAACTTTTGTTTGTGTGCTTGATGCATGTGGCACCCTAGGACAGGGGCAGGAAATACATAATGCTATCGCCAGCATTGGATTTGAAGGAGATGTGGTGGTGGGAAATGCTCTCATTGATATGTATGGCAAATGTGGAGGTCTCTGGGATGCAAGGAATGTTTTCTTCAGAATGCCTCAGCGTGACGTTGTCTCTTGGACTGCTATGATAGCTGTATTCGCTCAAAATGGGCATGGCAACGAGGCTCTGGAACTTTTGCATGAGATGCAGACACAAGGCGTCTATCCAGACAGGGTCACTTTTGTTAGTGCTCTGGATGCATGTGTTACTCTTACAGCTCTTGAAAAGGGCCATCAAATCCACTCTACCCTTGTTGACGGTGGCTATGAACAAGACCTGACGGTGGCAAATGCCCTTGTTAGTATGTATGGCAAATGTGGCAGTGTGCATGACGCAATAAGTTTATTCAGCAGAATGCCTGAGCCTGATGTCGTTTCTTGGACTGCCATGATCGCAGCATATGCTCAAAATGGGCAGGACAAGGAGGCCTTACATCTCTTTCAGCAGATGCAGCTGGAAGGCATCGAACCAGATGAGATCACTTTCACATGCATTCTGACTGCATACAGTTGTACAGGGCGAGTTGATGATGGGCAGGTTTTATTTTTTTCTATGAACAGAGATTATGGCATAACGCACACTGAGGATCATTATGTGTGTATGATTGATCTTCTTGGTCGAGCAGGACACCTGGAGGAGGCAGAAGATTTGATCAGTAATTTACAGTTCGAAGTTCCTTTGGCATGGTTGTGTATGCTTGGTGCCTGCAGATTCCATGGTGATGTGAAACGTGGCATAAGAGCTGCAATTCGTTGTATGCAACTGGATCCAAAGAATGCTGCACCTTATGTAATATTGTCAAATTTGTATGCTTCAGCTGGAAAGTGGGATGACGCAGCCAAAGCAGAACTGGGCATGATGAATAGCTGTGTAAAAGAGCAGCTTGGGTGCACCTATGTTGAGGTGGAGAAGGTTTTTCATGAGTTGCATTTGGGAGACGAGTGGAGAGTTGCACAGGTTGGTGCTTCAACCCGAGGAGGCAGGATACATGGCTGAAATCCCAGGAGTGCTACAAAGGAAGAGGACGTAGGCATGCTCTGCTACCCCAGAGAGAGTCTGGTGGTTGCATTTGCTCTTTCTTTAAAGCTCAGGGCCTCTGCTCTACCAATAAGCATCCAGTATGCTGAGGTGCACATACCAAAGGGGCAGATTTACAGCAAAGTAGAAGAGCCATAGGAGGTGTACTGAAGGAGGAGCAGATTGGCTCATCCTTGAAGCTACTGAAGCCTACAGGAAGGTGCATGGTGGAGGAAGGGTCTACAGCAGGCAGGCAGCTTACAAGGCCATTTTGGGTGCCTAGTATGCTGCAGGTGTTGGTACAATCATTGGCAGGTTTTGTGTCTCTCTATATTCTTTTGGGTGTAGTTCTAAGTGTGCTTCTTCCAGATCTGAAGAGTTCTTTCATAACATGCATGCACACTGAGTGAGTGGGCCCGGTTGAGGCAGCACATGATATGTCCACCCCTCCCAGACAAGTCTCAGACCCAACAAATTGGTATTCCCATGGGCAGTAACTATGCTGCATTCTTAGCAAGTTCCTATCTTTTGACTTAATAAAACATTGGTATTCCCATGGGCACTAACTATGCTGCATTCTTAGCAAGCTCCTATCTTTTTACTTAGTTTAAGTTTCTACAACTATTGAATTTGTCTTCATAAAAATAGTCAGGTTAGCAGGTTCTTAGATGCCCTATTTGTTCCAGACTTTCCAAACTATAAAGATTTTATGTACAAAGATCTGTGGAGGAGTTTATCCTTGTGAAAGTGGCGAACTTGATTGTGGAGCAAGCAAAAGTTTTTTATAATTTCTTAGATCTTAGTAGTACTCAATCATTAGACATTGACCTTGACTATCATTAACTCAAACATGAAAGGTAGCAAAGAAACTCCACTATGTTCTACATTGTAGTTATGTTTTTTGTACGAGTCCCAACTCAATATATACGTATCAAGCTACTAATCTTGCCCAAAATCTAGGGCATGGGGGAACAAAGTCTATACGGGATAAGCATGAATCTCCTACAAAATCTTGAATATGCAAGGGGAACCTATGAAGATTTCAAGCCCCCATCTTACAAAGCATAACTCATATCATTTAAGAAAAATGTAAGATCCTAAGATTTTAGAATAATATGCAAGATTGGGCCATGGGTTTTGGGGAGTATTGGAGAAAATCTCCTCTATTCTAGTTATAGTTATGTTTTTGGGATTAGGGATTTGGGATTGGGGTATCCTTGAGCATATAATAAAGATTCAAACTAGGTAGGTTTAAAGTCCACTTTCCTTTTAGCCTTTGTGTATTAGTTTTGGATGTCATCTAGTCCTAGGTAGTGTTTTGCTTTGATATTAGCCCCCCCCAAACCAAGCACTGACTAACGTAGAATGACATTCCAAGCTAGCATAGACTAAGAAGCTATGAAGTAGATTGGATTCAAACCTCCCCATTTTAGATCTTGATTCTATGTAATCAAGGATCCTTAACATACCCAAGTCCGAAATTCCAAAAACACTACATATGACTAGATAACATTCCACGTTAGCACAAACTTAAAGACCAAAAGTAGACTGGCTTTAAATGTCCCCACTTTATATGTTGATTCTACAATCAAGGATCCTTAACATACCCAACTCCAAATTATCAAAAACACAAGAACTACCATAAGAATTTCTCACATTAACACAAACATTTCTAATATGGCTGAATATAAACTCCTAAGTCTAAGGAATATCGATTGATACTAAGACCTAAGAAAATACAAGAAATTTTGCCTGCTCTACAATTAAGGCCATAATTTCACGAGAATTAATTCCTCCATCAAAAGAACTTGGATCTTTGTACTTCAGATTTTTAAGTTGGAAGTTTTGTAACAAATAAGTCATCCATGAAGCTCATAACTTGCCTAAGTTTGAACAATAATCGACGTAGCTAGTGCCAATGGGAATAGCATTTTTTGTGTGCAATAATTATCTAAAGGAAACATTGACTAATAGTAGATAAGATAAATCTTCAATATCTACAGCCTTTGTGCACCTATTATTTTTTGAATCAAGGTCTTAATTTTTAGATTTAATGAAAATCAAAATGTAACAATGATTTATTAACTCTTAAAGTTTTGCATATATATTTCTCACACATGTAATTGAAGTTGCAAAACAACATTCACTATCTATGGCTATTTTAAACTCTCTCTTGTTGAGGAAATTGGAGAGAGGAGTGCACATGATATGTTCACTGTACACTAAACGTCTTTCATCACGCATTAGGGTTAGGGTTAGAGATTGTCCTTATTTCCTTAGAGTCCTCTATGGAATAGTGCAATTCATGCACCCCCTCTTTATTGGACTGCATAAGCAGAAGGTGCATGTACAAGACATGTTTTTGTGATTTCACTTGGTGCATATGCTAGCATCCAAGAGTGAAAGAAACCATTAATCAATGTAGAAAAAGAAAAATTTAAAAAAACCAACGTAGTATGTACTAGGCACAGTGATTGTGCAGTGGAAGCATTTACATTGAGTACATTTTGTACAACTTGCAATCACTTCCTCCTATTAAGTTGCAATGGGAAAAGACCAAGTTGACGTTGAGAAGGCCAAGTGCCTTGGTGAAGATATACTTGTGTCAGACAGTGAACTTGGTTGATCTCTTTCTTAGGACTTCCTCATGAATGAAGTGATAATGCACTTTAATGTCTTTGGCAAGTCTGGGTTCTTTGCCAGTTGGATGCTAATCATATATTATATAAATAGTGAACAATTGGGTTACTTCTTGCTTTGCCATGACAAAGTTGCAGAGCCAAGACTAAAGCTACATCCACTTCCTACCCAATTTTCATCAATGAGTCCAATGTCTTGGGAATCATTATAAAAAATTAGGACTCAAAAAGGGCCCTATAAGGGAGCCCTTGGGTTAGTGACATGGAAGAATAAGGTGAATAAAACCCAATAGAATATTGGCTGGTGGAGGGCAATAGAATATTGGAAGTGGCATGACTTCTCTATTTCTTTATTCAATGGCTTAAACAATGAGGTGGAGCACCCACTTGCTACCTCAACTCTCCCATCACGTTTTTTAACTGTAACCAAACTGAGAAACCTAGTTTCTCAACCAAACTTGTACCATTTGACCTGAAACCAAATCCTCCCATCCAACTACCACACTCCTTTCATTCTCTCTCATTCCTCTTGTTCCTCTCATTTTTGAGCACCATTTTGAATTTTTCTTTGCTCCAGTCCTCTTTTCAAAATTCCTGCTGGCTTTTGAGCGGGAAGCCTCTTTCTCTATTCTCCCTCTCATGGGATGGACTCTCACGCCAAAATCTCGTCACTTCTCTTCATGCATTTCCCAAGAGTCTGAATACTGTACTTTTTTGTAACTTCATGCATCCTAACTATTGAAGGACCCCCCAATCTTCCCCACTGAATTCCATGAGAAATGAATCTTTTTCACTCTTACTATCAATGGTTTTCTACAGAATATTGCTTGAAATAGATTTCGAGATGTTTGGGAGCATATAATTTGTTTTGAAGCAAGAAAAATCAACTCGATCAATCTTGGAACACATTTGGGACCACTGGGAGGGACAAGTTTGATCACATTTTTCTTTCAAAGAACCTTGCTCCAAGAATCAGGTACTATTTATCCTCATTTTCATTTCATTGTTTAAAGAACTCTCCACTCCCACACCACCTCCCACTTGCCCCTGACATTTCCACCCTATCTCTCGCACCCTCACCCTTTCTCTTGCACACTCTCTCCATCCCCGATGGCCAGGCCCAAAATCATGGCACCACAGAGATTGGCAAAGCCAGACCTACCTCTAGACTCAGAGACAGAGAGTGATAGTCTCCCCCCCTCTCCCCCTGATGATCCCCATCGAAAGGAGAAACTACCAATCCGGAAGCCAGACAGGGAGCAAGAGGGATAGAGGAAGGCACAAGAGGAGGGACAGAGGAAGGCACAAGAAGATCCTTTTATAGAGACGGATGACTCAGAGAGCACAGAGGAGGAGCGTGAGGAAGAGGAACAACAAAGGACAAAGTAGAGGACCAAGGCAAGAACAGACAATAAGGGTCCATGCCAATGGGGGAGAGGTGCCCGAGCTCCAAGTGCAGGTCAAAGAGGCCCTCAACATCTAGGAAGATGCCCTCCACATCAAGGGCAAAGAGGCCCTCGTCCAGTGAGGCGGTACAGATTCAAGCCAGGGAGGTCGCACTTCGGGAGATCAGAAAGTTTCAGAAGTCCATCGATCTGCTCATCCCGATGTCAAGCTTCGCAAAGGTGGTACGCAAGGTCATGCAGGACCTCAACCTTAGCCCAACGTCCTGGTTTTATAGGTGCGGAGTTGTGGAGGTTCCCTGGCATCATTTTCTAGAGATGCCTTGCTTGCCATACAGCATGCAGCTGAGGCCTACCTAGTAGACCTCATAGATGGCACCTAGCTAGCTGTCATCCATAGGAAAAGGGTCACGGTGACCGCCGTAGACATGCAATTTATTGTATGTCTTAGGAAGCCCAAGGGCACTTAGGGATTCTCTATGCTCCACCTTGTACTCTGCCTATGGGCATCTATCTTGTACTCTACCTATGGGCATCTACCTTGTACTCTGCCTACAAGCATCAATATAATAAAATGTCTTTTTTAGAATTGTCTTTGTATGTGCAATCTCAAATTTATTTTTAGTGGATTTGCAATCTATTAATTTTACTTACATGCACTCTCAATTTACTTATTATGAAAGACTTTTTGATGACATATACAACAACAAAATGAAATAATAACATCAAATCACAATAGAACATGCAAAAGGAAATAATACTCAATTTTACTTAACATAGAAAAGAAAACAATGTTCTCTAATGGGAAGAGAAAATAATTTGAAAATGGTATTCTTTATTTACATTGAGTAGCATCACAAAGATCATCAAAGCTTGAATGCATAAGCTACTCTAGTCTACGCTTCTTCCTGCTTGGCTCAGATCCCTTTTTTGCTTGCTGAAGTAGAGAGGGTTGCAAAATTTCATTCTCTATAGCCTAGGGATCGCCACCTAGCCTTGCAATAGCTATAATACTATGTAGCGGATCGGATCATGTGTCCAAGAACAAAAATAAAGCTACAGTACACCTAATCAGAACAACACGATCGGCTATAGGATGGATGGGCCTCATCTTCACCATCCGACTGAGGACCCTGAACTTCATGATGTTCATCTTTCTATCTGGCTATAATTGTCGATGGAACACCAAAATGTGTTGAGCCACTCTATTGATGTAGTGGCCGATCGATGCCATCCCCCCACCAGAAGACCCTCTGGTTCCACCCTTGCATCCAATATACTCATCAACCCATAAGATATCCTACAACCAACATATTACATCAAAACCCAAAGATTATCTAAATTAATAAAATACCAATTTTTAGAATTAATAAAAATAAGGGTTTTTACAGATGAAAAATCATATCTTTAAAAAATTATATTTGGCACACCACTGGGAACCTAGCAACCATGTGCATCAATTTTATGCCAAAAAAACCCCTGTAAGCCCAAAATCCAACATCGTGTAAGCAGAGCCCAATTTCTGTAGCTTTGGTCGCATGATGTCAGATTTTGGGCTTGCAAGGGTTTTTTTGGCATAAAATTGATGCACATGGTTGCTAGGGTGCCAGTGGCCCCCCAAATATAATTTTTTAAAGATATTATTTTTCATATGTGAAAAAACCATAACCCTAATTGTTTACACAGTGGTAGGGGCAAGTGGCAGGGCAAGTGACAGTGGCAAGATGTCCTGAGTTTAAAATCATAACATTTGGTTGGGTTTTGTACCATAAACCCTCAAACTTATTTTTTATTCCCTAAATCAAATTTGGGAGGCCATTGACACCCTAGTAACCATGTGCATCATTTTCAAGCAAAAAAATCCCCTAAAAAACCCTAAATCTAACATCATGCTACCAGAGCTTTCTAGGGTTTTCAAGGGTTTTTTTGCTTGAAAATGATGCACATGGTTGCTAGGGTGTCAGTGGCCTCCCAAATTTGATATTTTGTTCCTAAAGTACAAAACCATAACCCTAATTGTTTCCAGAAATGGAGTGGTAGGGGCATATGTCTTGGGTTTAAAATCATAAAATTTGGTTGGGTTTTCTACTCTAAACCCTAAACCCTATTTTTTATTCCCTACTAGTTGAAGAAAAAGCAATGATTTTTGTTGCTAAAATGGAACCTAGAATTATACTAATGATTTTGAATCACATGATGAAGCTGGTAAAGCTACATATCTTTTCTACCTCATCGTGGAGTGCATCAGCTATAGTGTCCAACTAGACTCCCTTTTGTGGTTGGTCTTGAACTTCATGTTGGCTTGAGGTGCTAGCTTCTTCATCTCTCTCCCCAAACAATTCCCTCTACAAATTCATGAACTGCTCATCGGACATGTTCTACTCTAGTGCGGCATCCTCGATTGCCTTTTGTGTTAGTTGGATTGCCTCCAAATTGGTGAGGCTCGAGTCATCAAAGCGTGCAATCTCATCGATTGCTGGATTGACTAGAGCATCAAAGTCAATGACATCATCAAAACTGTCATTCGAGAGCCGACATAGCACCTCATCCTCTCGGAGACTGGTTTCTTCCATCACTTCCAATAGGGTAAGGTATTCCTCACCCTCAATCCTGATTGGATCAACCAAAGCAAGGTGTGGCTTGGTTGCTGCCTCATCTGGATTATAGGCAGAGGATGGATATGCATGAGTCAGATATGACGATAAGATGACCTCGCTTTCAACTTGCTCCTCATCTAGGCTAATAGTATGCTCCTCAGGCTCCAAGTCTAGGTTTAGGTCATCTCCTCCACCACTTGTTGATGTACCTGCTCCACCACTTGTGGATGAAGGACCCTCGGGCTGCTCGCCAACATCCTCATCAAACTTGCTAGTCGCAAGTAGAATGGTAAGGGTAGCATCTCTCTCATTTAAATGAATTGAGGAAGATGAATCATCCCAGATGGGAATAGCATACTCACGGAGAGGGATAGGAACATTATCCATGGCCCTACCTAGTGTCTTCTTGTAGTTAGCACTCTGGTCAAAAGAGCTCAAAATATCCAATGAACCCATTGGTGAGGGAAGTTAGCAATTGCGACAGATTGCCCACCATGGATAAGTTTATCAAAAAATTGAAGAGAGGGATTATCAGCAGGAAGGAGAGCTCTCAAGTGTGACTCAAGCTGGAATGCCTTGCAGAAGATAGGATAAACTTGATCTGTAGAGGCATGGGAATCAGTGGATGAAATCCACTCGTCAAAGGCCTCTCTAGGGGAAGCCATGAGTGTAGGAGGATGCTCGGGAAGACAAAAGAGGAGGCTGTGGAATGCAAGGTTACTCAAGAGTGGGAAACTGAAAATGTGAAAATGATCTTAGAAGTGTACTTTAAAAATGGGCATTGCCCTTAAAAAGGCTCTTAATTACAATATTTTTATATTTATTGTTTTTTCTTTGGAAAGTCTCTCTCTCTCTCTCTCTCTCTCTCTCTCTCTCTCTCTCCCCTCTTAGCTATCTCCCTCTCCTCTATCTCCCTCTCTCTCTCTCTCCCTCTCTCTCTCTCTCTCTCTCTCTCTCTCTCTCTCATAGACCTGCAAGGTCTTCCAAGGACATTAATATATCTTTCTTTCTTTCCCTTCCTTTGTGTCCCTCATTGCTCTCTCTCTCTCTCTCTCTCTCTCTCTCTCTCTCTCTCTTTCTCTCTCTCTCTCTCTCTCTCTTACTCCTCCTCTCTCCCTTGCTCTCTCTCTCTCTCTCTCTCTCTCTCTCTCTCTCTCTCTCTCTCTCTCTCTCTGACACTTGATGATCATCTTGTTGCCATGTTGCCCTTAGCTATCTGTGTCATGGACATTGATTTTACATATACACTTTTTGTATTTTGTTAGTGGCTCCACCCTTTGGATTAGTTGTATTTGGGTTTTTTTTCAATCTCATAGTCTCTCAAAGACCTTAATTAACTTTCTTATTTTTCTCTTTCTCAACTTAGAGGTGCAAATGAATAAATGTTCTCAACTTAGAGGTGCAAATGAATAAATGCAATCTTAACTCTCTCTCTCTTCCCATTATCTACCTCTCTCTCTCTCCATCCCACTCTCCATCTCCCTCTTTCTGTCCCCATCTCCATTGTCATGGACATTGATTTTACATATACACCTTTTGTATTTTAATAGCGGATCCACCCTTTGGATCAGTTGTATCTGGGTTTTTTTTCAATCTCATAGTCTCTCATAGACCTTAATTAACTTTTGTATTTTTCTCTTTCTCAACTTAGAGGTGCAAATGAATAAATGCAATCTTAACTCTCTCTATCTCCCTTTGTGTCCCTCCCCCTCCCTCTGTCTCTTTTCCTCCCTTTGTGTCCCTGACTGCTCGCTCTCTCTCTCTCTCTCTCTCTCTCATACATCTAACTCTATCTCATGGCCAGGTGCATTAATTGTGTCGCTTATTGCACTCTCAACTTCTCTCTCTCTCTCTCTCTCTCTCTCTTCATATATCTAACTCTGTCTCATGGCCAAGCGCATTATTTTTGTCACTTATTGCACTCTCTCTCTCTCTCTCTCTCTCTCTCTCTCACTTACCCAGTGTCTCTTGCATGCCCTAATTGCTATCTATCTCTCTCACACACTTTCTCTCTTGCACAATACAGATATACAAATATCCACACAAATTTAAAATTACAAACATTTATCGCTTTATCATTCATAGACCATAGAGAGCCATCAATCTAGAGGTGCAGACTTAATAAAAAAATTCTTAATAATAAATGAAACAACACTGTGTATTATATATGATTTATGTTCATACATGTAACAATGCCTCATTGCCAAGTGCATTGTCGAAGCACTAAGGATCTAAGAAACTGGATATTATGAAATACCTGCCATCATGTCTCTACTATCTCTAGAGTGTGGGAGTACTAAGTGTATGCACTTTTGTTTTAGGAAGTAGATATAAGTCTTGGTAATCATCATGATGAGCCTTCCTGGTGGACTATGTAGAAGCATGACTACATATATTAGAATGTAGGATTTGAAGGATGTATGTGCTTTGAGACCAAGACGTTGGGAAGGGTTGTTTGTCTTACCTGCCCATGCAACAAGACCCACAAGCATCTTTTTTTTGGAAGCCCCTATACTACATTCATCTTATTGAGAGATATAAGACTTTTGAAATTGACTTGCCATACCTCTTATGCCACAGTGTACTCAAGCAGGTATCTTGATTGTGGTGGTGAGCCACTAGGGCTCTTTGGATCAAAACAAAAAAAATGGATGAGATGTGAGACCCTGGGGCACCAACTTAATATGTAATATGTTACTACCCTCGTCCAAAATCTACGGTATGGGGGGACAAGGTTCATATATAATATGCATGGATTTCCTTTAAAAATTTCAAGTATGCAAGGGAAAAATATGAAAATTTCATGCCCCCCCTCCCACAAAATATAAGGTATGTACCGTGAAAAATATGCAAGATGTTAAGATTTGTACATATATTTTATAATATGTGAGGCCCAAGGTTTGGATGGGGGGGGTAAAACAGAAAATACACTAAAATATGAAACCCATCTCCTTTTAAATTAATGTAAAATTTTCACGTGTTACCCAAATTTCAAGGTGTAAAGACATTTTAGTGTAGAACACAACCATGTTAATTTGAAGAATTTATACTCATGGCATATTGTTAAATTCATCTCATACTCAAGATTTTGACAGGTTTTCTTACTAAAGGGAGCTGGTGCCCCAGGTTTGAGACACTCCATTTTCAGATGACATTCTTGAAAGAGGATCATGGAGGGGATTTACGAAATGGAATAATAACCTAGCCTTGAGAGTGGCTCAACTCAAGAGCTCTTGGTGAGGAAATTGTGGAAGAGAGCTATGTAATGGGGACATGTTTGAGTCCAGGCTTGAATGCATCAATTCTCAATGTTGTGAGACAATGTCAATGTTGTGGGAAAATGTCAAAGATTGAAGTTCAATCATGATGTATATTGAATCACAATCAAGAAAAGTTTGGGACAAGATGCCAAAATTTAAATGTCTAATTTGAATTCCAAACTTGTCAATTGGTCAACAAGCCTTAAACACTACTAGAATAGATGTTCAAAATAAAAAAAAGACCACTAGAATAGGTGTTCAAAATATTTTTTCCAAATAGTAGTTGAAGCAGATCACATAACTAAGCAAAACATCAAATGTAGAGGTTTGGCAGATAAAGCATAGATCATGACATGAGTGTAGGTAATTACTAAAGCTTTGATTTCAAAGGCGAATGGATTGTCCATATTGAGGGAGGGCCTATGGTAGGAGATTTGAGTGCATGTAAAACCTAAAGCTTTGAATCAAGGACAAAGGGTTTCATTTCAAAGGTGCACAAATCGTCTCAATCCTATGGTAGGAGCCTTCCATGCATGTAAAGCCTAAAGCTTTGAATTGAAAGTCAAAGGTTTTCATTCCAAATTTGTGCATGGATTGTCTCAATCAAAGGAGAAAATTGGTAAGAGATAAGGAACTAATGGATATTTCAACTTCAAATTCAGCCCCATCCATATTAGATTAAAAACAAGATTAAATTTAGATTGAGTTCGAATGTCAAGGAATGATGGTGACTCCTCCCATAACCACTGTATATTTTAATCAATATGTGATGTCTTTTTTCCTAATTGCCTTGATCAATGAGCATAATATGACTATGATGATACCAAAACAACCCCAAGCATGTTAGCAGGTTCCTATGAAGAGATAGATATATCCCCACAACTCCTTGAAGAGTTAACTATGCGTGACACTGAAGGCCTCTAGGGGTGTGTTGACCTACCTATTCTAGTCTATAAAATTAAAAAACTTGACCTAATCTCTCATTTTTCACATCTCCCAACTCGAATATCCCTCCCTTGCCTCCACCGTTGACACCCTACTAGGATCCCATGCATCTGAAAATGTGGCCCTAGATCCACCCAAGTAAGTGGAATTAAAAGTTTCCTTTTAGATGATTGTAAGATCATTACTAATTTAATCACTTCATTATTTTGAATTTTTGAAATCTACATATAAAACTTCCTTGTGATAGCAAAGAATTTGATCCTAGGGATTGGATCAACATGGAAGCTCTCATCCAAATCTTATCCCCTTGATTGGATGTGCTTGCATTTGTAGCCAAATCTAAATCTGACCATTTGATGTGCATGTAGTTGTGCACTAGCATACATATTTGATCCTTGCAATCAAATTTGCACATAGCTTGTATGCACATATGATCTTCACGATCAACTTAGCATGCAACCAATCTAATCACTAGGATTGTTAGGGTCAAATCAGCCTATCATATGGATGATAGTTTGAACTTGAGGATATAATTTGTGTTTTCTTTGAAATTTAGTGTTTCATTTTTTCCACTTTTGCCTAATTTTTCTTCTTTTTTGTACCCAAAAACTTGCTCTTTTCTCTCAAATGGTCACACTTTTAAATAATTTCTTCATGCTACTATTTTGCTTGTTTCTTGTTTGTAGATGATTCAAGATGAAGCTTTTTACCAAGGATGTACAAATGAATCCTTGGTACAAATGAATCCTTCAGATAGCTCAACCCTTGCCCCTCCTCCCCCTCTCTTCTTCTCTATGGGGTCACTCTAGCCAAGTAGCCAAAGAAAGCAAGTGAAAACTCTATATTTATATAGCCAAGTTTGCTTCTAGTGGAAACTAGCCTAGCTTCATAAACCCTTTGCTACTATCTCATAGTCTCCTTGCTACAATACATCCTAGATACTAGCCTCCCCTTCCACCCATGACTACATGGCCCATAGATGGCACTTGGAGTTTCCAAATGGCAACATGTAATGGAGAGAGAGAGAGAGAGAGAGAGAGAGAGAGAGAGAGAGAGAGAGAGAGAGAGAGGAGGCTGTGTGTAGCCTCCTGCTTCATTGCACGTGTGGAGAGAGTGATACATTGTTTAATGCTTTTTCTATAAGCATTAAAGTTCTTAAGAATTCAAGGAAATTCAAGCATCTCAAACCATGGAAATTTGTATAATGGTGTTGGTGGGGGTGAAGGAGCTATAGTTGGTAACATTAAGCCTTCAATCCAAATTACACAAAATGCTAGGTTCGTGAAAAAGAGAGCTCAAAAGTTCTAAACAAGAGAAGTGCTACATTGTTTGATGTTTTTGAACAATAAATTTCTTAAAAATTCAAGAAAATTCAAGCATCTCAAACCATGGAAATTTCTATAATGACGTTGGTGGGGGTGAAGGAACTCCAGTTGCAAATGTTAAGCCTTCAATCCAAATTACACAAAATGCTAGGTTCTTGAAAGAGAGAGCTTGAAAGGTCTAAACAAGAGAAATGTTGAAAAATAGCAACAAGTAAGAGAGATCCAACTCTAACACCATGGTGAGAGTGTGAAGAGAGTGAGGGAGAAGGAGAGAGTAGCCACTAGGATACAAAATGCACACTTTATTAAAAGAGGATGACTACAAGGGTTTTATCCCAAACCTCATTTAGAGCCATATTAGGCTATTTGCAATTATCTTTGTATTTGAGGACATTTCCGTTTTTGACTCTTTTGTGTAGACTTACACCCTGTGCACATAAGGGCAATTTATAAACTTTGGGTATCTAGCAAATGTTACATCAACTTGTGAGGAATGGCCATTTGCCTCCATGTAAGGCTAGTCCAAATAATGATATCTCACATCATTCACATCTTGTGAGGGCCACTCAAAGTAGAGAGAGAAATGGCCATTTGCCTCCATGTAAGGCTAGTCCACAATAATGATGTCTCACATCATTCACATCTTGTATGGCCCACTCTAGAGAGAGAGAGAGAGAGAGAGAGAGAGAGAGAGAGAGAGACAGTGAGAGAGAGAAGGAAGCAATACCAAGAGCACCAAGAGGGAAGTACATGAAGAGAGGTAGGCCAAAACCAAGGAGGGAGATGTTGCTGCCTTCCTCTCGTGATGCTTTAGCATAGCAAGATTATCAAGGAGACAAGGTGATGTTGTTGTGCCTTTGTGTAGTTACTGCTATTAAGGAGTGCCAACATGAATGTGGCACCCTCAATGGAAGACCTACACATCCAATATCAACATATTACCCTAAATTTCCCTCTTTCTTCTTCTTATAGCCCCTTGCACATCTAATCTCAAAACAACCTCTGCCATTTGCCTCTTCCTCTTCTCTTTCTTCCTCTTGTAGGACCTTGTCCCTCCCTCTGACACAATGCTATGGACTTGCCTCATTAGATCTAATATTTCTAAAGGATCTAGGATGCAATCAAGAGTTCTAGGTAGTTTACATAATTTAAGAGAGGGTTTCACGTGGGTTCAGATGCAGTCTAGAGGGACTAAGTTTAAGAGCACAATCAAACTCAATAGGGTTGTCCATTGTGAACAAACTTGTTTGGCCTCTACCTAGATGAGATTGAGATTTTCATGAAGAGACTACTAGGAGGTGCGGACTTGTCTCATAGTTCAAATTATCCTCTACACAGATCCTTCCCCACTAAGGGTCTCTAGCAACATCTAGATATCTTTTTTGAGACACATGATTTGAACATCAACCTTGGCAAAACCAAGTCTATGATTCATCCATTGTCACCAACCCTATTTTTCATGAGCTTGATATTTTCATGAAGGCACTAGCTAGGAGGTGCGGGATTGTCTAGCTAGCTCACTAGGTAGATTTTCCTCTACATAGATAATGTGGTCTTATTCTCATCTTTCACTAAGGATCTTTAGAGCAACATTTGGATGTACTTCAAACCTTTTGTGAAACACATGATTTGAAGGTCAATGTTGGTAAAATCAAGGCTATGATCTTCAACACATTTAAGGTAGTCACACATAGAGAGTAGTTCAATTGTGATAGGTTGCCAGTAGATATTACTACATCTTGCATATATTTAGGAGTGCTCTTCTCTAGCCCAATATTCATGATGAGACCGGCTATATAGGTTCGATGGAATAGGGGGTACACTACACTCACTAGTCTCGAGCACTGATGCTTTCACCTCATGCCCTAGGTCCCAAGACCCAAACCTCTTCTCTTTAACCCTCTAGTCTACTCAAATGGTATGTGTAGTAGTACTACCTGCTAGGGCCCCGATTTATCAAAGGTATATTGGGATCAAGTAGAGAGGGTCTAGGTTTTATTGCTCGCATGGATAATCTGTAGTAATCCTTGAGTCCCATAGCAGATCCTCTTAGTTGAGTTCGAAGTCACTCTTGTTCAGCTTGATGTAACACTTTATGTGATCACATACCTCCATTGAATTAGACATTTTGGTTCCATGACAGCAAGACCATGACTTGGTAAAGTGGCATCTAAGTGCATGCCCCCAATTGAGCTTAACTACCGAACATTGCAGACTTCCCCCTTTTTGGGAGCTAGCCTTAATTGTAGGACTTTGCACATACCTACCTTGACTAGAGGATACCTACCTTAGAATACTGCCATTAGATCCAACTACATCTTTTAGATTTTAAAAATCTTATTTTTTATTCTACATCCTCACCAGAGGAATCTTGTAGATGCACCGTGGATCTTCATATATTTACCAAACTTTGGCTTCTAGATTTTAGGGGTTGGTGAGATAAATGGTGGCAACTTATGGAGGGGATTCCTACCCACTTGAAGAGCCTATCCAATGATCCCTAACTTCAAAATGAGGGTTTAGAAATCAGGTCAAGATATTAGTGTAATAGATGAGTCATTTTGGTGTATAAACTCCTCTCTCTTTGGCTAGCTTGTTGCACATTGTGGACTTCTAGCTTGTATTGAGGCTTTCCTCCCTCGATTTCCCTTTCTTGAGTGATAGAGTTGCTTTTTTGGTCCATCTCGATGTTCCACCAGTTGATTTGAGTTCTTGAGATCATATTTGAGTGAGTGCTTTTGTCAAAGTGCACATCAATCTTGAACAAGTGGCTCTAGGTCCTAGGCCTAGAGGTTTAGGCTTTGGGTTTATGGTTTTCCAAAATATGACAAATGCATAAGCATCTCAATGATAGACTCTTAATTCCTGATTGATGTAATAGTATTATGTCCATGCTGTGTGAGCATAGTGGCCAAGGACTACCCTCAAGGCTGACCTTCACATGGGGCTTAAGATAGCAAAGGGGAATTACCTTCCATTCCTCCCTCTCATATTCCAATTTTGAAATGTGGTTTGTGTTTTAGAAAATCTCTCTCTCTCTCTCTCTCCCCCCTTCCCCCCTCCCTCTCATATTCCAATTTTGAAACTTGGTTTGTGTTTTAGAAAATGAACTCTCTCCCTCCCTCCCTCTCCCTTCAAAATTTCTATCTCTCCCTCTCTCAAAATACTTCGAAAATTTCCATCTCTCCCTCTCTCATTTCCCCTCCCATCCCTAGCTAAATTCCCCCTCTTTCTTTTTCTCATCCCCCTCTCCCTTCCCTCATCAAGTCCCTTAACCCTTCCCCCATTCACTCTCATTTCCCTAATTGCCCATGCTCTCTTGTCTCCTTTCCCTCATCCCCATCCCCTTCTAAGCTCCCTCTCTCACCATCCCCTCTCCCACCCCTTACCCTCTCACCCATTTCCCTTTTTGCCATTTTCCTAGTACCCATTTTGCCTTTCCCCTATCCCCCTCCGTACCCTCTTCTATTTCCCCTCATCCCCACCCATGCCCTTTCCCATTTTCTTTTCTCTCATCCCCACTCGTCTCTTCCTATCCCCTTATGCATTTTCCTTTCCCCCCAACCCCACTCATCCCCTTCCATTTCCCATTCCCACTCATCCCCTTCCATTTCCCATTCCCCTCCTCCCCTCTTCACTTTCTCGATTCCCTCACATCCTTCTAAACTCCCTCTCTCCCCAAACCCCTACCATGCCTCTTCTAAAATTTTGCTTTTGCTTGTCCCCTCCTATTCCCCCTCCCATTTCCCCTTTTTCACATCCCCAGTATCAACCCCTCCCATATTCCATGTCCCCTCTTAGTTCCCATTTTCCAATTCCCTTATCTTAGCTTTTCCCTTTGGAATTGGAAGGAAGTGCTTGCAGGTGGATTGGAGGGGAACGGACAAGCATTAGCAACAATGGAAGTGGGGTAAGCCATTCAACAAGATTCTTAGCTATTGTTCTGTGGTTGGGAGGGAGTTTGGGACTCTTAGAGCTTGTGTATAGCTTTGTAGAGGAGCAAGAGCTCCTTTGCAAGGCTCTTGGAAGACATAAGTTTATGAAGGATTTGTAGACGACTAGTCTTAGGAGATTGCTTGCTACAACAAATCATGCATTAGGGGATGGGATTGTCATTGTAGAATAACAAGCCTACACATCTATTTATGTATTTGATTGAGAGGCTTGTCAAGGTATTTGCACTCGTTAATGCTTTGCTAGTCAATGTAAGGGTGTTTCTCAATGTTTACAATGGGCAACATGTCCCAATTTTCCCTTTTTTCATATTTCATGAGGCCACTTGGCTATTTTTAGACCCTTGATCTATTAAGTTGAAGACTTCAATTGTGTGGAGCTTATGATGCTTCTAGTTATGGGGGCTAGATAGGTAGGTTCATATCATTCGACAGAGATTACATTTCTACTGCAACATACCTTCACCATTGCTGTCGGTATTTTGGGTTAGTGACACTCTCGTATGTCACAATCAACCGGATCACATCTCCATCGCGGTAGGTTGCATCTCCATTGCTACATTAACTAGCCTCACATCTAGATGCCTCTTCTACAAAGAGAGCAACACTTGCAATGGGGTAAGTCACTCCAACAAGATCTCAGCCATTGTTATGTGGGTTGGAGAGAGTTTGGGACCCTTAGAGCTTGTGTATAGCTTTGTAGAGGATCAAAAGCTCCTTTGTAAGGCTCTTGGAAGACACAAGTTTATGCAAGGACTTGTAGACAACTAGTCTTAGGAGATTGCTCACTACAACAAATCATGCATTAGGGGATGGGATTGTCATTGTAACATAACAAGAACATCTAATGATGTCTTTGATTGAGAGGCTTGTCAAGGTATTTGCACTGGTTGATGCTTTGCTATTCCATGTAAGTGTGTTTCTCAATGTTTATAGTAGGCAACATGTTCCAATTTTCCCTTGCGTCCAGCTATGGCGTTGGGCATGTAGGTTTTATTTTTTATTTAAACAGAACATGGAGGGTCAAACTAATTGGAATTGGTGTGTTTAGTGAAGTTTATCTAATTTTTGCAACAAATGGGGAATTGCAAGATCAAGTTATTAGGAATCAATGTGAGCATTCATCATCAATAATGTCTGGAATGATATTGGCAATGCGCCACAATAGAGATTCATTTGAGAAGATCAATGGCGAGTAGGAAGGCAAGGCAAGGCAAAGGCATCATGGGAAAAATACGACCAAACTACTCTCTTCTAGCTCTCTACGACATTCTCAATCACAACTTCCAAGTTCCCTTAGCTTATAAACATATGGAGAAGGAAGCATGTTGCCTCTCCATCCACACTCGATGTAGTTATAACTATATAATGTGTGGACACGCACGTGTTGCGTGTGTGTGTGGGCATGTGTTTGTGTGCGTTTCCACACACGTGCATATGTGTGTCTGTGTATGTGTGTGTATGCATGTGCATGTGTGTGTACTTGCAATGTGGGATTTGGCGTCCAATAAAATATGGTGGATGCAAGATGGGAGACCGACACTCACTTGGCCATAGTTCAATCTTACATGAAGGTAACTTTCATGTTGTTAAAGAGAGAGCTTATGAGATCATGTGCACAATACCTTATTCATATATTGTTGTGCTAAGCTTTAGTTCCTAAATAGTGCTAGTCTCTGGGCACGTCATTATCTCAATAATAATAGAACTACCCTTGTCATTTGCAAGGAGGTTTGAGTCCTTATGGACTTGATGTTGTGTCCATGATTTTTGTTCTTTTCATCTTTTTAAAAAAATGATGGAATGGTATGATTTAGTGGTTATTTGATCCAATGACCAAAAATAACTAAATAAGTGAAAAAAGCTGAATGGCATTTATCAAGCTTGCCCTTGGGAACCGATCTCCTAACAATAGGACTAGTAACTAACATGGGGTGTTGGATAGAAAAGGAACACGTAGTAGCCCTTTAAAATCCAACACTCATAGAGGAAACCCAGTGTGAGGCTTAGCACTACTCCTTCAATATCCCATCAAATGAGCTCCGAGGGAGAAAATTCAATAGAAATGAAGACACATGATGCCCTGTCGTAAATCCCTTAACGATTTATTTGTTAGACTCGACGATTAGTGGAGATGCTATCAGACAAAATGACATTTTTACCACTACAAAAACATTCAATCTATGTAAATGCAACATCTCCTCGTCACTAAGCAAAGTTCTCAGTTCCTAGGTTGAACAACAACAAGATCAGATGGGTGCTGCCAAGAGACATGCGCCAATATGGTAGTTTTAGCTCTTTCTCTCATTTTGTTGTTTGTCCACGACACCTTGTTTTTGGGTTAATATGGCTGCACATTTGAGATAGTAGCTCAAATGCATGGGTTCTGGATCAATGAGATCATGACGAAGGTGAGGAAAGTGTAGACATGCTTTCCAAGCCACCACAACTCCAATCGCAATTCCCCCAAATATCACTAGCAAAAGCTGTTACCATGGGTCTAGGAGCAACCCTGAAAACGGATCCAGTTCTTAGCTCGACAACTATCCTATTAAGGATATCATCCATTCCTCTCAAATGAATTATCATGCTCTCAAATCCGGTATACACAAGACCCATGATCCCCCACTTGTCATCATCTGTCTTGGCTTGGTGATCGAAGGTGTTAACCACCCTGTTCACCCATTAAGGCATCTCACCGGCTCCAATCTCTCCAAAATGCGCTTTCCCTTGTTGCACGCTTAACGTGGAACCATTTCCCGATGTTCCGAGAGGACGTGGGAATGCCCTCAGTGCTGCGTGTGAACCCTGGTGTGGACGGAGTGACAGCTTGGATGAGGGGGGTGAATGCCAAGTGGCAAAAGTAGGACAGTTGCTTTTGTTCCTACAAAGGCGAACGTTGCTGAAGCTCGTGTGACACTGGAGTGCTTCTCGTTTGCGCAATTCCATTTTGCAAACCCTAGCCCCGCCTTTCTTGCTCAGATCGCTTCCACCATGCCTGCCATCTCCGCAGATGGCCTCGCTACCTTCGAGGATTTCGAGCACGAAAGCGAATATGGTTACGTCCGCAAGGTATTCCCAGCTCCCTCCTCTTCTTCTTGATCTACGATCTTCTCCGTTAGTCGTGAGATTTTGTTTAGCGACCGCTGCATCTCATCCGCAATGAATCGAACTCTCGTATCGTTGCCTGTGAAGCGGTTGCACTTAGATCTTGGACTGGCAACAATGGCCACCCACATTCTTCGTTCTGAGAGACCACGATTGACCTTTTATTGCCAATCTCGCACGTTCATTCGGCCTCTTGCCATGGTCTTATTTTCCGGGTGGCGAACAGGTATCTGGACCAGTCGTGGTGGCTGATGGCATGGGAGGCGCAGCTATGTATGAACTCGTAAGAGTTGGTCATGACAACTTAATTGGAGAAATTATCCGATTAGAGGGCGACTCTGCTACCATTCAAGGTAAGTGAAACAGGCTCAGAAACACTAGAGCTAGGAGGAGATTTTGCGAAAGCCGTTATTTGTGCACGGACGTACAGCTCTGGGCTAATTTCTATCCGCTTTGTCAGTTTATGAGGAGACAGCAGGCTTGATGGTCAACGATCCTGTATTGCGCACCCATAAGGTGCTGCATTTTAGCAATGTTTGCCTGTCTTTCTGCATTAAGATTAATTTGCGTCATGGGGCCTTATAATATCTCCTGTAAAATTGATCAAGCAGTCCTTGACTCCATGCAGCCACTCTCTGTGGAGCTTGGACCGGGAATTCTCGGAAACATCTTTGATGGCATTCAGGTTTCTGGGACTGTAGCTCCAATTGTGATTTTGAAATTATGTTTGTAATAGCGATTGTCATGAAATTGAAAGCTGTCTGTGGTGGACTGCAGCCACTGAGTTTGCCTTCAAGTTTTGACTGTTGTAGATTGTTTGGTGCACATGTTTTACCCATGCAATAACTCACATGCTTGCAACGATGCTGCTTGAATAATTATCAGCGGCCTTTGAAGGCAATTGCCATAAAGTCTGGGGATGTTTATATTCCACGGGGAGTCGCAGTCCCTGCTCTTGACAAGGATATGTCTTGGGAGTTTCAACCAAAGAAATTAGGTGATGACTTGGATTTTTAAGCTGTTATTTTCTGGTCAGCTTTTGTGTAGGTCATATCCTTATCTTTGACGTCTACTTTTCAATGCAGCCATCGGGGATGCATTGACCGGTGGTGATTTGTACGCTGTAAGTTTTTTTTGAAGATGAGCATTGATTTACGAAGACTTCCACGCAGCCTTAGCTGATTGCAAAATGCTTGCCACAGACAGTCATTGAAAATAGTCTGATGGAGCATCACATTGCGGTACCACCTGGAGCAATGGGGAAAATAACTTACATTGCGCCGGCTGGTCAATATACAATCAAGGTTTACAGTCTATACATCTTGATCCTCCTCTTTTAAGCATTTCTGAATCTAGATAATGTGTAGTTGGATAATGACAGGCAGGAAAACAAAATTCCAAAAGTTCTAGTATGTAGAAGCAAGCTAATGGAGAAGTGCATCTTCTGTTAATTTAGGTTTTCCGTACCCAAGCAATAATTTTGTGAAGCTTAGCAGTCAAGAGGCAGAATTTGTGAGCATATCTTTAGGTTCTTTTGCAAGTGATTACATTTAAAGGGCTTGTGATGAGATGATGTGTGTTTTCAGTTTGTGGATGCATGTCCACAATGTTGCTGAAAACGTAATGGATTTAGCATATCTTTGCATGCCAATGGAGATGTGCATCTTTGGTAAGGCTAGGTTTCCTACCTGTGTGGGATACCAGCGATGAGTTTAATCATTTTAAGCATCTTGAGATTTAAAATAAATATATAATAACTAACTAATGAAAAATAAATGATAATAATTGTTTCCTTGTGTTTACGCGTGTTTTTTCATTTGTTTTCTTATATGTGGGGTACTTTATCTGTGTTAGCATTAGTGTTTCTTTTGTTTTTGATATTTAACCTGATCCCCCCTCCTCCCCCCCCCCCCCCAAAAAAAAAAAAAGATTTTAGCATATTTTTGCATGCCAATGGAGAAGTGCATCTTTGGTAAAGTTTGGGGAGACACCAACGATGAGTTTAACCATTTTAAGTGGGTTTTTTTTTTTGAAGCTGCATTTTCAGGAAGCATGACTTGCCTTTGCAATATGCGAGATGCCCTAAATAGCTTGGCTATGAGTATCACTCCATCTCCAGTCAAGGACACACGATAGCTCTCCCATTCCCCTCTGACAGTAGTCAAACAGCTGCTCTATGTTTCATTTTCCCCATAAAAAATCTGGTTCTCAGAACCTTGTCCGATGAAGTTAAGAGGGACTGAAAACTGCAAATGTTCTGACTATTTAAAAAAAAAAGAGGAGTATAGTCTTGGTTCATAGCAATGTCCCCACTGTAAAAAAATGTGCCAACCACATCATCCACTTCTTTCCTGCTGCTAGGGTGCCATATTGCTGCAAGGTAGCCTACCTCTTCCTTATCCCAAGAATGGTAGGAGATACAACCCCCCCCACTGCGGAGAATGGCGTGCTTGTGGAACCTACTCTACCAAAACCCTAGTATAATGATATCAATGGAAGATGCAAAGGTACCTAAACCAGTACTTGCACTAACACTAATGGCCTTGCCTTGATTCCCAACTGATGACTTATACTCTTGGAGAACTTCCCATCTTCAGTTGCCCACTATAGCAACACGATCCTCCTGAAGCTGCTCATCAACATTCTCCATATCAGGACATTTAGTGTCCCCCACCTGTGAGCCCCCAGATGAGGAGAGCTCAGGGGGTGCTTGTGGAACGTACTCTACCAAAACCCTAGTATAATGATATCAATTGAAGATGCAAAGGTACCTAAACCAGTACACACTAATGCCCTTGCCTTGATTCCCAACTGATGACTTATACTCTTGGAGAACTTCCCATCTTCAGTTGCCCACAATAGCAACATGATCAGCATTCTCCATATCAGGCATTTAGTGCACCAATGAACTGTGGGAGCAATAGGGTGAATGCCCCACTTGTGAGCCCCCAAATGAGGAGAGCTCAGGGGGTCCGTACCCCAGCATACTTGAACTTGTAGGGGGAAGGGGTGAGGCTGCCATATGGGCAGCAACATGGCTGCCACATGGACAACAGATCATATTCCTTGTTAGGGTTTATATTGGGCAGCCCAAAGGGCCACCGAAGAGTACCTACATGGGCTTGCTGCCCCCGCCAGAAGCCCAGGCAGTGGGCAGGGCTGACAGTACCTGGTCAGTGGAACAGAGGGTATTGTAGGTCAGACTTGTCGTTTAATACAAGAAATGTAATGAAGAAATTTCACACTCTGTCCTATGTTGTCGTGAATTTCGGTTTTGGGCATGTTTAGGATCTTTGAACGTAGAATCAAAATCCAAAGTGGGGAGCTTTAGGTTTATTCTATTTTGGCGGTCATTTGCTCTTAGGTAATTGTTTAGTTTTGTTTTTCCCCACCCTCTTACTTTATTATTTATTATTATCTTGAGATTTAAAATAAATAAGTAATAACTAACTAATGAAAAATAAATGATAATAATTGTTTGCTTGTGTTTGCGTGCGTGTTTCATTTGTTTTCTTATATGTGGGTTAGTTTATCTGTGTTAGCATTAGTGATTCTTTTGTTTTTTATATTTAACCTGATCCCCCCCCCCTCCTCTCTCTCTCTCTCTCTCTCTCTCTCTCTCTCTCTCTCTCTCTCTCTCACATTTCTTTTTCTTATTTTTTGCTTTCCTTCCCTTTTTGCTATCAAAGTTTTTGTTGTTTGGGTTGGAATTTCGAAACTTAGGAAGCACTGGATTTACCTAAGAGATTTCAGAATCTTTCGATATCCAGATGTGAGCTTATGCTTGGCTACGGGTGAGAACATAAGTGTAGCTTTGCTTACTAAGTGCGTATTCCCCCTATCAATTAGGGAGCATAGTTGAGGCTGTTAATGGAGTGTTCACATAAGTGTGCATTTCCATTGGCATTTAGAGGGTCTAGTTAACTTAAATCTGTTAACGGCTTGTTAAAAATGCTTGTAAAACTAACCCTTCCAAACAAGGTACTTTAAGGACTTCTGTGAAGAAAAAGAACATGGAGTGTAGAAATTTAATGGTTAAGGGTGAGCAGTGCAAATGCCACTTTTAAGCAAGATTCTTGATAATAAAATTTCATGGTGAAGATCAACTTAGAACCATACAATATGGGTACTCGTTTAAAAGGCCTTGAAAAGAAGAATCCATTGTGACCTTAACTTAAAAGAATGGACTTTGGATTGATGAAATAAATCATTTTGTACAAAAAAAGCCTCGAAAGATTTATTCAAGGCCTTAGTGCATAACATAGTCGGTACCAATTGGAATGTAATTCCGTTGTTAAGGTTATTTTTAACTTAATGGAATCGGTTATGTTGAGCTCACTAATATAATCTAACTGTAGGTGGGAAAGGGCCCTAAGTTTTTAAAGCTGTTTCTCTTTTACTCATAATTTGGTTGTTCGCTTGTTTAGAAAAAAAAATTTAATTTGTAAGAATGTAATCTAGTCTTATGAAGGTATATAGTAACTCTCCATGCCAGTCCGCGAATAGCTATAATATCTTGGTGTTCCTTATAACGCTGTGAAGTCTGTTTAACCCCTTGTGTGGTTTTGTAATGCTCTTCACCCAAATTTCAGGGTTGTAACATTTATGTAGTATATACGAATAAAGTGTAATCAAGTCAGCTTACATTCATGCACCTGACATCACAAACAGCCTTATTTTTTGTAGGGGACATTGCTTCAGTTAGTTTAAGTTGAGCTCTTGTTAGCACTTGAAGCTTTTCAGTGTTTTGAACTGTGGAGGATCTGATTTGTAATTCAGGATACGGTGCTCGAGATGGAGTTCCAGGGCATTCGAAAGTCGATAACTATGCTTCAGGTGATTCTTTCCTGAGGGAGCAACAGTGCTCAGCTTGGGATGCGAGATATTGTTTTTGGTTTCTTGATGTCACCTTGTATTTTTCTCAAGTGAAATGAGTTGTCTCAGAAACAATGCATCTTTTTGGCTAGTTGCTTTGTCATCTAAACATTTGGTTGTTTGTGTAGACATGGCCAGTTAGAACACCAAGGCCAGTTGCAAGTAAGCTGGCTGCAGATACACCACTTCTAACAGGGCAGGTAGGTTGCATCATGGATAATAACTGTGAAAAGCTTGTGAACATATTATCTTATATCCTAGTGGGGGTGGATGAGTGATGAATGTCTGTTTTCTTTCTGATAATTGTATGAAATCTTCAAAGTTTTTGTGCTGCTACAGAGAGTTCTTGATGCACTCTTCCCCTCAGTACTGGGAGGCACTTGTGCAATCCCTGGTGCATTTGGCTGTGGCAAGACGGTGATCAGTCAAGCTCTTTCAAAGGTCCTCTTTCTTTAATCTTGAAAATGAAAGTGTCTCAAAGTAAGAAGACTCCTGTTGTCTTACTGTAATTTTAAAACCTTTTCACATGGATTATCTTATACACTTTGTAACATCGTTGTAATAATATTTTTGCAGTACTCCAATTCTGAGACTGTTGTGTACGTGGGCTGTGGAGAGCGAGGAAATGAGATGGCTGAGGTTCCATGACATGCTTTTCTATTTGTATTTGTTATTCGTTTACCGTGTGGTCTCTTCATATGTCCTTTTTTGGGATAGTTGAAGACACCTCTTGCTTTATTGCAAACTTGCTCTTCTAATCTGAGATTTATTTTCCAGGTGCTGATGGACTTTCCACAGTTGACAATGACACTACCTGATGGACGAGAAGAGTCTGTCATGAAACGTACTACTCTGGTGGCCAACACTTCAAATATGCCTGTGGCAGCTCGAGAAGCATCTATTTACACAGGTTTGTCGGCTTGTCTGTGTTGTATTGTAATCACAGGTGTACTCTGAGAATCCTTATCAGGCACCTGCTGGCTTGTTCAAACCCTTGACTCTAATATCAGGTCCACCTGTGACAAGCCATGGATGGTGCATAGGGAAGTTCTGGCATATTGATTGATTTTGTGACTCTGTATTTCTTTCTTTATTTCTTTAGATTTCAGATAGGACCTAATTAATGGCTTACAGGTTTTAGACAGGAGGTGTAAGTGCACCATTTTGAAAATTATGAGGGAGCACGTTAGAAAGTGATCTGTATCTATTGCCATATGGATGATGTGCCACAAAGTTGGCTACTGAGACATTGATGGATATGACCATGGTCCATTAATTGGTGTGGAACCATAATTCGTAATTCCTGTATAGAGTGCTGTGTGTAGTTACGCATTTCCTTTATTCACAAGTTGCCAAGGTTTTGAAGTTTAGTATGACAGACGAGGGCAAGCTACAAATAAGAGAACATTTTTTTACGATAAATATGTATATGTGCTCCCTGGGTTACAGCCTTGGTCCTATTGACTACTGTGAATCAACAAATTAACTTTATACAATGATTCCTTTTGCAAATACATATATATGGCTGTATTAGGCTAGACATTACTGTGGATTGATGGGAGCCTACAAAGAACTTGTTTTAACAATGACGCTGCAAGAATTCAGTGGCGCCTTTACAAAACAACAAGCAGTATGATGGAGATACCTTCATTTGAAGATGACTATCAACAATATTTTACTACTCTTACCAATTATTATCAAAGTGCCCCTATTGGTAGAACTCTTTGCTTCAAAGCATTCAAAGACAGCATAGAAGGAGCACATAAGGGGAAACCCACCTGTATGATGCACTACTTTTATCAACCTAAGATGGATGAGCTCTCCTGCAATGAAGCTCTATTTTTGAAGCGAAAGGCAAATGATTGTAGGGATTGTACAAATGTAAGACAATGATTTTCTAATGAGATGGAGTGGGTGGATCTGTTGGGCATCCAGTTAGGCATCAGCCTAGTTGTTCACTTGACCATTTGAATCATCTGCATGCCTGTTGACTGAGTTCTGTTCTTGAATTTCTGCTGGGTTCTATCCTCTTAGCTGCTCAGGCTGTTCCTGGATCCTAAGGGAGTGCTTTGAATAGAGCATCTCCTGAGTGTGGCTTGTGTCCTTGTTGCTGGCTTTGATAGAGTATTCATGATTTTAGGCATGTTTAATCTGAATTTGAGTCTGACACAATCTTTAGCTAAAGGTGAGTATGCCAGTATTTAAATGTGTCCCTAAAAGGGGTCTAGACCATCTTATGCAACAATTTTTGGATTACTGCAGTTTTCAGTATTATCTAGATTTAGCTACTTGAATTTGCATGTCTGTGTAGTAATGTCCTGTTTCAAAATGGCTGTGGGGTCAAGGAATCAAGTGTGGAGTCAAGGAATCAAGTTGCTTGGGTCTCTCTTTTTTTCCCATCCTTATGTGGCAGGAGGCCAACCAAATAATAGGTTCAAGCTTTGGCCAAGTGCTTAAAGCCTCTATATGTGTAGTAGCAACCCAACCACCTCCCCCTTTGACAAAGCTCTATGCCAGATAGGATCACCACCATTTGAGTTTGGTGTGGTAGTAGGGGAGAAACTAGCTGAGGACCACGAGTAGGAGGAAAGAGGTTTGGAGGAGGAGGCTCAAGGACCCTAGGGGCCTGGAACAAGGAGAGGTGGAAGTGAGTGCTCATGCAGCCTCATACATTGCTGACCCTCTCTTAGGCTTGACCTCTCCGCTAGCTTCAAGCTGATCATCACAGTGCTACCAGCCCCCATCTTCTTGATGAGCTCAGAGATATCTCGTTGTGTATTGGTACCTTTATGATTATGGATTTTTTGCATTCATCATGGGTGTTGATTCCTGCTTAGAGGCTCCACCCTTTCAGCTCATTGTATCAGGTTCTTTCAGTCTCATAGACAGTTTGGTCTTTCAAAGACTATTAATAAACTC
Organism: Dipteris shenzhenensis; assembly: GCF_047967505.1. Taxonomy (NCBI): domain Eukaryota; kingdom Viridiplantae; phylum Streptophyta; class Polypodiopsida; order Gleicheniales; family Dipteridaceae; genus Dipteris; species Dipteris shenzhenensis. The sequence goes on along the minus strand of NC_141607.1, from coordinate 1,337,187 downwards.
TATTCTTTCTTTCTATCCCCATCTGGGTCATTGAATAACACAGGCAAGATTTGGCCAAGTAATTAAGCCTCTACATGTCAGGTGGAAATGCTACCTCCTCCACCTTTTAACAAATCTCTATGCTAGAGAGGGTTTCCACCATCTAGGTTTGGTGCGGTAGGAAGTGAAGAAACTAGTTGAGGACCACAAGCAGGGGAGGGGGGATCGAAAGAAATGCATCTCACAATGCATTGACAAAAGTGAATGCTATCTAGAGTTAGTGGGGTCCTTGATTGGTCTACCTTGGCATGTAGAGGCTTTGGTCAGAACACATATAAGATAAAAGTGTAGGACTTCTAGTGAGGTGCCAGTCATCCTGCTGCTATGTATGCAAACTGTATGCACTTGTGTTTAGACAACTCCTTAAAATAATGATCTGTATTCATTTAACAGTGTATCTTTTATATTACTATATCTTCAGTTTTCTCGTTCTTTTCCTTCTTGTATGTTCATCATTGTCCTCACAGGTGGAATGCCTTTTGGAACCAGGTATTACTTTAGCAGAGTATTTCCGGGATATGGGCTATAATGTGAGCATGATGGCAGATTCTACATCACGTTGGGCAGAGGCTCTTCGTGAGATATCAGGCAGACTGGTATATCTCTTAACAAATTTTGCTAGAGCGCATTTGATTCCTGAAGAAGAGAAGCAGAACAGAAAACACCTGAAATCGGGGCTGGGCAGAACAGAGAAGGAACAGTGAGGGTGCGAGGCTAGGGCACGACGGGGAGGTGGGCTTCGTAAAAATAGAATTTTAACGGTGATAATTTAAACCTTTATGGGTAGACTGTGTTTGTTTTAACAGGTATAAACATGAGTTTTATCTTTGAAAATATGTTTTTAACAATTTTAGAACAAAGAAGTTGGGCATTTTTAGACAAGGCTTCTTGCAAACATGTGGGAAGAAGGCTCTGCATGGATAATAGGTGCTAGGTTTTACTTCAGGCTACAACTAAATATGGGTAGACAGCGATGTAGAATTGGGCTCACAATTGGGCTCACAATAGTGATACATTGGCTTAATTGAAAGACAAAGAGGCTGGAGGATGATGGTTGCAAAGAAGACTGCTTTCATTAGCTACAATGTGCGTCTTTGGATCATGTCTTGTAAGGTAACACTGCTCACTTTGTGCATGTGTGTTAGAGATCAAGTGCTTGCTGTAGCTCCTGTACGCAGCGGAAAAGAACGAGCACGATGTAAATGAACCCACAGTAACACAGATATGCAGGAGATATAACACTAGAAAGAACCACTCCCCCCCCTCAAACTCCCATCCCCCCGTTTCGACCAACCATACAAATCAGTTAACTGTTGGCTGCTGATCGAGGAAGAAATGCTAGAAAAATTTTGGTTGTCCAACCAGCCCGTTTCCAGAGAGCCCAGCTCACTTACCTAGGGAATCTCTATGTTTGTTTTAACAGGTAGAAACATGAGTTTTATCTTTGAAAATATGTTTTTAACAATTTTAGAACAAAGAAGTTTGGGCATTTCTAGACAAGGCGTCTTGCAAACATGTGGGAAGAAGGCTCTGCATGGATAATAGCTAGGTTTTACTTCAGGCTACAACTAAATATGGGTAGAATTGGGCTCACAATAGTGATACATTGGCTTAATTGAAAGACAAAGAGGCTGGAGGATGATGGTTGCAAAGAAAACTGCTTTCATTAGCTACAATGTGTGTGTGTCTTTGGATCATATCTTGTAAGGTAACACTCCTCACTTTGTGCATGTGTGTTAGAGATCAAGTGCTTGCTGTAGCTCCTGTACGCAGCGGAAAAAGAACGAGCACGATGTAAATGAACCCACAGTAACACAGATATGCAGGAGATATAACACTAGAAAGAACCACTCCCTCCCCTCAACACCCCCCCACCCCCCCCCCCCCCCCCCCCCCCCCGGCCCCCCGTTCCTCCCCCCGCCCCCTAGAGAAAAGACTATTTATGCTTGAAAAGACCAACCATACAAATCAGTCAACTGTTGGCTGCTGATCGAGGAAGAAATGCTAGAAAAATTTTGGTTGTCCAACCAGCCCGTTTCCAGAGAGCTCAGCTCACTTGCCTAGGGAATCTTTGCAACAAGGGCAAGCAACCAGGGTGGACGAAAATCTAGTGAATGCCTCCCTCCATGAATACATAAAAAGACACTTGCAGGCCAAGCCTTGCAAAAACACGCCCACCTCTCAGTGGTCATCTGACATCTTGCCGTCCCACGCTCTTAAATGGCGCATAGCATTTACAAGGCTGAGCCCCTTGGATCCATCTGTATGGAAAAACCATCCTTTGCAAAACCTCTTCATCAATCTACTTGTGCTTGGGAAGGCCATTGTCAGAATATGGGTCTAGATTGCCTTTCGGGATACAAGGATATATTCGAGTCTTACAAAGGTACATATATACAAGGACTTGGGGGGTACTCCTTGGACTGAAACAACTGCCCACAGAAGTCTGTGGTTATCTCTATAAGATCTCATGTGGGTCTTGTCCGCTCGCATCCCATGGTCGTTGAAGTTGCATCCCTGTTGAGCGAGGGCCAATTGTTTGAAAAAGTTTCTGGACCATCCTGTTTCCATGTTACATCCACTATGATTTGGAGGAGTGATAAGAGAGCTTGGCTCGATAGATCTCCGTGGCTTGAAGGTCTAGCCGAGCACTCTTGTAACTGTTTGATAGCCACTGTGAGACGAGACTGGGTTCTGCTCTCCGAGCCGCTTTATAGAAGCCAAGTCTTGTCTCAGTGCCCTCTAGGAGAGAGAGTGACGCCGATGAAGAGAGTGGGCCTCATGCTCTTACTGCTCCTCTGAATGCACCTCCTCCTTCTGTAGCAAAGCATTGAGAATATGGATCCCCTTCTATTGAGAGTTTGTGACAGGCCTGTTGTAAGCCCAGCACAATCAAGGAATGATTTGACATCGTCTTCCCTACCAAAATACTTGTGGCTTCTTTGTGCATTTGCCCACTTAGAATCTATCAAGTTGCTCTAGCAGATCATCATGCCGCTGTTGACCAAAGGAGAAGTGAAGATTGCGAGGAAGTTTGGAGAATTGCGCCTCACTCCAAGGGTTTCGACCATTAATTGCAAAGATGAACTGCGAACAAGTGCTTTGCTCCGCCGAGGACATTGTTGGGAAGAAGGCTCCACCTTGCTTGTCTTGCTCGGGCTCTAAAGTGTTCACCTCCAACGATCCAAGGGTCGACATAAGGCTCTCTGTAAGCCGCCTTTTGAAAGAGGAGCGATGCTATCTACATAGTACAAGCTGAGGTGTAAATGTTCAAGATCTTGGTCTTTGGAGCCACCCATCTATAAGCCCATCCACCTTGCTCTGGGATAAGCTCTCCTTGGTCAAACACCTCCGGGGCCAGAGTCTAGATATTGAGATTCAAATGTCTTTGCTTCTATCCACTGTAGGGGATCGTACCTCAAGGCCTCTTCTTGGGAGGAGATGGTGCCATCGTCTGATGTTTGCTGATGAAAACATGCGTTCTTGAATCAAGAGAATATCTCTTGCCTGTCTCACCAGAACCCTCTGCAACACCGATCGAAGTATGAGTTGCTGTGGCTGTTGGAAAGGTCACCTCCCCATCTGCAAGCCCCCAAATGAGGAGAGCATGGGGGAGAGAGACCTAGGGCGGGATGTGCCCAAGAGAGAAGAAAGAGAGGGGGCTGCCACATGGGCAGCACCTCACACCTCACAGAGACAAGCATGGCTGCAAAGGACGGAACCTGTGGAAGGAGCAGAAGGCGGGGACAGCAAGCCCTAGATCTGACCTGGCAGGGCACGATGACATCAGCAGCAGTACGGGTCAGTACGGCGCTGCACACGTGGCTGGAGAAGAGCCTGGCAGAGGGCAGAACCAGCAGCAGCAGGGTGAACAGGCGCTCACATGGCTGGGGCCTGGTGGAGCAGCAAATGGAGCTGCCAGTGGGCAGTGGCATGCCTTATATAGGCTGGGCCCCTGCCTTGATTGGAGGGCTGAAGGCCCTAGAAGTGTGGGCCAAAGGGACCTAGTTTTGTGAGCCCTTAAAGGGCTGGACCAGCAGCAGACTGGTCGGCCAGTATGAAGCTGGCTGGTCGGTTTTTTTTGACAGGCCCCTAGGCCTATAAAAGGAGAGGCACTTGCCTCATTTCACATCCAGCAGCCAGCAGTTCCAGGGCAGAAAGGAGCAGCAGGAAGCCTACTCTCTGGGCCTATCTACAGGAGGTGAGAGAGTGCAACAGGTGCTGCAGACTTAGCTCTAGGGAGAGGCTGGACCTTGGCTGTCTTCTAGGGCAGCAAGGTGCTGAGATCATCATACCTTCTGGAGCAGCCATTCACAAGCAGGTTGAAGCAGTGGAACAGGGACCTGTGTGCTGCAGACAAAGCTTGGCAGGGGCTGCCCACCTAGGCTGATTCACAGGCAGTAAGGTGGAGAAGAACACACCGGACAGAAAGTCTACAGAAGCTCTAGGTGGAGCACGCGGGCTCGAGTCTAGAGATAACTGGCAGATAGGAGAAGGACCTTGTGGTAAGATCAGAGGACCACATCATTGGTGGGACTTTGGATCTATTTATTTTGTATTGTGTCCATAGTTTTTGGACGGAAATATATTATTTTGGTGGTTTCTCTATCTGGCTAGTTCATTGTCTATTGATGAGTCTACACATCTAATCTATGTGATGCACATTAAGTAAAAAAGTTTGTGATTCCACACCCCACACCCACACTGTGTGAGCTCCTAGGCATTACTATCAGTCTTCCACTGTGCGTACCCTCTGTTGGGTAATTTCAAGGTTCTTGACGGTACCATTGTGCTCCTATTCAGCACCACTTCTGACAACGTCGCCGACATATTTACCAAATCTGTTTCTCCTCCCCTTCTCCAACGTCATACCAGCTCTCTGGGTCTTGTGCCACACCCTGGAGCTGAGAGGGGGTGTTGAGAATCAGCATCTCCAGGAGTGGCCAGCCGACCAGCCCCCATGCAGCAAGGGGGGCCAGAGGGGGTAGGCTGGCCGACCAGCTGGTCGGCCCAGTTGGCCTGACCGACCAGGCTGGTCGGTCCAGCCAGACTGGCCGACTTCCCCCCTGGCCTGCCCTATAAAAGGGCCTCCTTCCCTTCACTTCCTATCACTTCTTCCAGCAGCTCCTCAAGGCTCTTGTCTCAGCCTGCTCCTGGCCATGTTCACCGGAGCCTCCCTTCAGCTGTTCTGTTGGCTGCCCACGCTCCCTCTGCAGATCTTCTGGTGCAGCTCCTCCTGCCTCCTCGTTGCAGGCCCCTCCAGCCTTCTTGCTCCAGGCTCCTCCTGCCTCCTCGTTGCAGGCCCCTCCAGCCTTCTTGCTCCAGGTTATTCCTGCCTCCTCGTTGCAGGCCCCTCCAGCCTTCTTGCTCCAGGCTTCTCCTGCCTCCTCGCTGTAGGCTCATCCAGCCTCCGTGCTCCACGCTCCTTCAGCCTCCTCGCTCCAAGCTCCTTCAGCCTCCTCGTTCCTAGGCTCCAGCCTCCTCGCCTCAGGCTTCTGCCTCCTCGCTCCAGGCTCATCCAGGCTCCTCGTTCCAGGCTCCTCCAGCCTCCGTGCTCTCAGGCTCCAGCCTCCTTGTGCCCAGATCCTCTGCTCCAGTTCAGCCCCTTCTGCAGCTCCTGTTTCTCATCCTGTTCAGGACTCCTTGTATTACAGTTGCTGCCCTGGTTTATGGGCTAAGTTACAGCAGATCTGTTTGTGGCACATCTTGTTGTCTCTAGTATTCTCTGTGTGATTCTGTAGCTTCAGTTTGCTTACATCTTCCGCTGCCACTCTTGACAATGTCCTCTTGTGGCATGCCTAGGAATCTCAAGGTTACCTGGTATCTTGGGATGTGGTGACGTGTCTCCACATCATTCACGGTGAAGCGTCTCACGAGGCTATTAAGATAACCAAGCGGCATGCCTAGGAATCTCAAGGTTACTTGGTATCTTGGGATGTGGTGACGTGTCTCCACATCATTCACGGTGAAGCCGTCGTATGAAGATAACCAAGTGAAGATAACAAAGTGTGTTCCGTGGTAGATGGAAGAACTTTGAAGAAGTGTATGAGTCATATTTGGATGGCCATTCGGATCACAAAGATGCCATGCCCATATATCCTCACCTCTTTGGTGATGCATTTCATCATCCATAAGGACTGAGGTTGTTGTCTTGGGGGACATCCCCAAAATTGGCACTAGAGAATGCGCATGCAAGCCCGTGGCATGCCTTGGTATCTCAAGGTCACCGGGTACCTCAGAATCTGGTGACGTATCTTCATGTCATCCACTGTGAACCCATGGTACCAGGGTATGAAGAAAACCAAATGTGCTCTAAGGTAGACGGAAGAGTTTTAAAGAAGTATTTGGGTCGTATCTCGCACGGACATTTGGATCACAAACACTGTGTCCATATATCCTCTCTTTTTGGATTTGGTTGCCTTCCAAGGTGAAGCTCGCATGTATCATTCAGTTGAGCTCCTGTGTTCTCCACCTGCTTATTGTCCTTGGGTGAAAGAGTGATGTGATAAGAGGTGGGAGTCGAGGATGCTTCCACTTGAGCTCCTTTGTCTAGACCTAGAGGTCACCTTATCTACCCCGTGAACACTAAGGTTCAAACTGCTGCACAAGGACAAAGAATGGGGGAAGGGGAGAAACGCAAGGGCAGGGGTAAGGGAAAGGAAATGGGAATTGGAAAGGGAAGGGTGGGGATGGGAATGAGAGGGAAAGGGCGAGAAAGGGGGTGGGAGATGTGAAAACTTAGCTCCATTGAGTGTGTCATTACCCAAGATTAGTCTCTTGTACTCATTAGCACCCTCAACAAATATGCCCTTATTCTAAACGGGGAAAAAGCAAAGAAGAAAACTGGAGAAAATGATGTAGATCGGCAATCCATAGGATGCTTGACATATCGAAATGGGCTGCTATGCAATTTGATCTGAGCTCAGTGCCTAGCAAATCACTAGAAATAGGTGCCAACAATCAAGGGCAGAGGGCTACACAACCAGCGGATTCCTAGATCTTTGAGAGTGCAAAAGAATGTCTTAGATCTGTGAGAGTGTAAAAAAATGCCTGCAGGCCATGCCTTGCAGAAACACTCCCACCTTTTGGCAGTCTTCCTAAGCCCCTATGTGCTTTGCTCCCATTGGATCGTGGGGTAGGTGATATCATGCCAAACTTTGACAAGGGTGGCTGCCGGCCGAGTCTCCACCCTGTCACTAACTGCAGTGTGCTACCCAGATATTCTAGGCTGTGATGCTGGCAACCATTTCCCAAACACCGTCCTCCGGAGAGAACTCAGGACTTTGGTGGGAAGGGAAGGAATTTAATTGTGCTCTGTGATCAAAATTTTGGTATGCTTTATACATGTTATATCCTAATGATAAGTCGTCTCCCATTGTCTTCAATGTAGGCTGAAATGCCAGCAGATAGTGGCTATCCTGCTTACTTGGCAGCTCGATTGGCATCTTTCTATGAACGTGCTGGAAAGGTGAAGTGCCTTGGGAGTCCAGACCGCACAGGTAGTGTTACAATTGTTGGTGCAGTTTCCCCTCCAGGTGGAGACTTTTCTGATCCTGTCACTGCAGCCACTCTCAGTATTGTGCAAGTGAGTGTTGCTTTAATAAATTGGTTTTTCTTGGATTTTTTCTTTTCTTTTATTCTCTTTGAGAGCATCATGGTCATTACTGATATGGTGCAGGTATTTTGGGGATTGGATAAAAAACTCGCACAGCGAAAGCATTTTCCCTCTGTCAATTGGCTCATATCTTACTCGAAATACTCAAAGGTCCTTATATTTACTCCCCTGCTCAACAATTATCTGTTGTCCTAACCTCTCTCCAAGACCATTTCCTTATTCGACCTTTCTTGATTCTTGTCTGGTTTTTAGAATAGTCGTTTCCTTGTTCATTATTTCTTGCCTCCTGGTGCAGGCATTGGAGCCATTTTATGAACGATTTGATCCAGATTTTGTGAGCATAAGAACTAAGGCACGTGAAGTACTGCAAAGGGAGGATGATTTGAATGAGATTGTACAGGTATAATGCAATCTATAGCTCAATCAATTTCCCCCTAGGACATCATGTAGTTGACGATTTCAATAGTGTTCTCTTCTCACGGAAGAATTATATCATTATAATCCTCACATTTCTGTCTCAATTGGCTCTGATTTGTGGCTTTGCATTGTTTTTTCCTTTGAAAAATTGAAACAAATCCCAATTTCTTGCATCTTTTCAGGTTCGCTTTGCTAAGATCCTTGGTGCACTTTTTTGACTTCGAGTCTACTGATTTATTTTTTGGAGAAAGTTTGGAAATACAGTTCTCAGAAACGGAAATGTAGTTGTCTTGTTTGTATTTATGATGCAACATTTGGGATACTAATTCTTTCTGCCATACTGGAGGACATATAGGTATCTCTTAAGATTTTTGTCAAGAGTTGCTGTTGTTTGCTGGCTGAGCATCTGCCAATCAACGAATTATTTTCAGATTCTGAGGATGCTATAAGTGATGAAAAAGTCTCTCTTTACAATGGATGTGGTAGATTGAAATTATAATGATGTAATCTGATCAGCTCTCCTCTGTAGTGCTATCCTTTGTCATGGTTTAGTTGGCCAGCATGTTCATCTTCTTATATTGTATGGAGCATAATTTTATTCATTTGACCCACATCTATGGCATAATAGAAGGTTGTATAGCATATATCCATTGTTTGCACAGTGAAGTGCATGGATTTAGGCTTTGGAATAGCCTTTTGAGATGGCTACCACACATTTTTTCTTTGACAGTTCATTTGCGACCCCCAGTTTGAAATAAGGATTTCATCAATATCTTTACGTATTAGAAGACAGCTATTGAGGATAGATTCCAAACAACCAGAAAAGCTTGCCGCCCCCACCCCCCACACACACACGCACACATGTGTGCGTGTGTGTGTGTGAGTGAGTGAATTCACTCTTAAAACCCTCAAAAGGCAATGAGAAACTACAAGAAAATTGGTTTAATATACAGATGGGAGATATTAGGACTACTTTATGCCTTGGTAGATACATTCATGGACAATAAAAGTAATGATTGCACATCTAGAAACATGAGTACCTATTATCATTTTACACATCATTTAATGCTTTTTGCATTATTCCTTTACAAAGCTCTTTAAGTATCCTTATAGTACAATGAGTTGGAGGCATCAAACTTTTTAGTACAAAAGTTGAAACAACTATATTGATTCACCATCATACTATGATGGACAAAATTTCTTATGTGAAAATCCCCGAATTGTTTTCTCTTATTATTTTCTGTCAAGAGTTTTATTGATTTCCTTATGGACAAGCCCCCCTCTGCCTCTGAACTTCTGAGATAGGAGGACGACTTAGAAGCTTAGTTGTATGCAGTGGACTTGACATATCTTTACCTGTGCCTATGTTTGGTTGCAATGAATAAGGACATTTACATGTGTGAATCGATACTGTGAAGTAAGGAAGGCTGTGTTTTGTATGCTGTTATGTGTGAGTCTTGGAATGTACTTGGAACTTTCGTTGATATGTATGTATGCACATATATTTTTCAAGACATGTAGATTCCTTGCTTCTCATTATACAAACCGTGATGTGGATGCAGCTTGTCGGGAAAGACGCATTAGCTGAGACAGATAAGATAACTCTGGAGGTTGCCAAGCTTTTACGTGAGGATTATTTGGCACAAAATGCTTTTACTCCGTAAGCCTTCTTGACTATATCTTTGTTTTAGCCAGTGTACTCTGTGTGATATTTTCTTACATTCTGAGAATTTCTGTTACACGTCTGTGAACAAGCTAACTAAGCCTTGTTTTGTTCACAGTTATGATAAAATTTGCCCTTTCTATAAATCTGTTTGGATGATGCGAAACATCATACATTTCAACACACTTGCAAATCAGGTAAAAAAGATCGATACTATGTAATTTTGCCTGTACTGCGAACACACAAAGTTTTGCAGATATGTAAAATAGCTTAGGCCAACTTAGTGCTGATTTCAGCCCTAACATTTGTCTTATAAAGGTAGCTGTTTTATGGTCTTTTAATAATTTGGATGGGATTGATGTTATGCAGGCTGTCGAGAGAGGAGTTGGAGCAGATGGTCAAAAAATAACTTACAATATAATCAAGCAACGCTTAGGGGATCTTATCTATAAATTAGTGTATGCTTTTCTTGAGTATCTTTCTCTTAGCTCTATTTCTGTATTGCTATTTTTTCTGAATTGCTGTGGCATTTATGCTGGCATTGTGTGGTACATTAATGCTACAGATCCCAAAAGTTTGAAGACCCTTTGGAGGGGGAGGCTGCATTGGTAGGGAAGTACAAAAAGCTGTACGAGGACCTTTCAAATGGATTCCGAAATCTTGAAGATGATTATCGTTAACTGTCCTGAGATGCTATGGAGCTCATTTCCAACCTGTGCCTATGTTATATTTTTTGCGGCTTGATGCCAAGGACATCTGATGACTGTTAGTAGCCATTCCATTATTGATGGCATTGGCAAGAGCAGAGGTCCTTTGGAGTTACTTTGCTTATTTCTTACAAGTCTGGTTAGTTTGTAGCATCTTTGGTCCACGTCTTGATGGTTGTTTGGGGGGGGGGGTTTGAGAGAGAGAGACATGTGATGGGGGCAGAAGATAAGCCTATAATGTTAGGGGCAGAGGATAAGCCCCTTGTGCCCTCAAGAGAGGTATTTTTGGCCTCTCTTTGCACTTTGTGGGTTTGTAAGTGGAATGTTTTTCCACCCAAAAAGAGCTGTAGTTTCCATAATACATGCTCAAACTTTTTCTGTCATATTTGCATCAATCACGCACATTGGCAATTAACAAGAAGAAGATACATTGACACTCTGTCATGTATTTGTCGAGCATCATTTGAGATGCTATTTTGTAAATGATAAATTACATAAGGAGCATGAAGCTATGATTTCTCTTCCATTCGACTCTCCATGCGTGTGGCTGCTGCCTTGAGGATGAACTCTTTCAAAGATAAAGTGAAGCCTTTGGCACCGATCCACTTAAGGTGTTTTGCTTTGGACTCTACTGCATGTGTACATATGATTATTTTTGTAAGCTCAAATCTAACTCACCCTGTAGGATTCAATCTACATGATAAACGAATCACAGCTACCAAGATTTCCAAAACGATCAAACATCCTCTTAAACAAGAGGCAAACTAACCCAAATATCTAATCTTGATCCACTGCACCTTCTCTTTGGAGTTTGGGCGGTGCCTCCCCCCCTCCCCCCTCCACACACAAAAAAAAAAAAGCCTTTCTACCCTAGCCCCCTTTCTCTTGTAGCTTAATGTGAGGTGTTCTTGGCCTGGTTGGCTCATTCACTCTAGCCTATCCGCCCTTGTTGAGTTGTGACAATAGCGGCACACCACTCTTGTTGATGCATTGGGTGGTTTTGGGGGAGAGCTTCATCATTGCCTAGCTTTGCTGTGAAGCTCCTTTTGAGTGTTTGGTTCGTCCCCTTCCCCCTTGTTCCCTCCAAGCAGGTTCGATAGTTCGAGTTAGCAGATGGACCCCTCGTCTCAAGCTTTGGTTGGAGTTGGAAAGTAGGCATCTTCCCTAAAAGAAACGGGTTTATGCTCGAGTAGTTTTATTTGGGGAAAGTAGGCATCTTTCCTAAAAGAAACGGGTTTCCCCGTTTTTCCTATGCTTGAGTAGTTTTATTTGGGTTGTTTTTTTGCTTTTCGGAGATGTGATGTGAGGGTTTGGGATCGATTTTATATCCCGCCTCAACTTTTTGGATATGTTGTAGAGGCTTGGGATTGAGACTACTCTCCCACCTCTATTGCAATTTTTTGGGTCTTTGAATGAAATATATTACTTCTTTTTGTTAAAACTTTAGACCTTATGAAACAATTAATCATCTTGTATTAAATAAGAGACTAGGTAAAGGTAAATGAGGGCTTGTAAAAATTGGCTAGAATAATGCTTGACTTGCAAGTTATGTTATGAAATTGCCCTCTAAGGACAATGCATTCCAAGCATGGAATTGTTGACTACCATGGCATAGTTAGGCATGTGTAGACATGCATTAGGCCAAGCCATTACTAGTACATTAGTACATTGCCCATATAGCAATGAAGTATGTTGGATAAATTGCTATCAATTCACTATCACCAATCTTCTAACTTGCATTTGTGTATGGTATGGTGCTCACATTTTAAAGACTTGAGAACAAAGAAGAATTCAAGGTCCAACTCCCTTATTTTGCAAAGCCTTTAAACCTTATTACATATTGTATACAAAAAAATAACTAGACTCGGGCAAGTAGTTGTATTGGCTAGAGAATATGTTTTAATTGAATTTTGTAATTCTAGCACATAAATACACGTTTTGATTTTGAAAAATTGAATTTTGCACATAGCAATTTAAATGTGCTACATAGCACTTTGCATTATGCACATAGTACTTTGCATTGAGCGTGTAACCACATATTTATTTATGTTGGGGAGAGTTGGTGCACTTCCTCTGCAAAAAGCATAAGACCAAGGAGGACACCCTTTCTTAGAGTTAATTTCAATTTACATTTAGCACAAAGAAATTTGAATTTTGCACATAGCAATTTGAATTTGGTACATAGCACTTTGCATTGAGAACTGAATATACTTTGCATTGAACTTATAGTAATTTGCATTTAGCACATAACCACACATTTGTGTGGGGGGAGAATTAGCAACTTTCCTCTGTAAAAATTATAAGTACCAAGGAACATGCCTTTCCTTGGGTTCAATTTAATTTGCATTTAGTACAAAGCAATTTGAATTTTGCACATAGGAATTTGAACTTGGCACATAGCACTTTGCATTTGGCACATAACAATTTGAACTTGGCACATAGTACTTTGGATTTAGCACATTACCACACAGTTGTGTGGGGGGAGAGTTGGCACACTTACTCTCCAAAAACTATAAGACCAAGGCACGTGCCCTTCCTTGGGTTTCATATACATTTTCATTTAGCACATAGCAATTTGCATATAGCATATATTAATATGAATTTGCATTTAGCACATAACCACACATTTGTGTGGGGGGAGAGTTGGCACATTTCCTCTCCAAAAATTATAAGTACCAAGGAACGTGCCCTTCCTTGGGTTCAATTTAATTTGCATTTAGTACAAAGAAATTTAAATTTTGCACATAGGAATTTGAACTTGGAACATAGCACTTTGCATTTGGCACATAACAATTTGAACTTGGCACATAGTACTTTAGATTTAGCACATTACCACACAGTTGTGTGGAGGAGAGTTGGCACACTTCCTCTCCAAAAATTATTAGACCAAGGAACGTGCCCTTCCTTGGGTTTATACATTTTCATTTAGCAAATAGCAATTTTCATATAGCATATATCAATATGAATTTGGCACATAGCACTTTGCAGTTGACATCATCATAGAGAATTTTGCATTTGCATTGAATAAGTAGCACTTTGCATTTGTGGTATATGCAATTGTCTAATCTACTCAATTAAAAGAAAAACCAATATGAAAGAAAACTTTACCTTTTGAGCAATCAAGAATGATGGGAAGATGAGGTCACAATTTAATTGTTAACATAGAAAAGAATAAAATTTAGTGAGAACTAATGGTTCCTCAAATTGTAGCCCCTTTGTGTAATGTTGCTACTCTTAGTTGCATTTTATAGGTCCTTCATCTGATTCCTTGCTCATAAATGGCTTGCAATGTATTCGAGATGCTTTTTAGTTGGAATCCACTCTTCACAACATCGATTAAAATATTTTAAAAGTGTTCATATAGTCTTTCAGCTTCTCGAAGACCCTGTAATGTTGGCAGATACTGCACAATGACTTGACCTAGATGACCCTCCTTTCCCCATGATGATTTTAGCCCTTCCAAAGTATGAACAATATCTAATTTACACAATCATATGATTCACTTGCAAGATGAAGGAAGGGGAAGATGCACAAGGGTTGAATGTAGAAGCAAGTCAAAAGAAGGGTGTAGTCTCTTCCACTCAATAAGTAAGAAGGCAAACACCATGGTTGCTTTTCAGAAAGAGGCGGGAGTGCAGTTGACAGGGTTCTTAAGTTCTTAGAATTTATGTTAACATATGATGCTACGACAGGGTAGACTAGTCCTTCTTGGAAGGTACACTCTCTCATCGTACACTATCATAAGTTCTTAGAATGCTACATAAATTCTAAGAACTTATGATGCTTATCCCTGCTTGATAGGTAGCATCATAAGTTCTTAGAATTTATGTTAACTAGGAGTGAAGAAGAAAGATTGGGATTTCATGAAGCACATGTGCATTGGTGTACAAGAGCTTGTGATTGCATTTTAGTATTTTGTCTTGCACGTGAGTTGCTTCTACTTTTGGTCTCAAATGCACAGTAGCTAGCCCAATGCTGACATTCTAGTAGCATGATAGCAATACTTGTTGAACATCATTATTCGATCTAATTTGGGACACAATCTCACCCCTCAAGGCTTCTCCCTCACTCAAATTAGAGGTGGCGTTCCAAAGATGAACCCTAGCCTTGAGCTTGTTGCTAAAGTAATGGGAGGGACAGTTGCTCCACCGCCGTCAATACGGATGGGATCGTGGAGCCCCTTAAAGCTGGCAACCATCACAACCTTCCCAAGATGACTTGGCTACGATGATGTTTATGATTGCATGAATGCTTTCTCATCTTACATGAAATATGAAATGCCAGTAGAGGTGCCTACGATATGAGAACACATGATTCACAACCATAGTTTGTAATACCGAGAGCTTAAATTTACGTCAGTAAAGCAATGCAATACAAAGGACAAGAGATACAAGCCATTTACACAGTTCTAGTACACGAATAGGGCAATGCAAAAAGAGAGAGGTCCGAGTATGCACCTGATTGTAATTGAGCGCCTCCCTGATGGTTCAAGTGTAATGATTGTGCCATCAGGCTTCCCTCTTTCTCAATACTAAATTCTAAAACCGAGAAAAATGGCTGAAAACATCCGATGAAACTCCTTGTCGAATTGCTGGTAGATCCCTCTAGGCTATGCCCCATTTGCGTTGGCTTTCGTTATAGATACTACCTGTATAGGACTTGCATTTGAATCAAACTAGGCAAATGCTTGGACTCCCCAAATCGTTCCCATCAATCCCTACCACAGTCTTTCTTTGCTTGACCACCTACTTGGTTCAAAAATGGCTAGATTACAATGCCTCACTTTTGAAGAAACACCGAGCTTGAAATTCCTTGTAGCTAAGGCTGTTTTGCAAGACATGGACGAGGGAGAGCTTGATTGTATCATGAGTGGCTTGTCGATTAGGCGGTTCGAATGAGGAGCTTCTACTACTGAGGACTACATTCGAAGGGGGTGAAATGAGGAAACATGCATACGCCTACTAAAAATTATGCTTGGTTGGCTAATTGTAGTGGTACAAATTGTGACTCTTCATGTGACTGTGCAGTCTCTACAACTCTCGGGCCATATAGCTAGCTCAAACACCTAGTATGTTATGAGTAATTTTCTGAGTAATTAAAGGCTTTGGAGTCATAGAGAGGTGAAGTAGTAGTACAAAATTCGACCTCCTATGTCTATCAAAGCACTAGAGACAAATGGCAAGAAGCATTTTACCTTGAAAGGGGCACCTCATAGTGAAAATTCATTTCTGGTGCCTTTTGAAAAGTTTGGGTGATGATAGCACCGAGGCATCGCAAATGCCTCAAACTTCAAAAAAATAAGTTGGGACCACTTTTACCTGGGAAAAAATGACAATAGGCCATTGGTTTTGTGAATTCGCAACAGATTGTGTACAACCGTTGCCAAGGTAGCTCCTAATTGGCTTCTTATGTTTGCACCGCAGGTAACACACAGTAGAGCTAGATTTGCATATCACACCTCTTCGTTAAAAGAGGTGTGATAACTTGCAGGTAACTCATAACTAAATTTTCAATATATATCACACGTCTTTATTACAATAGGGAGACCGTTTGCCAACCAAATGAGCCAAAATTCCATAAAAAATTCTCATGCTTAATATGAGATGATCCTGGGAGTGTATGCATTGAGCTCCACACTTCAATGAGTCAAAATCGCTTTGATTAACAATCAAATATGAGATGATCCTGGGAGCATATGCGTTGAGTTCCACACTTCAATGAGTCAGAATCGCTTTGATTGACAATCAAAGATTGTGTCAAATCTCTTAGATCTCTTCCTTTTTTCCTGAATAGCGGAGTTTGAACAAACATCATACTCCAGGGAGAAACAAAATGGTTCCAAATGCAACATTGTTGGCGATGCACTTATTGGTATTTATGCTACCATTTAGATATGTGAAATTCTTGCCATTTTCCTTGCAAGAAGCTAGTTTGATTGATCACAAAAAACTTATTCAGGTACATTGAATTGGGTTTCAAAAGGGTACAATGCAAGTGTAGGAGTGCTAGGGAACTTGAAAAAAGAGGATGAGTGTGCATTGGAGAAACTGGCAATTGCCTACGTAAATTTGATAGTTGCAGACAAGCTCTCATGGTAAAGGTGGTACCTTGTAATGAGTTCCATGCCAAGCATCTAGAACGTGTCTCATAGGGGGGCGGCTATGGTGATGGTGAGCTCGCAAATGGAGAAGAAGAAGAGAGCAGCATAGTACGACGATGACGAAGAAGATAGGAGGAAAAGAGCAGTTACATTGTAAATAGTCTCTAGCCCTTCAACAAAAAATTAAAATGGAAATTAATCATGACACGTGGCTCAAGGACAAGCTCGTATTCGTTTTCATTCCACAATGCTACTTGCTTAAAAATAAAAATTCTCAAGCACTTTGAAGAGAGTACTACTGTTCATGTTTCCTCCCATAAAAAGGACATAAATTTAAGCCTTGACTTATTGCTTATAAGCGAGAAACTATGTATTTAAACTTCTATATTGAAGTGAACCGTATGCTAAGATCTCAAGGAATTTTACACAGTATGGGAATGGAATGTGTACAACACTCCTTATAATAGTTGAGCCTTAATACAATGTCAAGAATGCAAAGGAACTTGTATAGGGGGAGGTACACATGCGAGGGAATTGGTAGTAATTATAATAATCTTGGCCTCAATTTGTTGGCTAAGCTTGAGGTAACATCCCAACAACCCTTACAAGTGAACAACACAATCTTTGTAAAGGGGTTTCGTCTCACTAAAAACAAGTGGGGTCTATTGACATTTATTTTCACATGCTTACACTTGGAACTTTTTGGGGAGTTACTGATTTTCCATTGATATCACTTTTGGTAGTCTTGTTGGATGGATAACATCAATATTACCATTAATATAATCTTATGTAGAGGGTTATAAGAATGTTAATGCCGATGATAGTTTTTATCGACTCACATTTACACTTGGAACTTTTTGGGGAGTTATTGATTTCCATTGATATCATTGTTAGATGCATAAAGTCAATATTACCATTGATACAATCTTATGATGGTTACAAGAATGTTAATACTGCGATGATGGTAAACCATTCTTAACTTCATTATCAATGTCAAAAAGTTTTAATGCTTATTATGACACACAATATAATGCTTATACATATTATAGTATGTACAATGCAATTATTGTTGTTGTTTGTACACCGCTCCCACAAAATCCCTAAATTATGTTTACTCTCAAGGCTCCACATCATCATCATTGGTGTCGCCTCTGCTGATGCAACCTTTCTCCAAATGCACTTATTGCAAGATAGCACTCGTTCTTGCACAAGGCCCAAGTTATAATATGAAGGGTGTAATTTTACAATAAAGGTTAAGGGTTCATCTAATTGCATCCATGTACACTTAGAATTGTTGCAATCTTCAACCTGATCTTCATCTACCATGTGAAAGAGTTTGATCATCCAATTCCAATAGGCATATTTGCACTCATTCAAGATGCAAGGCCGGTCAATTTTCATTCTCCATTCACACACAAGCACTCTTGAATTATGTGAAGGCACACAAACATGGCATCTCTAAATTAGGTGGGGAAGGAGAATATTATGAAGTACTTGTAGAATAATCCTGTCCATAAAAAGTGAGATGGGAGGCTTGCTTGGGCCCAATTAGTGCTTATTGAACTCCTAACCTTTTTTCTCCTCCACAAGAGGTTTCTTCTAATCCTCATTCATCCACTATGATTGCGTGACCTACTTGGCTATTTAGTGGCTTCTTAGGAAGCTCTTTCCTATGCTCCAATACATGAATGATTTTCTTAAGTGTTTGGGGTATGTTTAAATGACTTTTTTTCCAATCCACCCTAGATTGATCAAGGATGCAATCTTTGGATTCGACAGGTTGCCTTTTGGAAGGCATGTATCACATTCTTAAATGGTTTCCATATAAATCATACACCATAACAAGCATCACCTTGTTGCTAGGGTCTGGAATGACCCCCTGATCTCAATCCCCTTAATGGTTGAATCCTGATCATCTTGATGGGGACTTCGAGTAGGGGATTCTCAACATCATCTACTTCCACTCCTCATAGTGGTATATGAGGAGTTGCTAGAGGGTTCTAATGACAACCTCCTCCTTTGCTATATCCAATCTGAAAGTATGCACTCCCATGTGGAGGTATGTAATGTCATGAGGGAACTCCTAGCCTTCTCACTATCCCAGTTATGGAGGAGTATTTAGAGCACCTCTTATCCCAACAAGACCTTGATTGAGAAGATATTGACCTACATACATACATACATGCACGCACGCACACACACACAGATAGGTACATACGTACGTATACATACATACATACATACATATGTATGTATAAATATGTGTATGTGTGTATGTACGGATGTATGTAGGTATCTCTCTCTCTCTCTCTCTTTATACATACATATGTATGTATGTATGCATATGTATATGTATATGTGTATGTGTATGTGTATGTGTATGTATGTATGTATCCCTCTCTCCCTCTCTCTTTATACATACATACATACATACATGCATACATACATACATATGTGTGTGTGTCCTATATGTATATGTATGTACATGTACATGTACATATCTGTGTGTGTGTGTGTGTGTGTGTGTGTGTATAGCATACATATATTCATGCATGCATGCATACATACATCCATACAATTCCAATGTCCAAGCTCATTCCTATATAGTCCTAGGGGCTTGCACACTTGTTTTCTAAAAAAACCCTCTTTATCCAACCCATAGGGGTAGATTAACAAAAAGTGGCGTTAAATGTAGAAGATTCCTAAAAAGACCATGGTTGGTGGAATCGGAGTGGAAAACAGATTCTAGTGGTTGAATGGAGATTATTCCCATTAATTCCTAGGTCCTTGAACACTTTTGTGACAAAGTTTTTCCTCTATGCTTCCCATATGTTGAATTGAAAATAAACTTGATACTATAGAAAGTGCAAAAAGAACCATTGTTAGATGAATTAAGAAGGAATGAGTTAATGGGTCGAATGGCTTGTACCAAGCTTTATCTAATCAAGTCCTAGAGCCTTGGATTGTTTGTGTTCAGATGAGCCCTCTATATGACTAATTTATTGAAAAATGGCCATAATACTATAAAAAATGCAAAAAACTTCCATGGTTTGTTGGATTGGATGTAAAAATGGATAAAAACAGCTAAATGACAAAGGTTTGAGTTTGATCCAATCAAGGCCTAGGGCCTTGTATAGATGTTGCCTAACTGGTCTCCCTTTACAGTTGGCCTATTTATTTAAAAATGGTAGTACTATACTAGAAAGTGGTAGTTGGTTTAATTATAGGGTAAAATGAAACCTTGATCTAAAATGGCCTTTTTCCAAGGTATTTCCCATCAATGAATAGGACTTGCACACATATTGCCTATTTGGGAACCTCTTTACTTTACTGATGGATGCTTTATTAGAAAATTACCCTAGTATTATGATATGGTAAAGGCCTCCCACTTGGCTAAGCGAGAAAATGGTCTCTAGTGGATAAATGCCACTCCTAAAAGCCTCTCGGTTAGCTAAATCAACAAATGTATTCTAGTGGTTGGGTGCCACTTGTGCCGCTCTTGAAATATTTTTTTATCAAGGCCTAGGACTCATTGACTTATTTCTTGCTTTCGTTAACCATTTTTGAATTTATTGAGGAAAATGTGTATATTAGAAGACCATAAAGTTTTGTGATTACCAAAAGTGTATCTCTGCACCCATACAACAAAATGGGAAGGGAGAAATCCTACTCTTCTTCCTCTTTATAGGAGCAACAATATCTTGATGTAAAACAACTTTGATGATAAGTGTGTTTTGCTTACATGCTCCTTTGACTCATGGGACAGTGCTAGGATGAGCTCTACAAGAGATTGGTTGTATTGCTAGAATGGGAGTGGCATATATAGTGGGAACACTCTTACCTTTTTGTGTCTTAGATGCAAGCACTTTACTGAGACTGTCAGAGTAGTTGACTTGTGAAGAGAAGGCCGTTTGTAGTTGATTGGAGTATTAATATCCCTATCCCCTGACAAAGAGATTCCCTCAAATCCGGTTGCCAAATATCCCTATGGGAGGTAAAGCTCTCTTCCCAAAGGCATGAATAACATAAGAACACTAGTTACCTCAATTAATTGTTGGTGAAGGCTTGCTTCTTTGAGATTAGGGAACTTGGTCCTAGGACAATACCACTTTTTCCCATTTTTCCCATAGTGCCTACAACTTTTCCATTTTCCCCACAGCATCTTACAGATGCTCCTTGTCTTTTCCTACATTGAATGGATCAACTAATAGCTAAAAAATGTAGCCAATAGATTCCATGTTTGGGCATCCAAGTCGATATGGTTTCTTTTCCAGGGTAACATACTTTTAACTGTGAATTTGGTGCTCAACATTTTCCAAATGATTAGCATGGGCCCATACGCATGGGCCCATACTATAGCACCCTGTCAGAATGACATGGCATGCATGCACATAATCACCTCTGAAAAAATTAGAAAATCTTTGCAACCAAATGTTCCATAGAGCATAACTCTTATTGCCATCTAGTTCCCTTGGACTCTGGTGGGGATATCTCCCAACAAAAGGTAACATAATTAAAAGGAAGAGGAACCAGCTGACTTCGGATCAAACTCCAATGCTAAACGATTGGACAATTCATGAAAGTTAGGAGGTGTCTTCTTGCAACTTGTGGCATCTACTACATCTCCCATCCCTTGCTCCAATGATTTTGGCCCTGCTTGCTACTACTTTATCCATACTACCTTATGTAAAATGAGCCAAAGCAATCATGTTTTAGGTGGTTCTAATCCATATCCTTTCAAATTTGGCTGCCGATACTCCTATTGAGTCCCTTCAATCCCACTTACTTTTGAGATGATCTACTAAATCTTCTTGGTGCTCCACACATAAACGTAATTGAAAAATCTTATTTCTTCCTACCATCTGAATTTGTTCAATAAAAGTTACAGTATACCACTCATCCATGCCAATGTATCTCAGTTCCACATACATTTGAGAGAAACCAAAGGACCGTGGGTGACCTTTATGATAGGCGGCTTCTAGCACACAAACATATACCAAACACTAGAAAAGGGCCGGCAACTCATATACTTCATCAACACATCTTGCCAACGATCGTAACTTCTACAACCCACAATATCAAATTTTGCTTTTGGAAAACAAGAACAATGATCAAAGGCAACTCTCACATACAAGGAAGACTCTATTCTAGTGCAAAATAGGAGCACCACTCTTCTTCCAATCCCAAGACACTCACAACCTTCCTTCATTGCTTAAAAGCAACAACTTCCCATGCCTTCCACAATAAACTAGGTCGCCTATTATATTCTACCCTGTCTTGTGCAAATTTAGATCATGACTTCCTCTAAAAAGTTGTAGAGCTTAATAATAGCTTTGCAAAAAAAAATAAAGGAGCTTTGAAATCCGAGTTATGGATCAAAATTTATGCAGAAATAAAAATAGTGACTGTTACTTCTTTTGGGAGGTTTGCTTGTTTTTTTAAGTTACATGCATTTTCCCACGCCTCCACTGGCCTATCTACCATTAGTTTCACAATAAACAAGAAATTTACATCTTCATGCACATAAATAGCTAGTCCTAGCATGCAAAACATGACCTAAGATATACAATTGTATCAGTTCCACCTAGTTCCTATCACTAGCAGTCTGAAATTGGGGTCCTCGAAGTCTGCCTATAATTTTTTTCCCACCCCTCAGCTGCAGACATTCATGTCCAACAAAACTCAAAAAGCTAATGTAGTGAGTTGGTGTAGTTTTCCTCCTCCTTTATAGTGTTTGTAGACCATGCCCCTCATCCTCTTTTTCATCCACCTATCTTGTAGTGATCATTAGACAGATGATGTATTTCTTAAGCCAGTATCCATAAACTCTATTCTTCTATAGAGTGTCATCTAAGTTCACGAGCTGGTAGGAGCCATGAGATCATCTTTATTTGCACTCAAAAAGGGCGTTCCCACTTTGCCTAAAACCTATCCTTGAAAGTGTTATCAATCTTACTATTATAACAACGTACAAGGTCAACTTTATCGATCCTTTCTTCTTGATCTTGTTTAGCTCTCTATTGATTTTGATTTTGGCTCTTTTGATAATGATCCAATGCTTGCATCCAATCCAAATCCATTTTTCGCAATTCCAATGGAGATTCCTAAAGAAATCTTCATTAAGAATTTCAATGCTAGCACCTCTACCTCAATAGGAAGTAATGGTTCAACTCCATAGATAAGATAGAAAGGAGAGAATTGGGTGCTTCCTTTGACTACAATCATGTAATCCCATAGTGCACAATGAAGCTCCAAATCCCATGTTTACTCATGAGTCTGCATCCTCTTGCTAAGCATGATTGCTAATTATGTTGTTGAGCAATAGGGGTAAAAGTGTGTAGCTGGTCAACACCACAAATGGTTTGGGCATAAAATAAGCCATAAATTTGTGAAATCTCTCCAAGTGTCTCTTTGAATTTTCCAAACACCTCCTCACACTCTTCATCCCATTGAAGAAGATCCTTCTTGACTGCCTGCTGCCGCTGCTAAAGTGGATAAAGCAATTGTGACAATAAAGGAATAAGCTAGACATCTATTTCACCATTGAATGAATGTATAGGGCTATTTAGTGGAAGTAGGAGAGGGTAGTAAACATAGTGCTTTCACCTTGTCGGGATTAGGTTCTATCCCATTCTCTGATGCAACATGCCCAAGAAGCTGAGTTCTAGGCTGAGTAATAAAACATTTCTTTGGGTTTAGCTACGTGGCCACCCTCTTAAGTCCAACCTTTGAAATACCTACTCCAACTTTCCACAATGCTCCTTCCTTGAACTGAAAATAAAAATATCATCTAGAAAAAACTTAACAAATTGATCAAGAAAAGAGCAAGTACCTCATCGAAATGTTGTTGGGGTAAATGGACAGACCATTTGTCACACCAATGGCATGACTCTAGACAAAATAGTTGTAATAAATGTTGTATTTTCTTGGTCTTCTAGTGTAATAGCTATCTAAAAATATGTTGAATATCCATCACATATATTGTACTATTCAAGGCCTGCATACTTTATCCAAGAAGAAAAGGTAATGGGTAGGGATTCCTCTTAGTTGCTACATTTATTGGCTTACAGTAGTCCACACATACTCGCCATCTACCATCCTTCTTTAACCCGATTACCATTGGATTCCCCGACAACATTCTCTACTACTGATGGGGCAAATAAATAAAACCAATCTTTAAAAGTTTCTCTACATTTGCCTTGAGCACTTTCTTTTCTTAGGGTCCTAGTGTTCTCAACTTTTGAAACACTAGCCTTGCACCCTCTTTCAATGCTATCCTAAAAGGTTTCTTAGAAAATTCCCTTATTTTCTCCTACAAAGTGATGAAAAGATTAGGGAATTTTTCAAACCTCCTAAGTATTCATAATTTCCTTGTGAAGCAAGATTGGTACTCGCCATCCTCTCCACCAATTTTCACTTTTGGGTTGTGGAACTCCTTTGTTGCATTATATTTTCCATGGTTTCTAGTCTTCGTTCCTCCTTAGCATCAAATATAGCCATTAACTAAACTTCTTAGGGGTCTTCCTCACCAAGAATGAAAGACACTTTCTGATTCTTTCTCATTGAAATATTCATTCTCAATTTTTGTCTCTTCCTCTTCATCATCCTCATTCAACTCCATGTGACTCACCATGTCAAAACTCATCTTCTTTCTTATATTGGTATGCATGGTTATCACTCCCTTTCCCCAATTCTGAACAACACCTACTTTTCATAGCCAAGGCCTCCCTAGAATCAATGGATAAGACCCTAAAACTTCTGGCATAACATGGTAAATTTGCAATGTACATAGAGGACTTCCACATCCAAATCCATTATAATACCCAAATATTTTGCTTTAGCATGATTCCTAGACTAAGCTGAAGTATTAACCCTACCTTCTCGATATATAACTATGTGATACACACAAATATAAGCACCACCCTCTATATATGTGTCTCGTAAGTCTGCACACTGTTGTTGCTAGGCCTCAATTACTGGGCATATGTCGGGCAAGTTTTCAATGGGCAGCATCACTCCCTAGGTGGCTCTGAAGCAACTTTCTACTAGAATTGATTGCTCATATCCATTCCCTCTACACATACCCATCATCTAGCGAAAAGCAATATCTACTTTTCACTAAGCCAAATCCTTCACTAAAGTGTATCCTTCCTATTCTTCCCCCAAAGGTAATTCATCACTTTTGTATCACCTTCTAGGCCTCTCAACTTTTTCTTTACTTGCTCTAGAGGTTAATTTCCATCTAATTTCTCTTCTTCAAAATAGGGCCTATTCTCCATTTCTTTGAGCTCTAAATCTCTTTGCAACTAGCATTACTTCAGGAACTTTGTCAACCCAATCAAATTCACTATCTTACCTTTCCCTTTGTCAACCCAATCAAATTCACTATCTTACCTTTCCCTTTATCATTTGCACTCAAGGGTATGCCAGTAGTACCAAAGTCATTAGCCCTATTGTTCAAATGTTGTGGTAGAGAAACTCCCATATGGTGAGTCTTGTCCAATAGGGCTTTTAGTGGCCCCACTCACCATAATTAAAACATTGCACATTCATAGCATACATAACTTGACCTCTTGCTCATTGCCATGATGGTTGCCCATTCTTTTTTTGTGGAACTCCAACACCTTTACCTCAATAAGATCCTCTTTCCCTTCCTCAATTTGTACCAACCATCGTATTCAAGCTCATATTCTTCATTACTTTAATAATCTCATGGAGGTTCTCTTTCAAAGAGTGATATATCTCTTTTGGTAGGAGAAGGTACTAGTTCTTCCCTAGCAACAATGAGAGTAGCTGCAATTCTATTTGGTGGATTCTTTGGACTTTCTAGGAACCCCAATTGTCCCAATCTCTTCATCTTCCATTTCTTCTCTCGTGCATACCGTACTACCTTATCAAAGCAAAAAGGGTTCTCCATTTCCACTTTCAATCTAAGATCTAACTTAAGAATTGCAACAAATCTCTCTCCTTTTTCATGATTTTGGGTGGGATCTCTAGATGCAAAGCTATTCTCCAATGGTTCCACAATTCAAAAAAATGAATCAAGTATTGGTCAACATCTTTGTTCAGTGCCTATTGATAATTGCATAGCTCCTTTTAGATTCCATTGGGGTCAGCTCTCACTTCCCTAGATGTATGCTACCATGGGGGGTCTCGAACCTCTCAAAACATTGTCGCATGGTTTTGCATCCACATCTAGGCCTTACCTTTTAAATAGTAAATCAAGATCTATAACAACACCTCTGGTGTATTTATGTCCTTCATTAAAGATGTGAACTCCATCTCTTCTACAAACCTGGTAGCATCTTCATGGGTTAGGAAAATATTATGCCATGCATTTTTACCCTCACCTAAAGTTCTTCTCTTGTCAACACCTTTGGTGTATTTATGTCCTTCATTAAAGGTGTGAACTCCATCTCTTCTAAAAACCTATAGCATCTTCATGGGTTAGTCCCATGAACCTAGGAAAATACTATGCCATCCCTAACTTGCTTTCTCACCCTCGTCTAAAGTTCTTCTCTTGTCACCACAGTGCCGAGGATATGTCCTCACAGCAGTAGAGAGATCCTGATGAGAGAAACCAGAGGACCATGGGTAACCTTTATGATAGGCCTCGAATAGACAAATAAATGCTGAATACAAGAAAAGAGTTGGCAACTCATATACTTTATCAACACATCTTGCAACAACGACCATAACTTCTGCAACCCATGCTATCAATTTTCTCTTATGCAAATAGTAACAACAATAAAAGGAGGATCTCATACATAAGAAAAAATCTATTCTGGCACAAAGTAGGAGCACCATCCTTCTTCCAACCCCAAGATACTTACAACCATCCTCCATTACAAAAAAACAATAGTTTTTTTGACTTCCACAATAAACTAGGTTGCCTATTGTATTCTAAAATTTTGACCCATTCTCCTATAAATATACACCCTAACTTATAAGTGGTCATACTCTAGATCAATCTCAAATTTGCAATAAAAAAAAGAGCTCAAATTTATGAATAAAAAGTTATGGCAAAAATAGTGATTACTATGTTTTTTGGGAGATACCTTTATCGACATGCTATTTCCCATACCTCCACTGGCCTATCTATCTCCACTAGTTCCATAATAAACAATTAATTCCTATCTTCATGCAAATAAATAGCTAGTCCTATCATGCAAAACATCACCTAAGATATACAATAGTATCAGTTCCACCTAGTTCCTATCACTAGTAGTTCGAAATTGGGGTCCTTGATTTTTTCCTATCAATGTCTTTTTTCCTAAATGAGCATCAAATCAAACTTATTAAGTTTGAAAGATCTGTTCCTTGTATTCAATCCAAGTGCCCCTAGGTCTATACCAAAGAACATACCAGCATCTGATTTCATTATTATTATATAGTCTTACTGCACCTTTAATTGAAGCATCCTCCAAAGGGCATTCTCCCCAAGCTATAGAAAACTAGCTTAACTCCTAGCTACAAAGGTACCCATTTTTTGAAAGAGTCCTTTCCATAATAAAAAGGGTCTCAGTGAATCCTAGGCCTTTCACATAGCTTTCCACAATTCAGAGTCCTTAGCCACACAATATTCTCTACCAAAAATGGCAGATCCTTTTGGGAAATATTTCCAATGTCTACATCAAATGCGTTTTACTTTGGAGATGTTACATCTAAACTTGACAGGATTTTAAGATCTACTATCCCATGACTTTTCAATATTCACTATGCCTAGGCCTCCCATGCCTTGAGGCATTGTGCAAAATTTCCATTGCACCTTGGTTACTTTATTTTGGCCTATTTCACCTCCCTAGAGAAAAGTTATAAAAAGGGAGCTGATCTGCTTAATACCTTTCTTTGAAGGGAACCAAGAGAAAACAAAATAGATAATTCAAGGATGGATGAAGTGATTGAGGGAAAACCTCCTTCTTATGAGTGAAGGATGCAACCCTTGCCATCTGGAAATCTTACTTCTAATTCTTTAAACAATCTAGTCCCACCTATCTTTTTTAGAATACTTAAAGCCCACAAGAATGCTAAGCAATTGGGAAGTATCCCATTCCCTTAGGATTTTGCACCCCTTTTCAATTTGAAGATTAGGAGGAGGGCTCTTGGTTCCATGTATAGCAATTTTTGTGTGTTTGATTTTGGAACTTCAAGCTAGGCAAAAGGTCTCAAAGCATTCTACTTACAAAGGATCATTTTGAGGATTGAGATAAGTGTCATTAGTGAATTGCAGGCTCATAGTCTTTTGGCCATTCTCAACATGAATTCCCTTGATAACTTCTTTGTCAAATCCATCCTATATAAGATAGTCCAAAGCATTAGATCCTATGGTAAACAACAAAGGAGATTGGGGGCGGCCCTGTCTGATGGATCTTTTTAGGGGAAAAGAGGAATAGGTTTGTCCTTATTGATTTTGCTAAACCTAGGATCAATGCCCATATCTTGCAAAGAGAATTGAATAAAGCCCCACTGTCCTGTTAAATACCATTTTCTCTTATTATCAATCTAGGTTAACTGCCACTTATGCTTATCTCTTCCAATCTTAACCTCTAGGAGTGCTAACAAGTTAGATGCTTCTCAACCACCTTTTGAGGAAAGCTGCTTTGAGGTCATTCAATAAGCCCTACACATTAATATCAAGAAAGGTAGATAGATCCTGAGATGTGATGCATTATGACTAAATCTTTCTATTCCTCTTCTTCTTAAATTGCATTGGTCTTTGGAGAGGAGAGACTACAAAGCCCCTAGACATCTTACTCTTTTCCTTGGTCTCTAAATTACTGGCATCTTTTAGGTCAAAGAGGTCCTAGCTTGTTGGATCTTTTGCTCTATTTGTAAGGTCTTCTTATTTTTGATAATTGTGAAAGGAAGGTCCTCCTTTTTAGTAGTTGCCTTATCATCTTTGAGAAGTGCTCTTAAATCTTTTGAGTGTCAGGAACAATATCCTCAACTTGTTCATTTGAATTGCTTGAATCAATATTCTCATCTTTGAGGATCTCAAAGTGTTACTATTTTCAACTGCCCTACCATTATCTTTCTATTCTATATCTTTCATTGAGTTTCCCTCACCTCCGTGGGCTTCCCCTATCTTCTTGGCTTTTTAAGGTGGGATTTCTTCCTTCTTCTCCAAAGCATTTTTATGGCTAGCTCGCGATGGTATGTCCTTAATGAAGTGGCCACCCAAAACACAAAGAAAGCATGAATTGGGAATGCTCTTATAGAACACCTTTTGAATAATCTCACACCCATCCCCATCCATCATGCAAGTTTCACTCAACAAGTTTGAGTCAAGCTTTGTTCAAATGCAAGCTTGTGGATTTCCCCATGGGTTAATGAATTTTTTGGCTTAGAGTCCTAGAAACTATCCTAGAGGCTAACAAAAAGTCTCAATATAGTGGAAGAGCAATAGTGGTAAGTTCGAGAATTCCACCAAGATGGGGGCCTTAGACATAGGTGGCACCTCAAGCCTAAAGGGCTGCAAGTAGAGCTTGCTATATAAGTGTAGGGATAGTGTAGGAATATTCACCACATACCAGCACAAGACCATGAAGGAGAATGCTGATGAGAAAGGGTCAAAGAAGATTCTCTTAGTGCATATATACCATAATTAGTATCATGCCACCGCTTCTCTCTGAGGTTACACCTGGTCCCTCATATGATCATTTTAACCCTATAATTCAACATATTTTTCTTAATTGGTTCATCAATTCTCATTGCCATATAGCAAAAAATCCTACCATGATAGTTAGTACCAATGATTGCAACCGGAGTGCCAACTATCCTGGCCAAGTGAACATACTAAAATACAATAAAAACCAGTTTAATAGTAGTGAGAATTACAAAATTCTAACTATCTAATGCTAGAAACCTTTGATGTAGACATTAAAATCAATATAGCATACTTTCATTATCATAAGCTACATGACTCCAAGTAAATATAAAGGAGATTATAAAGATTACAAAGAGAGAGCGGTTTTGAATTTGAGGTAGGCGCACGGATGTACATTCCCATATATATCCAATGCCAAGTGTCACACAACTATAGAACCTTCACGGGTCATCATAAAATTAAAGAAACAACCATACCAAAAAAAGTAAAATTTTACAAATGTTCCATGCCACAATCAAGTTGAAAGCCCAATCTTATCCAAGTAAAAACTCTCCATAAGTCATTCAACTTTCGAATTTTCAATGTCCACAAAACTCCCAAAGTAACGTCCTCAGGGAATTATTACAAAACTCAAACTTCCATCAAAGATCAAACCATCCTAAATAAACCATTACAATAAGGGATGCTCCAAGGGTTCAAAAAATTATTATAAAATCAAACCACTAATACATCCATAGCTTGCCCGGAGCCAACTGATAACAAAACAATCCAAACAAATCCACACAAATCCAAGGCAGGTATATATAAAATATCCATGCAATAATCCTAGTGATAGCCACCTTTCCTCAGGTAGGATCATCCAATAGATACCTCATCATTCACGGTGATGGTAGCCTGCATAGAACATATAAGGCACATCACAATGTGAGCATTAGTTCCCCATCATTTAAAACACTTCCGACTTGTAAGTGACTCAATAAAGAACAAAAAAGCTACACTCATGTGTGTGTGTGTGTGTGTGTGTGTGTGTGTGTGTTTGTATGTGTATGTGTGTGTGTGATCGTGTGTGAGTGATGGCATACATGTGTAAGAGTATGTGAGAATGAATAATAGTGTGTGGTCCAATGGAGATGAGTGTGTGAAAAACTATGCATTACTCTATGTGTGTGTGTGTGTATGTGTGTTGTGAGAAGGAGAATGTGTGTTTGTATGTGTGTGTGTGCATGATTGTGTGTGAATGATGATGTCATACATGTGTACGAGTATGTGAGAATGAATACTAGTGTGTGTTCTAGCAGAGATGAGTGTGTGAAAAACTATCTATGTTACGATAGAAATGTGTGTGTGTGTGTGTGTGTGTGTGTGTAATTTTTAATAAACACTCTATTCATTAATTTTGGACTATTTTTTTGTATTTTGATTTTGTTCTTTTGTTCAAAAATCCTTACCAAATGAAAAGTTTACTTTGTGTAATTATCCTTCCCAAATCAAAACTTTAATTTGTGGCACTATCCTTTCCATATAAAAAGTTTATTTACTCATACTAAAAATTTGCACTCATAGTGGTAATGAGGTGGTACCAAAAAAGTAATTATAAATCATATCTTGCTTTTTTCTAACTTGATAATAAATCAAATAAATAAAAATAAAATTTTCTTGTTGTTTCATACCATACCATTGTTAATGTCATAGCTCTCCCATACCACTATTAATGTCATAGCCTTTTGTTTCATACCACACCACTGTTAATGTCATAGCTCTCCCATGACCATCCCTCTTCATGTCCACTACTTTGGTAACCCAGAAATTCAAATTCTCGTAGTCATCACCCAAAGGTCGAATTGCAGCAAATGAATCGACTTCTAAATCTACTTGTGGCATAAACTCTCTCTTTTCTCTAGTTGGTCCACAAAATGGACATGCAAGTAGTAGCAATTCAAACTCATTTTCAAAGTCTAGAGTTGGATGCAAGGCATTCCCAACATGTGACCAAAATGAAGTGCATTCTTTCTCAACATGTCCTTTTTGAAATTTTTTGAGATATTTTATCAATTCTTCAATTACCACTATATTGTTTCCTGCCAAGAACAATATTTTACCATCATTTCTTTTTTCCATTGGATCAATGATTGCAAGCCATCTATTTTTAACTATGTTTTATTGGTAGATTCTTGTATAAGAGCCCACTTTGGATGCATTTCTTTGCAAGTTAAGAGACTATAAGGATCTTTAGGTTCCCATTTTGTATCAATAGAATAGAATTGCCATTATTAGTTTTTCATCCTTCAGAAAAAGGCAAAATTAATGTGGATTGGTATGACTTGTGATAGCATCACCACCCTTTTGTAGGAAAGGTTGAATAAAACGTCTCTAATTGTACATTCTTTCAAGCTTGGAGAATATTGTACTTTCCTTTCGGCCACCAATTTTCCTCCCACATCTTGTGATCAATTCATCTATTGTCTTTGCAAGTCCCTATCTTTTTAGCTCTCTTGAGACAGTGCTAAAAACCTAATTGATATCCTCACAATACGTCCAACGTATAAGAATCAACTTCAATCTCAATGAAGATTCTATGATCAATTAGCATTGAGCAAATTGAGAAGACAGATAATATTATTCTCTCACCAGTAATTATCTACCTGTATCATCAAAATCAATGGTAGGTGTCCTTTCTCTGCACACACACTATGAATTGCCTGCATCAGGGATGTTATAACTTGATTGCTATTATGTGGATCTAAGGAATCAACCCATATGTGTGCAAAAAACTTAAATCCATACACTAACACTCCACATGCATGCATCTTTAAACTATCCATTCGAGATAAGACATTGCTATTGAAACCTTTTGCTTTCTTAATGTGCATGAATTCTTCTACATTGAATAAAGCATCTATTCTGGAACCTTTCAATTTCTCAACATCAACAAGATCCATGCATGATAAGCCATCACCAATGGAACCATTTCCTTTCTCAATGTGCATGAATTCCTCCATACTAGACAAGGGATCACTTCTGGAACTTTTTTCTTTCTTGATGTCAAGGAACGATATCACTTATATAGTTGAGTATAGAAGATTCTACATGAAGATGACCCATGTAGAACTTGGCATGTGAACAAGCTATTGTTGTCCTTGTATATTATAATATACCTTATTTGAGTCGTTGAAAACCATTTGCCAAAGTCTAATCTCTAGAAGTGGCAGGCTCCATCTCATAGCCTTGCCTACCTCATAGTAGGGATCATCCAAGGAGGTTTTGTTATCATCCAATCCATCACCATTGACTTTCATTATTCTAAATTTTGCAAATGACAACTCCTCCACTTGTTCAAAAGCAAATACCTTTCCTTGTGCTACATCCTTGTTTGCAAATGACCTCATTAGTAATATATCTCCCACTCTAAAAGCAAAATTATTGTGCTTTGTACCAAACTTAAATATGTCCTCAGGATAAATCTCATCTTTGTCCCATGCGATAAAAGCTTTGTTGGATGTAGTATACGGCATAACATCTATGACTTTAGGTCAACATTATAATAATTGCTACCTTATCTTCGCCAAGTCTTCTAAAATGACAAACCAAATTCGGATCACTATCATGAATTGTAACAAATCCAACTACTTACCTGTTGGAACATAATATCATGTCCATCTCAGAAACAAACTCTACTACCATCTCCTTTGCAAGCTACAACAACAATCATAAGGTACCTTAGTCTCCACCAAATATCTACTTATTAATCACAAATTTTGTATGAGAGCAGCGCAAAGATAGAGAGAGAGAGAGGAGAGAAAGAGAGAGAGAGAGAGGACTAGAGTGTGTATAAGTATATATGCACATACATCCATACTCTGTGTGTGTGTATAAATATTTATAAAAACATAAATATAAATATAAATATAAAATTTACATATATAATTAATGTGACCTCTTTTTCTCACTAGGAAATCAAAGACGTGCATATAAGTACTCTCTATGTAAGAAGACTGATTCCTCTGCTTTTTGCATGTCTTCACCATCAGCATATTCACAACTATAGACAGTAAATAATTGGAGATTCTTTCCAGAAATTCTTTTTGGCTATTTCTTATTACTCATTCTTCATCAGGTGGATATCTCCCATAATGAACCCTATGTCTAAAAATTTCAGCAAGAAATGATACTAGTTCTTCTCTACTTGATATAAATTTCCTATTTCTACTCTACACTGTCTTATCTTTTCTTTCTCCTCTTCTCTTGTTGCTTCCAAGTCACAAATTCATCTCTCATCTTGTGTTAATGGTTCATGTTCTCTCTTTTGGTGCTCTCAAATTTTTTGGTTCTTAGCAATCCAATCTAAATTGTTGCTTATTGCTTGTTCCACATTAGAGAGGACTTTAAGAAGTTCTTCCATGATTGATATGCAAAAAACGTAATGCAAGGTTGGGATTGGGACAAGGGGCGATGGAAGAATAAATGAAAGAGAACTTTGAGCTTAAGCAATGATGAGGGGAAGAGAATATTGATGGGAGAGCGAGACTGCATGCAAAAGGGTGGAGGCGACGATATGAAAAAAGAAATAAGAGAGGAATGCATAATTATAGGCAACGAGGAGGGTGAAAGAATGAAGTATTCTCAATACTATGAAGTAAAACATTTCAAATAAAATAAGACTGTACCAAATATTTTAAATAATGTGAAGTGAAAGATTTTGAATAAGGTAAGTCACAAAAGATTTAGAATACAATCAAGTGAAAAATTTTGAATAAGGTAAGGTATGAAAGATTTGGAATAAAGTGATTGGGAAAAGGATTGATACAATTGTTAAATTCTTATCATGGGATATTTAATATAATTAAGAAATTGGATAGAAAGATTTGACATAAAGTGTTTGAGCACATGAGAGGGATAATATTCATACAATTATTATGTTCCCATCAACACACATTCATAAAGTATTCACAAGGGATTCATAAAGTATTTGCATGATACTTTGCATACGCCTTAAAATGAATAAGAATAAGGCATGTGCAAAGTGTCATACCCATCTGACAAAGGCACATGTGATAGAGGGATACAATTCATACAATTGTTATATTCCCATCAACACACATTCATAAAGTATTTGCATGGGAGGATTCCGAGATTCATAAAGTATTTGCATGGGACTCATAAAGTATTCACATGGGATTCATAAATTATTTCCATGGGAGTATTCACAGGATTCATAAATTATTTGCATGGGAGTATTTATGGGGGTTAAAACTGAATAAGATTAAGGTGTATGCAAAGTATCATACCATCAAACAAATGCACATGCGATGGGAGAATACTGATGCATGACCAACCATGCAAATGGTATTGGATGGGCATGGGAATTAAAATTAATAAGATTAGTACATGTGCAAAGTATTCAATCCATCAAACAAATGCACATGCAATAGGAGCACGCCAATGCATATTTTTTGAAACTCAAGTATGAGACATGGTGGTGGGGGCAACAAGAAAATTATATGCATGCCCAACCATGCAAATGATATTGGATAGGCATGATACTTTGGAATGGGGCTTCAAGTGAATAACATTAAGGCATGTGAAAAGTATCATACCCATTCGAAAATTGCACATTTGATTGGATCACACCAATGCGTACTTTTTGATACTCATGTGTGAGATGTCATGGGGGGTTTCCATTTTTTGAGTGAAAACCCTGAGTGGTGAGTGGACAAAAGGTGGGAGGGGTCAAAATATATAGTCTCGTTATTTTTGGAGAGCACAAAGTTTTAAAATTTTCAAGGAATATGTAAGTACATATGCAATATTGACCAATAGAGATAGATATAAATATGCATTTATATGATGTCCATATATAATTTCCACATGGTGACTTATTTTATGACTTTCAAATGTCATTTTTTTTTCTTTCACCATTGGATAGATCATGAAATTTTGAGCAAATATCATCTTTACAATTCCTTAGGTTGAGCAAAGAAAAAGAGATAACCCCTCCTTAATAGACCCTCCAAGTGTATTCTACTATAGGACTATGGTTTGAATAGCTTGCCCCAACCCTATTCTATCAGCGGAATATCCTTGGAGGGCCTACAAGGAAGGGGTCATAACTCTTGCTCCTTAGCTTAGATTGAGGATCTATAAAAAGGGAAACCATGGCATCTCCCATTGTCCTCTTCCCCTCGTCTTGACCTTTGTTGAAATTTTGTTTATATCGATGGTGTCACCTCTATTGCTCTTGTTGCCATTGTTGTTGAGGGGGATCTGTGTGTGTGTGTGTAACATGCACGCACATGTGTGCACACACACACACACACACACACACACACACATCTCTCTCTCTCTCTCTTTGTGTGTGCGTGTGTATGTATGCATGTATGTATATAGATATATATACACATATCTCTCTCTTTCTCTCTATATGTATGTATGTATATAGATATATATGTATGTATACACATCTCTCTCTCTCTCTCTATATGTATGTATGTATATAGATATATATGTATATATATATGTATGTGTGTGTGTGTGTGTGTACACACACACACACATACGTCCATCCATATACATACATACATACATACATACATACATACAGATACATACATACATACATGCATGCGTGGATAGACAGACAGATATATATATATATATATATATATATATATATATATATATATATAGAGAGAGAGAGAGAGAGAGAGAGAGAGAGAGAGAGATCCATTCTACTTCCATTTAGGTAATGAGCATCCAGATTTTCTATAAGGATTTCCTACTTTTCATATGGTTCTAGATGTCAATCAACTTTAGGATATCCTTCCACACAAGAAATAGGTAGTTTTGTGAAGTTTTCTCTTTTCACTTGGGTCTTTCCTACCATATTTCTCCATCTCTCCTCCTTATCCCTCACAATCACCCTTTCCTCCCCCCATAACTTTGCCTCATCCGCTCCCCTCACTAGCTCATCCCAATGTTTGTCAAATGTGCATTTGAGCGCTTCAGCTTGCTTGCTCAAGGCATGTTGTGAAGCATCAATTCCCACTTTGTCATCCAATAGGCTCCATCTCTCCCCTCAGGTGACCCATTTTTTGACAGACAATTTTGCCATTAGCCAAGCCCTTAGCATTACCTTGCATTGGATCATCACGCCATGGAGGAAAGTGCATTAGCCTTAGCATTAGCCTTGCATTGGCCTTGGATCATCACGCCATGGAGGAAAGTGCATGCTCGCTTGAACAAGGTTGAATTCAATGGAAAAAGACAAACATGCACATCAATGAACGATGGGCACCTGAGGATAAGTTTTCTATTTAATAAAGGAGTTGAAGGAATGCAAGAACTTGGGCAACATCTAGGCCAATTTGAAGCTTGGGTGAAAGGTTTTGTTCTTGGACCATATGGTGAGGCATTTCTCATGGCTTTTTCAAACAGAAGCAGAACCACAACAAACTCCTCAACCTTCCCAATCACAATCATTGGTTACTTTGGACTTCCACGGAGATTACATGGGAGAGTAGTACACAAGGTAGGCACATGTGAGAACAAAGGAAAGGTTTGCTTTAGGGGAAGCTTGGAAGTGATTTGGTAGGAGTAGGCACAGGAGGGTGGAAATCTATAAAATTATTATGCCCATTGGATATTGTTCACATGGTTGGGCATGCGTGTTCTGTATTTTTTACCATGTCTCATACCTAAGTTTAAAAAAGTATGTATTGGCTTGATCCTATCATATGTTCCTTTGTCCAATGGATATAATACCTTACACACTTCTTAATATTTTTCACTTTAATGCTCATGCAAAGAAAGTATCAGTCCCATCAAACATTGTTTGCATAGTTAGGCATGCATCTTTTCTTGTTTTCCACCACGTCTCATACATGAGTATCAAAAAATATGCATTGGTGTGCTCCCATCATATGTGCCTTTGTCTGATGGGGTTACGATACTTTGTACATGACTTAAAATTATTTAATTTAAGTCTTTTCCAAATTATCATGCCCATTTGATACTATTTGCATGGTTGGGCATGCATATTTCCTTTTTTTCCACCACGTCTCATACGTGAGTTAAAAAAAAACATATTGGCACGACCTTATCGTATGTTCTTTTGTCCAATGGGTACGATACTGTGCACATGCATTAGTCTTATTTACTTCAAGACCCGTGTAAAGTTTCATGCCCATGTGATATTGACCACATGGTTGGGCATGCATGTTTGGTGTTTTTTACAACGTCTCATACATGAGTGTTAAAAAATACACATCAGCATGCTCCTATCACATGTGCCTTTGTTGGATGGGTATGATACTTTCCACACACCTAAATCTTATTTAATTTTTTACTCTAAGTCACGTGCAAAGTATCATGGCCATTAGACATCATTTTCATCATTGGGCATGCATATTTTCTTCTTTTCCACCACGTCTCATAATGAGTGACAAAAAATACTCATCGGTGTGCTCCTATTGCAGGTGCCTTTGTCAGATGGGTATGATACTTTGTACAAACCTTAATATTATTAAGTTTAAGTCTCTTGAAAGGTATCACATCCATAAGATATCATTTGCATGGTTGGGCATCATGGATGATTTTTTCCTCTTAGTTTCGTTAAGAAGCAAAACTTTTATATTGGAGTCGAAAGTTTGTATGCCATAATAAAAATAAAGGATTGAAACATTTGCCAATATTTGAAAATTTTATGGAGAAAATTTTAAAGTTTCGCCAGGATTTATAACTTTTTCTTCAAAATTTTAAAGAAAATATACTAAATTGTAATATGTTCTATTGATATTATAAAACTAAAAAAATGAGCTTGATAAACTTTCACCAAAATTTTATATTAATGTATAAGTATAGCTTTGATAAAAACATCCCTATTGGGCATGCATATTTTCTTTCTTCTTACCACATCTCATACATGAGTATCAAAAAATAAGCACCGGTGTGCTCCTATTGCATGTGCCTTTGTCGGATGGGTATGATACTTTGCACACGCCTTAATATTATTTAGTTTAGGATCCGTTTAAAGTCTCATGCCTATAAAACATTGTTTGCATCATTGGGTATGCACATTTTCTTATTCTTCACCATGTCTCATACATGAGTATCAAAAAATATGCATCGGCATGCTCCCATCATATGTGCCTTTGTCCCATGGGTACGATACTTTGCACACACCTTAATCTTTTTTACTTTAAGCCTCTTGCAAGTATCATGCCTATGTGATATCATTTTCATCATTGGCACGCAAATTTTCTTATTCTTCACCGCATCTCATAGGTATGATACTTTGCACATGCCTTAATCTTATTCACATTAAGGCCCGTCCAAAGTATCATGTCCATTTGATACCATTTTCATCATTGCGCATGCATATTTTATTGTTTTCCACCACCACGTTTTTTGAGCAAAAATTTACGTCGAGCATAAAATCCTGAGTGATAATTTTTGACACCAACCATGCTAGTATATTTCTCAAAGAAATCTACAATTATTTCTTAATTTCTCATTTATGGAACCATATACTTACTTGTTTATCATTATAACCATCATTTTAAACAACATCATCTATATATGAACAAATAGTAAACACTTTAGAAACTCTTATGAACCCCTTTCCTTAACATACTCTCTTTTGAGGATTATCGTAATTCAATGGATTTAGAAGAGTTTCTCTTAGGTTTATTAATACCATATTTGATGTATTGAGAAGCTCTCATGTAACAAAGTATACCATATTCCTTGGATGAGTGAGAAAGAGATTCTATTGAAAACCCTCATACTTTAAGCCATTACAATCGATTATAGATTCATATATACTATATTATCAAATATGGAAAGGAAATGGAGGGAATTTTAAAGTATTTTTGATTCTCCAAACCTAAATAATTTCAAGGAGGGTGGGGTTGGGGATGGGCGTGGGGGGGAGGGGGATGAATTGGGAAGCTGTGAATGGTGGAATGAGGAATAAGACGACACCACAGCCATAAGATCTTAATGCTTAAATAATGCCATAGCCATGAAGCACAAGGAGGGCAATGACTATGGTGAGAGTAAGGCGGGAGGAGGAGAGGAGAAGATGATGAAACATGGAGGGGACTTAGGTAGTTATTTGACTATAGGATTTTAGCTTTCGTTACAAACAAAAATTTAGAACCATTGGAATTCATTATATGTGTA
This sequence comes from Dipteris shenzhenensis, assembly GCF_047967505.1. NCBI lineage: Eukaryota > Viridiplantae > Streptophyta > Polypodiopsida > Gleicheniales > Dipteridaceae > Dipteris > Dipteris shenzhenensis. Next base: position 1,297,860 of record NC_141607.1, on the reverse strand, counting down.
CACATGGCTCAAGGAGAGCTCATCTTTCCATTCATGGCACATAACTACCTTCCTAAACACCTCCCAAAAGTCATCTCAAACTATCCTCATTCACCCACAAAATCTTTTTGCACAAAAGGTCTCTTCTTGTGGTGTAGAATCTTGTTGAACCTCTTCCTCCTCTTAAACTCCTCCTCTCAAAGTCCTCCTCTCAAACTATCCTAATTCACCCACAGTATTTTCTTGCACCAAAAGAGCTCTTCTTGTGGTGTAGAATCCTATTGGACATCTTCCTCCTCTCAAACTATGCCACACATGAGAGAGAGAGAGCGAGAGAGAGAGAGAGAGAGAGAGAGAGAGAGAGAGAGAGAGAGAGAGAGAGAGAGAGAGAGAGAGAGAGAGAGATAGGTGGCCACATTGACGTGTGTAGGGAAGAGAGATTGAGAGAGTAGGAGGGGTGTGTGTGGGAGAGAGAGTAGGGGGGTGGGGAGGAGGACGAAGATGAGGTTAGATATTCAATCACCACTAAAATTTGCTTCTAGTTCAAAATCATCTCCTTCAACCTCTGTAAAGATGAGTAGTACGACCTACAATAGGTTAGAGACCCGCTCTGCTAGGTTTCAAAGTGGGATATTAAAATGTCTTTACTTCCATGAACTAAAATTTCAAGCTTCAAGGCCCACTACACCATAGGCACTACTTGTCTTGGCTCAGTCAATATTATTTATGGGATTAACCACATAGGCCAAGAGGAGAAGGTAAAGATCCATTCATAAAGAGGAAGACCCATTCAGAGAGAGAGAGAGAGAGAGAGAGAGAGAGAGAGAGAGAGAGAGAGAGAGAGAGAGAGAGGTTTGTTATGCTCAAGTGAAATTTCTTCCCACATCATTAGATTCATCAAGTGTGTCATAGTTAGAGCTAGTATTGCTTGTATTCTCACTCCCTTTCCATCCTAAATTTAGCCTAGCCTATCAATGTTGGCTTACTCCTTGGGGAATTGATCTCAAATCCATATAGCCTACATTGGTATTGCGGCTACTTTGCTGTAATTCCTTCGAGTGAAAAACCACACCCATCAGGGGCAGGTATCGACTCAAGTAATGAAGTAATGATTTCTTCCTTGGCAGTCTTTCTTAATTTTAGACTTCCTTAGGGTGCAATGGCTCCCATTTAATTCAACCAATTGATATCTTTCCATGTGTTTGATTTAATTCAACCAATCTTCTCAAACATTCTAACAATAAGAGGTTAACACCCAACAAGCTTATATTCTATATGACGGGTTAGAAACTACTCCACTGGATCTCAAGGTCGGATCTTAAAATGTATTTAATTTCAAGACCTTTTCCACCATAGGAAACACTCGACTTGGCTTACTTAATCTTGGTTATGGGACACTATAGGTGACATATAGATGATCAAAATTCAATTAAGATACATGGGCTTTCCATATTTGCATGCCATTCATGTTTCAATTAATGCAGATGTTTTATGACGGGTTTTTTATTTACCACCTAGACTAAGAGGAGAAGGTAAAGACCCATTCACAAAGAGAGAGAGAGAGAGAGAGAGAGAGAGAGAGAGAGAGAGAGAGGTTTGTTATGCCTAACGGTAAGCAATGAAATTCCATCCACATCACCAGATTATCAAATGTGTTATGGTTTGTGCTAGTGTGGTTGGCAAGACTTGTATGCTGATCTCCTATACCAATAGGACATTCCAAATTATCCGTGCATCATCTTGTATACTGAGTACCCATAAATTTTCATATAGGTATGTATTCTCACTCCCTTATCATGCTTGATTTAGCCTAGCCTATTAGTGTTGGCTTACTCCTCCTTGGGGGATGAGCATAATTTTCGAGCAAAAACATACGAGCAAAATAGTCCGAGCGATAATTTTTGACACCAACCATGCTAGTATATTTCTCAAAGGAATATACAATTCTTTCTTACTTTATGATTTATGGAACCTTGAAAGCCTCTTTAAGAAAAATGGGGCTTGGCATTCTGCGAGTAAAGTTTTATGCGAGTTTGCAAGTTTTGTGCTTCCCAAAAATGACTTGAGCCTATATATTTTGACTGCCACCTTTTGTCTGCTCATCGCTCAGGGGTTTTTTCTCGAAAAATGGAAACCCCCCTCCTTGGGGAAGGGCAATTCTAAGCTCAAATCCATATAGCCTCCATTAACATTGCGGTTGCTTTGTTGTAATGCCTTCAAGTGAAAAACCAAACCTACCCAGGGCGGGTATTGACTCAAGCAACTAAATAATGATCTACTCCTTGTTAATGTTTCTTAATTTTAGATTTTGTTAGGGAAAAATGGGTTCCATTTGATTCAACCAATTGATACTTTTCCCCCAACTTGCTATATACACATCCAACAATACAAAGTCTAGTTTTTGAAAAAACCACAAATTTCTTTGGGTCACTTGAGTGTAGCAACTATTTTATTTTCTCAAACATATTCTACTAATAAGAGGCTGACATCCAATGAAATTTTATTGCCCTTGGGGACTAAGGCTATAAAACAATGTGTGTGATGCACGTGCACTTGTGTTCATGTATGTGCATGCGTGTTCACATATTTGGAGGAACACATCTCCTTGGAAGGCCTAAATTGTTTAAAGCCTTTTTGATTTCTTACAAATAGTTTTTCATTGGACCTCTCAGCTTCCTAAAACCACCTCTTAGCTTTCATATGTGGCTTTGGTACCAATGTAGTGCCTAGTGTGGCTTTGGTACCAATGTAGTGCCTAATATGTTGGTTATATTTGGTACTAATGTAGTGCTACATTCCAACACAATGAAACTTGGTTCATGGGATACATTGGTTTTCATGCATAAATAGACTTGATGAAATTGTTTGAATTAAATGTGTGTCTATGCATACAAAGGAATATGTGATGCTCAAGGTTGGGATCATTGCCTACCTATATTTTTTCCATTTTTTTTCAACACAACAAAATAACATTTAAATGCAAGAAATACACTCTAACAAAAAAAATTCTTAATAAAAGAGTACTTCAAAATATTGCATCCAAAGGCAGGGTCATACATCTAAAGATACAATATCTACATTTGAGAACAAAGTCATATATCCACAAATACAATATCGACATCTGCGAACAAAGTCATATATCCAAAGATACATCTGAGAATGGAGTCATATCCGAACATACAATCTCTACAATATATACATAAACCTCCTACTAAAAAAATCTATGGCATTGTGTCCCACATGTGCCATGTTGATGACACTTGTAGTCTGCACTACCAAGAATTTGATCTAAATGTATGCAAGACCAAAAGATAATTAAAGAACCATATTTATTGAGCCAAAAACCTTTTATAACTATATGTTCATAATGCTGAACTCATTGGTTAGAGGTCTCCCTTCACACACATGAGGCAACAAACACACCATAAAATCCCAAGTATATCCATCCCCCAAAAAAGCAATTGATGCAATGGAGATTTAATACAAATCTTGAATTGAGAAGGGTCAACGTTTGTTTGGGTGTAGTGCTATGTTGTATGTGAAGCATGCATCTTGAAGAGTAGTAGGATATAATAAATTATTCGAAAAACATCAAAATTTTGTTCTGCACATACATGCAACCAAGTAATCATTCAAAAGTACACTATGTGAGATTCTCCTCAACCCAAGGACACACCTAATTGAGAATTTAAGGTATGGTGTAAGGGTCCTTGAATTTTGTGCTAAAATTATGCACATCCATTTGAGGGCACCGTCCATAAATTTTCTTGATTTGTTGAAAACCAAAATGGATTGAAATTTTCGAATCCAAAATAGTGGGACTACTACATCTTAAAACATTGATAGTTGGTGATATTGGTATCTAGATTCACCCTAGCATGTAAGAATTTAAAAATGTGCAATTTGTGCATGTGCAAAGATCTTTTAATAAATCCAACGCTATTTACAATTTTGTATTGGTTCTTTTTCGTTACACTTACTTGCTGTAGTTGCCTAAACTAGCCTGATGGTTGTCTGTGATTGAGTTTTGGAATAGTTGAATTGTTTAATTTTGAAATTGGGCTGGCTTGGTCTTAATGTGAATGTCCTTAATCAGCTCATTGGTTGGGGATCATGTGATTGTCCTAAACCAGCTCTTTGGTTGTCTGTGATTGAGTTTTGGGAATGTTTAATTTCTACATTGGGCCGGCTTGAACTTAATGTAATTGTCCTAAACCATCTTGATGGTTGGAACATCATGCAATTGTGGCTGATTCAGGTCAAACACCAGTTATGTGATTCTCCTAAACCAATATGGTTGAACAAAATTAACGGTAGCAATATATTTTGCATCATAGAATAGTAATATATAGCTATTGTCTAATTGATGACCATCCCGATGGTTGAAATTAATGTGTTTCCTAGTAGTTACATTATTTAAATTTAAGTTTTTATTGATTCGGGTCATATACTAGTTAATTTCCAAACCTAGATGGCTTGGACTTAATGTGATTGTCCTAAACTAGCCCGGTGGTTGGAACATTATCTAGTTGGTTCAAGTCAAATAGCAGTTACGTGATTGAAATTGTGGTTGGACAAAATTACAAAAATGAACAGCAACATATTGCTATTGTCTAATTGTTATATATCACATATCCCTATTCAGGTCAGACACTAGTTATGTGACTGTCCTAAAATAGCCTAGTGGTAAAAATTGTTCTTTTTTCTAGTAGCTTTGATTAGTTTAATTATTATCTTGATTAGTTTAATTAGGCTAATTTTTTTCATGTACAACAATATATTACCAAGCTGATTTAGTCTAAACACCAACCCAAAGGTGGTTGAAATTGTGACTGAAGCCCGATTGTTTTGTTTTACTAGTAGCTTGATTAGTTTAATTATTACCTTGATTAGTTTAATTATTACCTTGATTAGTTTAATTATTAACTTGATTATATGTGACTATCCTAAACTAAAATTCTTTTGTTTTACTAGTAGCTTGATTAGTTTATTATCCTAAACCATCATGGCATCAGTTATGTGATTGAAATTATAGGTGAATAAAAATACAAAAATGGATAGAAAAATATTGTTATGTGTAATTGCTAGAGCCATGTTCAGGTCAGACACTAGTTATGTGACTATCTTGAACTAGTCCGGTGGTAGAAATTGCTTTATTTTCTAGTAGTTTTGCTTATTTTAATTATTAGCTTGATTAATTTAATTAGAATATGCATCGGAGCTCCCCTTGTAGATATCGATGGTATTCATTTTTTTTCACATACAAAACTTTATCACTGAGCTGGTTCAAGTCAAACACCAACCCGATGGTTGAAATTGTGATAACTAGCCTAGCTGTCTTTCTTTACTTATAGCTTGAGTAGTTTAATTATTACCTTGATTATATGGGACGGTCCTCTTTTGTTTTACTAGTAGCATGATTAGTTTAATTATTACCTTGATTAGTTTAATTATTAGCTTGATTATATGTGATTGTCCTAAACTAAATTTGTTTTTGTTTTACTACTAGCTTGATTAGTTTAATTATTACCTTGATCATATGTGATTGTACTAAACTAGCCTGGTGGTTGAAATTGTTTTATTTAAATGGCCATTTTGCAAGTACCGTACTTTGTTTTCTTTTCCTCATAGTAGTGAGAAAATGGGACTCAATACGGTCATTTATGCATGTTGGATGGGTAGACGGAGGTGTATTTCAAGCTTATGGCTCAGTTTCACATAATATTGGACTGATGTCTCTTCTTGGGTATCTCTAAGATTGTGTACAATCGAAGTTCATTTGGAGAATTATAGCCACCGGCGGGTAAACATCGGCCCTGCGTGAGAGCGGTCATAACCATTTAATATCTTTGCCTCATATTAGCTTGCATTATATTGTTATAACAATGATGATTGTGCACTCTAGACCATCCAATTCGCAAGCTCGGATTAGCATTGATTCAGAATCAGATTTGTAAGAACAATAGGAAATTGGACTGTTAGAATTTTAGAATTTCTAGTTATAATGCCTGCAATTCTCCCCCCATACAAAGGTGTGGTTATGTGCCAAATGCACAGTGCTATGTGCCAAATTCAAATTGCTATGTGCTAAATGTAAAGTGTGTACACTAAATGCAAAGTAATATGGACCCAAGGAAAGGCACGTTCCTTGGTCTTATAATTATTGGAGAGGAAGCTTGCCAACTCTCTGCCCACACGAACATGTGGTTTATGTTCTAATTAATGATGACTTCTACTCTCATTTTCAATATTCAATTATGGCAAATCCTACAATCAAAGAAAATTTTTAAATCTTCCTAGCTGCCTAACCGAACCTAGTTGGGGAGACTGTTGGAAAATTTTAATGTTTTTGGAGGGAAAAAGTCAGGAGAGGTTTGAGGCCCATTGGAAGAGGGGGGAGTGTAGGGGGAATCACCCAAAAGGCAATTGTATACCTACCAAGTAAGTAAATGCCCCAGAGAGTTATGGGGATACGAGGGCCCAGGCTAGTGGGAAGTGTGGACCAAGTTCACTCAGCATTGAGAGGCCTATATGGAATCTCAATTGTTTTAATGCCCAAGCCTTGATATTGGCTAGTTTTGGACTGGTTTCATAATCTTGAGATTAGAGGTTTCTCAAATCCGAATGCAAGAGGCCCTAAATTCCCCTATTGAGAGGCCTATATGGAATCTTCCATTTTGTTATGCCCAAGCCGTGCTATTGGCTAGTTGTGGACTTGTTTCATAATCTTAGGATTAGAGGTTTCTTAAAGTCTGAATGCAAGATGCCCTAAATTCCCCTAAGGTCTAATCCATGTGCATTAGATCCACCAAAGTAAATATGTTTATCCTTTGCTTTTAGAATAGCACTAGCAAGTTTGCCTTTCTTTCGATTGTTCATGATGACTTGAATACATTTTTTGTTCCCATCTTCTAAAAAATTTCCATCAAAAAATTTGATGCTATTATGTATTCACCAGATTTGAGCTCACCCCTTGTATTGTAGGACTTATAGAATGCTTCTCCTAGAATGCTTCTCCTTTAGGAGGGACAATCATCACATTACCTACCATAGCATGCAAAATAATCATTCCACATACAAGACTTAGTAATTCAACAAAAGAGGAAGAACCTTAAAACTCTAAGAATCACCTAGATCCCAATGGAACCTCAAACCATACACAACAAGACAAAGCACCCATAGACGCACACACAGACGCGTTTACTGAACTAAATAAAAAACCTACGGGCACGTCTATTTGCGATTTGCGCGTCTATTTTCGCATCTACAGACCTACGTCTACCAGCGCATCTATATATCAGACACATGCGTGTATAGACGCGCACGTAGACGCTTAAATAGATGCGCTTATAAACGCGTTTATAGACGCAAAAATAAACGCTTGTCGAATAGACAGACGCGTATATAGATGCATTTATAGACGCACTGATAGACGCGCTTTATTTATTTATTTTTCAAATTTACAGAATGCTGTGTATGATGTTGTGTATGCTATATAGTTACAAGAATCCCATATCCATATTGTGTAATTCAATTCTTACAGCCAACTGCATTTTAATTACAATTCCAAATAAAACATTACAACTACAAAACGCAATAAAATTGAAAGCTCAAAAAGTGCTTGTGTATACATATAGCTGTATACATATAGCACGAAGCTAAGCCACGTCATGTGGCTTCAAGTACAAAAAATAAGGAAGCTAAGCGACGTCATGTGGCTTCAAGTATAAAAAATAAGAGAAGTGTATATACAAGAGGCACGAAGCCAAGCCAGTGGCTTTAAGTACAAAAAAGAGTAGCTAGCACTACTTCTACGACTAATCTATGTTCTCCAGGTCCTCGCTCCCTTCCACGCTCCCTTCTGCGCTCCCTTCTGCGCCTCCTTCCTTGTCTTCCTCGTCGTCTTGTGCACGGGCCTGTAAACAAGGGACAACATATATCAATGTATGAAAAATCAAATCTTTACTTATAATTTTGGCATTATTTAATTACTTTCAAATACCTCGGGGGCTGCTCCAGTAGCCCGGGTATACTGCTCCTCAGTAATCAACCCGTCATCATAGAAGTGACTCCATGTATCTCCTCTGCGATGGTGGCAGTGGTAGGCTGTCTCCACAGGAGTAGGGTATCTACCCACGATCTCAAGTTGCAAGACGACACACTTTGCGGAGGGATTAGTACAAAGAAACAACCTCCTAATAAACTACATAAGCAATATAATTTGAGATTGATACTTACAAATTGGGCCTCCCATGATTCAACACTCCCTGCTCCAAAATGCGCGCTTCCATATTCCTCCATCTGGATCCTTCGTGCCTCCACGTGCTGCAGACTGGGGTCCTCCCTTGCTGACTTCATTGCTTTCTTCCACTCACACTTGTGAGCGGTGTGGTTGTTTATGATCAAACAAAACTATAGCTAGAGAACACAACAAAAGGACTTTGGGTCTCGGTTCTTAAACAAGATGTTTAATCATCACTAACCCGCTCCAACATATGCATTCCAACCCGGAAATTACAACATACATTCATGCTTATAACGTTCAAAAGACTAGATTTGTCTAGCTTTCATGATAAAAAAGTATTGGAACAACATTTACTATTGATATGTGAAGCATTTAACCTTCATGGATTCATAATGCACTTGAACTAACAGAGAAATTTGTGACTATGGGAATCACAACGCATGGATCAATGGAAGGTGATTCACAGCTGATTATCAGTGCATAGTCACGGATTCAAGCAAGACCTTACAATCATATCGCAGTGCAGCCACCATTAATCAATAGTGATTATGGCGATTTGCATACATAGAGAGATTGAGGTAGTAGACCTGAGAAGAGGAGGAGGGAACGCTGCCAGCTGCTCAGTTGCTTCGATAGGGGAAAACTCCACATAAGACATTATCTGAGATTGCTACGTTCTCTTAAGGAATATGGTTGAGAATGCTTGATAGAGTAACAGGGTAAAGAGAAGAGAGGTGAGGGGATAGTAAAGGCAAATGGTATATGAGAGGAAGAAGAAACTAGAGGTGATTTCCGATAGCTTTGCTAGAGGTGGAGACTAGTAGGGAGTCACGAGGTGGAAATTAGTAGGGAATCGCGAGGTGGAGATTAGTAGGGAGTCGCGGGGCTTAGAGGGTTGCATAGGGCATTTGAAGAAGCAACCTTCATAGACAGCTTATAGAGAAAATTGCCACAGATAAATGCTCAGCGGAGAGAAGAGTAGCCATTAGATTATGAGGCATAAGGTGAGGAGTTTAGGTTTAGATATAGGCTAGGTATATGCCACGGGGATGCCATTACCATAAATGCTAGTTATGGCCTCTAGCTAACTACTACTAGTCATCCGCCATGTACCATATGTCCAAGCACACTTCTTGACTAGCAATTTAAAAGCACCTTAGAGAACACTCTACTTAGTCTATCTAAGAGAGTGATGGGAATCCAAGGGAAGAAAAGACAAATAAGTGCTATATTCACTCAAAGGTTCTCAACAATATTTTTAACCAGACATTATTGGCTAAAGACTAATTACAAGGGAAGTAGGAGATTATTATGGAACACAAAGTTTGCAAGTTGCAAAAGTCACTTTATGATTTGAAACAAGCACCTCATGCATGGAATGCAAGGATACACATTTCCCAGAATCTAGTTTTTAACAATTAGCTATCTCTTTACATTATGAATACTATAGAAGGCATTTTTCCAGTAGTGCTTTATAGGAATGACTTAATCATCATTGGCTCCAATGGGCATCTCATCTCAAAAGATAAGAGAGTCAACTTACCTTATGGTTTCCCATGAAGGATATTGGAGAAATCCATGATTTGTAGTACACTCAAGCAATTTTATCTACATGACTGCAAGTCACTTCCTACTCCCATGGAATGCAACATAAAATTGTTAGTAATTGACAATTCTCTAGCTTTGGATCCTCTTCAGTACAAACAACTCCTTGGCAGCTTGATCTCCTGAACTATCACATCTTTTATTCAGTTGGTATGCTCAATCAATTCATGCACCATCCTAAGAAGACTCACCTACTTGGAGCACAACGAGAGTACTTTGTACCTCCATGGTACATTGGATTATAGACTTCATTATGCCAAGTATCTGACTTACACTACCATGGATACACAGATGCCAATTGGTAGGAAGTGTAAATTGTAGAAGATCCACCAGTGGACACAACTTCAATCTTGGCTCCACAAAATTATCATAATGAAGCAAGAAACAACCAATAGTATCCTTGTATTACACCAAAGCAAAGTACAAAGGATTTGTCAATGCTGCTTATAAAGCAATTTGGTTTAGACTTCTTCTTTTAGAGATTAACATACAATCTAGAGACCCCTAAACTATTGCTCTATTCTAATAATATGAGCTGCATCCAACTAGCAAAGAATCCTATGTTTCATGTCAGAACAAAACCCATTAAAGGGCATTGTCATGTCAAATACACATAAGAAAGTTCTTAGTGAATAGATAAACTAAGTTCATTGTCTTACACAAGAACTAGTCACGGAAACATCTTCACCAAGCCATTATCCACAAGTTTGCATAGTTCTGACATTAGTTTGGTCTACACCAATTGCACCCGAGGGGGAGGTGAAGGTTAAGTTGTACATACTTTTTCCACTGCACTTGTTTTGCACCCTTGTGCACCTTTCTTTATCTTTGTTTTTTTTGTAATCATGCAACAATTAGATGATCCAATTGTGTTTGTATAGCAGTGTCTACTTATCCATTGCAATTTAAGGGTACATGTTGAGAATAGTGTAAATTGCACCATTCTTAACCAGTCACGCATACATATTCTCAATTTCCTTTGAATACACTTTTCTAGTGTATAGTTCTCTCTCTCTCTCTCTCACACACACACACACACAGAGTTGACTTTTTAAAAGCTGACACACTTGCATGTGACTTCTTCAAACAAAGACTATACTCAAAAGTATATTACAAAGTAAGCATGACTCAGCATGTGGGATCTATATTATATACACACAAAAGCAAGGATAACTCATTTGATAAGCTTGTAACACGTTGCAAATGAAATTGAAGGAGTCCGCTCACCTGCATCCATCCACAAAAAAGATATGTTAGAATAAGGACCTTTTATTGTTCCATTTCATGCATTTTCTATATTGTGTATTTTATGCATTCTGCTTCTCGACGTTATCGATTTGCTCCTAACGATTGGTATCATAGGTTTTTTTTAAGCAACGTCCATTGACTCGCTAGGAAGGAGGTTCTGGGTTTAAGTGGGAGCAATGATGAAAGAAGACAAGATAAAAATTGAGAAGTTCACTGGTAAGAACTACCAACATTTGAAGATATATATTGAGGATTATCTATACCAGAAGGATCTTTTCTTGCCATTAGGTGGGATCACAAAGAAGCCTACGAGTATGTGAGCTGAAGGCTAGGAGGTTCTTGATAGAAAGGCACTAGGAATGATACGACTGTGTTTGGGAGTGTCAATGGCTTTCAATGTTCTTGAACAAAAGACAATAAAGGAATACAAAAGGAGCCCATGACATTGTGACAAGTCAAGAAGAAGAAAATCCAAATCCAAAGGGAGCCTAAAGTGTTGGCATTGTGGGAAGAAAGGACACCTAAAGGAGGACTATTGGTCATGAAAGAGAAGGAAGGAGATAGACAACAAGAGAATATGCATAAAGAAAATGTAGCAAGTAGTGTGTTGCAAGATGCCTTAATTCTTTTATTGGTATTATCACTGATGCATTTCATGCTATACCTCATAGGAAATATTTTCAAAGTGGTTTTGGAGCTATTCATTTAGGTGATGATGAAGCATTGAAGATTGTTGGAAAGGTCAAGGTGTTGAAACAATTGCAAAATGGAAATCAATGGTTGCTGAAGGAGGTAAGTAATGTTGTTGATTTAAAAAGAAACTTAATTTCAACAGGACAATTGGATGAAGGCTACACAACCACATTTGCAGAAAATTTTTGGAAGGTCACAAAAGGGTCAATGGTAAGCAAAAGGACCCGAGGTAGGTACATTGTATTTATGTACCAGTATTTCTTACTCTATTGCTTTAGCTTCTACAGGAGCATATACAACTCTTTGGCATCATAGGTTTGGACACATGAGTGAGAAGGGGATGCAGATTCTTCACTCAAGAAAGTTGTTGCCAGGTTTGAAATAGGCTGATTTGAATTTTTGTGAAAACTGTGTTTATGGAAAATAGAAGAGAGTTAGATTTCTCATAGTTGGGAAAGAAAAGAAAAGAGATAAGTTAGATATACATATGTATGGGGTCCTACTGATGTATCGTCTTGGTGGTTCTCAATATTCTAATACTTTTATTGACGATGCAACTAGAAAACTTAGGTTTAATGCATTTAAAGAAAATTTGATGCCTTTAAAACTTTTAAGAAATGGAAAGCTTTGGCTGAGAATGAGGTAGGAAAGAATTTGAAGACTCTCAGATCTGATAATGGAGGTGAATACTATAGTAAAGAGTTTGATGGTTAATGTTCATACAATGGAATTAGTAGAGAGAAGACAACTCTAAGAGCGCCATAAGACAATCCTCTTTCAGAGAGGATGAATAGAATAATGATGGAGCATGCAAGGAGTATGAGACTAGAGGCAGGGCTGACCTTATAGCGTTGGGTTGAATTAATGAATACAACTATTTATTTGATAATTAGATCACCTTTAAGTTCTTTAGATGGTGGCATTCTAGAAGAGGCATGGACAGGTAAAAAGGTTAACTAAGAATGAGGAACAATATAAGGGACAGCCAGATCCAAACAATTTTAGTGAGTGTCGTAACATTGGAGTTACTATGATCAGCAGTCTCCAAGTGGGAGATTGTTGTATGTAGAGCCTCATTTTTTCCTAGGGATTGTTTTTTGCCATGCTTTGGACCCAAGCGTGTTTATACCCATCCCATGAAGGGGGGCAGAGGGGGGGCAATGCCCCCCCTTCTAGTATTACTACCGAGGGGTTCCTTCATACATGAAAATTGGTGCATGAGTTTTTATGATTTGTGTGGTCGAAATTGTGAGATAAGGGTGTGGCTCACATAGCAGGAGAGCTGTTGGTGGATAAACTACTTATATCTTATATCTTCTCACTTGTTGATGGATAAGAAAGATGCAGGAGTGGTTGTTTGTTTGTGAACGTAGCCCACACTTGGTGAACCATGTATATTGGTGTCTCTTTGTCTCTTCCATTCTATGCACTTTCTGTATTGTGTATTTTATGCATTCCTCTTCTTGCATTGTGGCTTCGTTATCGCATTGCTCCTAACACATGACACTCTCCACCTATTCCCCAGAAAAATCCTTTGTAAAGCTTTTAGAGGCATTCTCCTCCATAAGGCAATAGATAACTTCTATTAGCCCATCCGCAATCAATGCCCAAATGGAGTTGTAATGGACCTTGATGTGCTCTATCCTTGCATTGAATACCAAGCTCTTTTTTATTGCAATGTAGGATTGGTTGTCATAAAAACAGATCTCCACTATTTCAAACCATTAGTTGAAAATACAGGCTCTCTATGAAAATGATTAAAATGTTAATCAAATATAGGTTGAGAGAGGGTTGAGGGTTCCATTGCCATGAAAGATGGTCACTTTGGAGGGGTCCATTCCTCTAAATGTAGCCATTTTAGAATAGATTTGTGGGTAAATCTGGTCTTTAAGATGTCTCTTTGCATTAAAGCCAAGATTCATGGATAGATATGATCTTTAAAGCAAATCTATGTATCAATAGCATATTTCCTTTCAATGTGTCATCTTCGCTTACTCTTCTTACTCAAAGCATTATGCAATGCTATTCCATTCTTTCAGAATTTGCAAGAGTTTTGCTTCCTCTAGCCCATATCTATAAATAGGATTTCATGGTCGAACATTGTGATTTGTTATTCACACTCCACTATGTGCTCAAGTCGTACAGTCTCTATGCATAAAAGGACAAAAACACACCTTGGTTGACTCATAGTGTAGGAAATTTTTTATGATATCCCTCCTTTCATAAGTTCTGCTTAAAATAAATTTTTTGTAAGTTCTACGTAGTTCTTCACATATGTCTACTGCAAGTATCCCCTTCCAAAGTATGTATATCAGCTTGATCTAGAATATGCAACTTGGCAAAGGGAAAATAAAAAAGCATTGAAAGATACAACTAAAGCAAACCAAATTTGAATGGAAGCAAAATCATCAAATTCTACACAGAAAAACATCTTTGAAGATTATGTATGTCAGACCTAATAAAAGAGAGAGATTTTGAATATGACTTCTTTTATCTTTTTACCTAATTTTTGGTATTTTTTCAATGTTACATTGGCCGTCTACTGATTGGTCGAGAGCCTATTTTTCTAAACCCTAAAAGGCTCCAAAATGAGCTCCCTTTTTTTCTGTTGAAGTATCTTTCATATTCTTCCAAGTTTGTAAAGCTTTTGGTTTTTGGGACACTACTCCATTTTCCAAAAACATAGACACATACCTTTCTCTTGGTAACATGCCAAGCATTATGGAATCCCAAGAATGCAAGTGGTTGGCTTAATGTTGATAGTATTGGTATTTTTTTAGTTGAATGGCATATGAGTGCTAATTTAAAGGCATTAAGTCGATATTTCGTATAAGTGGTGGTGGTAACTATTTGGTAATATGTGGCAGTGCTAAGTGTAAGTTTCCTTCTTTGTACTATATGGCTAGTATTAGGACAAGAGAACAACAAGGAATAGTATGGATTTATCATAATTTTGAAAACTAAAATGATTTCCAAATCCATTCTTCCCATTCAGCTGAAGAATGTTCATATTCACAGAGCCCTGATGGAAGTTCACAAGTGGTGGAGCTTAAAAACATGGACCTTGGGAAGGACAATCGTGATTCAAAGCTTGATGGAATCACCTTCTATGAAGGAACAATGCCCTTGTGAGAATGAGGGTGACTTAGATTCAGGCAGGTGTATGAAATTATCATGGTCGCAAGATATCTTGATTCGTAACTTTGAGGAAACGGGCAAGTTGGATGGGACAAATTACCCACTATGCAAGATGAAGCCAAGATGAAGCCAGATGGTGATTCCAATTACAACAACAATGCATGTATTATCGGTGCGTGTGGATCTAGTAACAATAAAGGATTCGGTCACACGTGATGCAGAGGCCTTGGCTAGTTCTATTGGCACTAGTGTGGATTCCATGCTACCTCATATCCAGTTGGCGAGCACTTTCTTCTATGCATGGATCATATTGAAGAATATATGTGAAGGTGAACAACAATGCAATGATTCTCAACCTCAAGATGGAGCAATACTACATGAGCATAGGGAGGAAGGGGATTTAGTACAGGGCCACGTCACCAAAATGAAGGTGGCCAAGAAAAAACTCTCAGCAATTGGTTAGCCAACAGATTCAGTAAGGATGGCTAGGCTTCTACTTGGCATGCTTCCCAGGAGCTTCAAAAGTTTTGTCATGATGATGATTGCAAGGCAGGGGGCGATGCTAGTGACATTTGAGGAACTTGTGCCATTTTTATTACAAGAGGAAGATTGGAAACTGAAGTACAAAGGATAGGAAGAGGATAAGGTCTTTTATGCCAAGGACAAAAGAAAAGGAGAGGGCAATCTTGGCAACGGCAACCTCAAGCAAAAAAATATCAAATACAAGAAGGATAAGGACCCTTGAGATTATGAGAATAAGAAGAAAAGAAAACAACAGAAGAAGTGCTTCCTATAGCTAGGACATTTTGCAAAGGACTATAGAAAGAAGAAGGTGCATTAGAAGATTATGATCGAGATGCCGAGGAGATAAGAATATGCCAATACATATGGTAACCAAAGATCTTTTCGTGGTGACATGTCTACATACGTAGGAATGGCCTACCTAGGATTGCTTTGTAACCAAGCTGATAGGGTATGTGAAGCCAAACACCTTGATTCTTATCCCCTTGAGAAGGGGTTTTGGCCATTACACCATCCACATCTTCACCACCAGGGGAGGCATTTCCCACCTCTCATAGCACTCCTTAGTGCATATATTCATGCCATCCCTTCATCTAGTATGGCTTCTACTTTTTGGTTTTGGAAGGATATGGGGATCACGGCATCAATGTCATCACCCTCGAAGTATTGGTCGAGTTTTTTTATGGGGACCTTTGGAAGGCTCTAGCCCTTGTGTTGTGGCAGGTCATCCTCGTGTTGTGGTGGGTCATATCCTCGGGGCTTATAGGCTCAGGAGCCATGATTTGCCCATTCATCCAATCCAGGAGGTCATGCGAGAGGGTGGGATTCCCCCATAGCAATGCTGCTATGGGCATTTTGACCTCTGTGGGGAGGAAATCCACTAACCCTGCAATGCCATGGGGTTCATTGGAAGGTTCTTGACAACCAACCACCAATGTCTCTTCAAGGTTGCATCATCATTCTTCCTTAAACTCTGCAAAATTGGGTCCTCATTGAACATTTGTTGCATTAGATTGGGACCCTTTGTAGTAGTGGGACTAGGCGGTTCCTCTTCTTCTACCCTTTCCAACACTGGTATTGAGTTTCCTTGGGGAGGGGTTAGACAAATGGGGGGGCCTCCAATAGGCATTTTTTTCTATGATTGGATCAAGATAGGCTCCTTTGTGAGCAATCGAAGGAGCAAGGCCTTAGGCTTTCATCAGTCTATTCACCTCAGGGTAAGGTGGTGCTCTTGGGCTACCTCAAGAAGGGGTTCTTTTAGAGGAATATGAGGTTGCCAAAATGTCCATATCCTCATTTGATCCATTCTAGAAGATAGGCTCCTTTGTGAGCAATCGAAGGAGCAAGGCCTTAGGCTTTCATCAGTCTATTCACCTCAGGGTAAGGTGGTGCTCTTGGGCTACCTCAAGAAGGGGTTCTTTTAGAGGAATATGAGGTTGCCAAAATGTCCATATCCTCATTTGATCCATTCTAGATGAGTACTTGGTCTGGCCCTTCTCTTATCTTAGTAGACCTTCTAGTGGTTGCATGCATAGACCGGGTTGTCTCATGTGGTTGAGACGTAGAGGCCTTGTCCTTCTTTGCTTGCTTCTTCAACTCCTTACCTAAGGCCTTGTCCTACATTCTAGTTATCACTTTTAAGGACACAAAGGCAGCTTGGCCCTATTTGATGCTCAACAAGTTGAAGCTCGTACTCTTCGGTGGGGTGGTTGGCAAGGCTGGCCTCCTGAGTGGCCAATATTTGAACAAATGTTCAATTTCGAACCCCATATAAAAAGGAGTTAGGACATTTGCAGTCGGCACCACTAGAGTGAGGTCCTTGTATGGGCAGTCCTTTAAGAAATAAGGTCCTTGGCATTTGAAGCAGGAAACAGGAGGGTTGGCCACTCCCTTGTAAGGACACTCACTAGCCCTATGTGGCTCCTATAATGTATAGTGCTAGATAAAAGGCCTGTGTGCCAAGGAATTCATATTCCTTGCCCTCCGAGAAATTGGGGCCATTTGATATACTAGGACATGCTAGTTGTCCTTTAAGATATAATGGCTTATCATGTTCGATCAACTGTTCCCTTCCTCTTAAGAGGACTGTTCTAGGAGGTTGAATCATGTGCGGTCTCTTCCCAATTGCTAGAAACTCTTCCACTAATACTTAGTTTATTAGAGTGATGAATGGTGGGGGTGGCCTAACACTTGTGGCGACAATAATGGAACATTTTGTGCCTTATACCTCCCCTATACTTGCCTACGTTGGTAGGTATGACACTTTATAATGCCCACTATGCTTGATTGGTAGGCATTGGGGGTAGAGTCAAAGCAAGTTGAGGGAAATTTTGATACATCCCCTGGGGTACCATTCATAAATATTGGCATTGAGTGGTGTTGTGGTTGCCTCATCTAGCACAATGTGCATAGTCTAGTGATGGTTGTGTTGCCACCGTTAGGCACGGACACTCGTTGGAGGGATGGCTACCATGGCATACCCCACACACCACATTGTCTCTCCTTGGGAATAGGTGGGGGTCACTAGGGGCTTCCTTGGATGCCCTAGCCTTCCATTGTTGGCCTAGTTGACTTAGTAGGTTGGAGGCCACAATTCTCCCATATTCAGTCCCTTAAGGCCCTTGTCTTCTTCCTTGGCAAGCTCCACCATGGAAGACCTTACCATATGTGACACTTGAGAGGGGGCCACAGATTTATCCTTTTGGGCTTTGTCGATCATGTGGTCACTTAGGCGTATAGCCACCTTGCTGCAAAGCTTGAAGCATGAGGGGTTCAAAGACCATGAAGCTTCGGATCGGCTAACCCTATGAGGAACCATGGTAGTAACTCCATGTTGCTCATCCTCTCATGAGGCTTGCAACAAGAGTTGAGGTGTTTAATCCATGCAATATAGTCTCATAAAGACTCATTATCCACCTGCTTCACCTCATAAAGTTGATTATTGGGCTCCACTTATGGGCCACTGGGGGCAAAACCTACCATGAAGGCCTTGCACAATGTCTCCCAATTGATTTTCTCCTTGGGTTAAGAGTCATATACCATTGGCCCGCCTTGCCGTCTAGGCTAAAGCCAAAGGCATTTACCATTCCAAGTCTCCAGGAGCAGCAAAGGCTTTGCATATCTATTCAAATTGCTCCACATGGGAGGCTAGAGCTCCTTCACCCAAAAATTTTGTCATTAGTTTGGAGATGTAAATGGGTCTACTCCTAGAGGGAATTTAGGGCCCTTGCTAGGAATACTGGGGGTGGAGTGCCCCCCCTTCCTAGCACATCCACTAGGATTTGCATGGCCTTGTCTGATATAACTCTTTGGGTTGTGTGTGAATGCTATATCATTGTGGGCCTAGTAGCATACATTAGTGGCCTCATGCTCTACAGGTTTGGCCCGATGCAAGGGTCCTTTGATTCATGGGTACGGACACCAAAACTGAGAATTTTGTCCCCCCAAACATGGAAGTTGTGAGACTAGGTGATGGGGAGGTTTTGTTCCTAGGTTAGGTATTCTGTTGGGCATCAACATGGTTATTCCTTAAATAGGCCTATAAGGTGGGGTTGGGTAAGGTGCACTACCCATGTACTGCAGCCAAGTTGCAAAGGTTTGGGGAACTTGGAAGGTCGAAGGCCTAAAAGGAGCCCCTCTTGGAAAGTGAGTGTGTTCCCGAGTCCTAGGTTCTATGGGGCATAGGGGGCTTCAGTGCCGCATTGGTCTCAGAGCCACTAGTTGTCATCATAAAATGGATATGGATCTGGGTAACCAATGGATACCAAGGGTCTTGAATCCACAAAAAAGGCTTAAAAATCTACTGTTGGAGTAGATTTTTGCAGGTATTGTTGATCCTCCACGTCTCTAGCCTAGTTTGCAAAAGGGTTTTCCAGGTCAGCAGACTCCATACATCCCAACCATTTGAACATATTGGTAAAGGCATCTCTTAGGCAAAAGGCCACAAAGGGTGCGAGAGAGTACCAAGCCTATGTAAGGGTTCTCTCAAGCTCTCAACTTTGAAGCTTCTCCCATTTCTTCGTCCAGGCTCACTCGTTTGAGTTGGATGGTTCACTCTGTCTATCTAGGCCCTATCATGGAATAGGAACTAGGGATGGAATTCCCTATTCTTGCTAATTCAAAGATGGACTATACAATGGAAATTTTGTGATTAGAATCACTATCCTCAGGCTTGGGCTCTCCAAGAAGAATCCTTTTAGACCTCAAGTGCATGTATCTGGTTCCTAGTACCTACTGAGAATACACCCTACCTATTTTTTGATTGTTGAATTTTCCTTCTAAATTTTGTCTTCACAGAGCTATCCCTCTAAGTCAGGGGGCTAGCCCTCTATCCCTTCAGGTTAGTGGGATAGGGCAATTATGTGCTCAGTCCGTGGGATAGCTTGGTATCCCTTCAAATCAACCATTTGTTAGGAGATTCCTAGGCTGACACGTGACTAATGGGATGACCAGATATCCCTCTAGGTAGGCAGGATACCATTTAGCATGGGTGACTCAATGAGATAGCAGCTTTTGGAGAAGGTCAACAGTATAGTTGGCCATGCCTTTGGGTGGGCAGGATACGACCTTAAGCCACTGGGTTGGTGGGATACAAGTCAGGGGGATAGTTGTCTAATCCACAGGGTAAATGCTCTAACAATTCATTATTAGTTAGGTGGGTTAGGTGTCTGACATGTCTCATTCGGGGGGATAGGGGCCTATCCCTCCAAGTCAACAAGTTAAGGGGTTATCCCTTCGAGTCATTGGGATAACAATCTGTCTCTATTCATGTGAGTTTGCTGATATTTAGATGATGATTTTTTGTTATTTTTGAGTTTTTGTTCTAGATTTGATTGTTGTGGGGTGCTCTGCACTACCTAAATTACCTCCACAAAGCAAAAAACAAGACAAAACAACAACTTTTGGAATGCAAAGAGAGATTTCTTCAAGAGGTGACTGTCAACACACTCAAAAGATAGATTTCAAGCAGTGCCTATCAACACTCAAAAACCATTTTGAGTTTATCTTGAATCTTCATTCTCTATTGTTTTTCATGAGATTTGGCAATGGACACACCTCAACATTCACTCAAAGTAGTTTCTCCTATGATCTAACAACAAAAAACAACCCAAAACAAGCTTCGATGCATTAAAAAGACTGTATGGATAGAAAATGGTTGTTTTGGCATTTCTACTCGAAACACGGTCCTTTTCCACCCAAACCACTCTTAATCTCCACTAACAACACTTTGAGTTATGCTAGAAAGAATTGTGCAGTGGGGGTAGTTTACAAAAGGAGGCAAATGCTAAAGCATACCTTCCTCCCTGGAAATGGTGCCAAAGATGTGTTATCCAACAGTGACTCCACATATCATGAGGATCTTGAAGGGATGCCAATAGAGACTCCTCTCAAAAAAAACTCCTCATGAGAACTTTGCAAAGCAAGAACCTATGACTTGTGTCACGCAAGTGCCTACTGAATTGTGACAATGTGATTCCACAAGAAGGATGAGGAAGGAAGGAAGGGAAGAGAGGGGGGGGGAAGGGGTATGGAGGAGATGGGAAGAGTGAAGGGGGTGAGTGGAAATAACAATGCAACACACAATGGGAAAGCAAGAAATCGCAACTCAACAAGTAGATGGAGAGAAAGAGAGAGCTTGTATTCCCAAAGGTTTGCAAAATACAATGAAGACCAAAGTCAATAATTTGGTATTATATACAATCCACCTTATGGAGGGCTAACCCGTTGTCTTGAACCTCCCTCTCTATTTTTACAAAGTCTCTTGGGCCCATTTGGTGCCAAGGCATGTTTTCACCTATCTTCTCCCACTCTCTTCTACTAGCTGCTCCCATACTGAGAACTGGCACCCATGGGGTTAACATTCTCTATACCACATCTCCTCCTTTTATTACATCCTCTAGCTTATCTTTTGCTTGCATGCTCACTCTACTCCTCTATTGAAGTGCACATCAACATAATGCCTAAAATACTATTATTAAATGATAGCTGGAGGAAAAACTGAGAAAGGCACCCATCTTTGAAGTATGGTGTGATGGTCTAAAGGTGCTCTTCTTGGGTCACAACAATAACTCAAATGAGGGTAGGGTGTGCTATCTACATGGCCACCTCTCTTCATTCTCCTCATTTATATCGAGTCTTGATAGTTCCCTTCTATTACTTGCCAGTATACCATATGTGTTGTAATAGGAAAGGACAGGCTATTAGATGGACCCAATAGATAATCTTGTATGTTCTAGGTCCAATCTTTACACTAATCCAAATCTTTTTCTTTGTGAGATAAATGTCACTAAAGTAACATTTCTTATGTGACTAGCTCCCTATTGTAGCTTTTTCTCATTACCTCCTTTCACCTAATTCCCTTTCAAGGTGGTAATGCCTCCTTTAGTCATCTTGCTTAACTTGCTCCTCTACCAACCCAATCTTTAATGCTTGATTCTTATCCCAATTGTCAAACTGTAGGACTTACTTCTATGCAAATCCTTTGATTATTCCTCTTTTAATGTAACAGGCTTATGCTTAAAGCTAGCAACCTTGACTTGGCTCCATCTTGTAAAAGAGATGGTGAAAATTTGTGAATTGTATAGAATACCTGCATATGCAAAGTCCACATGTTAGTGCAACTTGTGGTGTATAAAACACATGGTGAAAATTTATAGTGTACAATATATAGGTCATGATACAAAATGCATGCATTTAATATGATATTAAATGCATGAAAAAGGAAAAAAATACAAAAACTAACTACCCTTGTGAGAGAGTCTAGGCACCTACACCTCAAGAGTAGTCCATCTTACCTCTGCGTGAGCACAAGGACCAAGAACCAATTGAAAAAGATACAATATGTGATCGCCACTAAGCCTAGTGCACACAAGATCAACAGAAGAACTAAGGAGGCTCAAAGCACACTACATAAGACATGAGATGGGGATAGCAAATGTATATCTATATCAATCAATAAAAAATAGGCTCCTTATATAGAGAGAGCCCTTAGAATAGTCAACACTTCTAGGATCCTCTAATCCATATCTCTCCTTGTGGATGTCCTTGATCCACATCCTCACATCATGTAGTCTACATCCTAGGGTGGCTACTTTAATACATTCCTATACCATACCTTAGCCTCTAATATGTGCACATGGCACCATATCTCAACACCTCCCTTTGGTGCCATGATCCATTGGCTATACTGCAAGGTTGTCAAATGTGAGTTACAAGATCAAATCCTCCCATGGGTGCTTTCATAGCTACTCTTAGGTGGTCAGGTTTGTTTACAAGAATATAGGCTAAAGGTGGAAAGGCTGTTGCTTCTCAATACATGTTGTTCTTGTCATTCTGCTTATGGCTTGATGATGACTCCACCTAGTTGACCTGCTGGTTCTTCAATCTGCAATCTTCTTCCTTGTGTCTAGCTTCTTGCAATGGTGACACTTTGGTTTGTTCTTCAATCTGCAGTCACTTTGATTCCACAATGGTAACACATCGTTGATGTTTTACTGAACAATGCTTGTTCTTCATTATTACTGCTGCGTGTTGATGTAGATGTCGACGTCGATGCCAAGTTCAACTCTCTTTTCTTTTCAAGAAGAGAGGATACACATTCCTCAAACTTTGGATCCGGTAGATTCTTCAAAGTGGTTGTCAGTGCATTGTACTCTGTAGGGATGCTTTTAAGGAGGATTGCAAGTGCATCTTTTTCCCCTACTTTTGCATTTATGCCTTCTAGTTGGGCCATAATTGTAAGAAAATAATACAATGTCTATGCTCAACAGATAACACGATCTCATACACGAGCGAAAACCAGATAGTATGGAGAATCAAAAATTTGATTACTGTAGGACTGATACAATAGATGGCGCTGTCTCCCAACCGTGCACTCCTATGAAAGAAGCTTCGACGGCAAGATGGAAACAGTAGAAGACGAAGGCTGGATGCTAAGGAATCAGGGTTGTTGTAGCCAGTGTGATGAAATGGGCTATAGCCACCAATCGACCCAATGTGGTGACCAACCCAATCCACCCAAAACGATCGACTAGGGGTCGATCTCGAAATAGGCCACCCACCACACGATAGAACCAATGCACAAAATAGAGCAAGTAACCTATGGTCTCCATTTGGCCCACAGCCATCCAGGATCATCTGGGACTCCAAACGGGCCCCACAACCTGAGAGTGGGCTGCCCCGAGAAAAGCTCTATCTACCCTCAGTGTGGTCATGGGATGCCTTCCTGCACTTGCATGTAGCCTAGTTGGCGGTGTGCCAACTCTATCTGAAGCCGTCCAGCCATTAGGCCACATATGGCCCCCATCTGGTGTCCAAACCAAGATGGATAATGGAGCTACTCAAATGCCTTCTCCTCATATGGGGGGCTTACAAGTAGAGTTAGCTGGTTCCCGCATAGTTACATGAGAGTGGAGCATTGATATCTAACACCCCCCCTAAATGTCCACCCGCAAGTGAACTTACTTTTTCGGTCCAATGCCAAGTCGATGAAGATGCCTCTCTAGCAAGTCTCTTCCAAGAGCCTTCGTGAAGATGTCCGCAGCATTCTCTGTAGTCGGACAGTACACCAAGTCGACCTCTCCATCCATGATGAGCTCACGTATAAAGTGATATTGAATCTCAATGTGTTTTGTGCGAGCGTGGAACACCGGGTTCTTTGCAATCGCCATGCAACTCTGATTGTCACATGATAACTATGTAGGCTTGTTCTGCACTGCACCCATGTCTCCCAAAATCCTCCTCAACCACACTGCTTTGCAAGAAGCAAAGCATGCTGATTTGTACTCGACCTCGGTAGAAGAAAGAGCAACTGTGGGTTGCTTCTTACTGACCCATGACACAGCTCTAGATCTAAGTGAGAAACAATAACCTGTCATTGATCTCCTACTGTCCATGTCTCCTGCCCAATTTGAGTCACAGAATCCAGTCAAGATGTTGCCCTTGGTATAGGTGATGCCATAATCAAGTGTGCCTTTAATGTATTGCAGCACCCACATCCCTGCCCTCCAATGGTTCTCCCGAGGCTTATTGGAAAACCTACTTAGTACACCAGTCGCAAAACTGATGTCCGACCGTGTGTTGCACAAGTAAATCAAGCTGCCCACAAGCCTTCTGTACTTTGCTTCGTCCACCGGTGGTGATGAATCCTCGTTTGAGAGCTTCACGTCAACCTCCATAGAGGTACCAACTGTCTTGCACTCAGCCATGCCAAATGCCTTCAGTATCTCTCCAGCATACTTCAGCTATGAAATGAAGATCTGTTTCGGCTTCTGCCAAACTTCAATCCCCAAACAAAAATGCATCACTGTCATTTCAAACTCTCTTCCTAGAAAATGCTTCGTCTGCGAGATCTTCTCTTCATGGTTCCCTGTTATAACAAGGTCGTCCACATAAAGGACCACGATCATACAACTGCCTCCTTCTCTGAAGATATACAAATTTGCATTAGATGGGCTCCTCTTGAACCCGTTTTGCAGAAAGTAGGCATCGATTCATTGGTACCATGCTCGTGGGGCTCGTTTCAACCCATAAAGTGCCTTCTTTAGTTTGCAAACTTTACCTTCCAAACCGAGGATCTCAAAAGCTGCCACCTATACCTCCTCCTTGAGATCACCATTCAGAAAGGTGGATCATCCATCTGAAACACGGGCCAACTTCCCTAGGTAGCTAAAGCCAAAACACTTCGAATTGTGGTTAATCGAGCTATGAGAGCAAAAGTATGTTGATAATCAAAACCATGTACCTGTGCAAATCCTTTTGCCATGAGCCGAGCCTTGTACTTATCCAACGTGCTGTCGGACTTGTACTTGGTCTTATACACCCACTTGGTTCCGATTACCTTGTGTTTTGGTGGTCGATCCACAAGGTCCCAAGTGTTGTTCTTCATTATGGAGCCATACTCCGACTGCATAGCCTCCATCCACCTATCATCACCCTGTGCCTCTTCAAGACACTTGGGTTCTTCAGCACGGATCACCTCTGTCATCAACGCGTAGTTGACCAAGTGTTCCTGCGCCCTTCTTTGCTCCTCTAATCTCTTGGACCGGCGGTGTTCGGATGGTTCCTCCTCAATGGCTAGAGGTTCTTTGCCGTCCAAATGGTTGCCCCCATTCATGCCAATGTATCCCTATCCAATAATTCCATTCTCTCCTACAATGCTTGAGATTTTTACCTCTATTTATTTTTATCCTATAGAA
Source organism: Dipteris shenzhenensis (assembly GCF_047967505.1). Lineage (NCBI taxonomy): Eukaryota > Viridiplantae > Streptophyta > Polypodiopsida > Gleicheniales > Dipteridaceae > Dipteris > Dipteris shenzhenensis. Next base: position 1,272,234 of record NC_141607.1, on the reverse strand, counting down.
CTTGTTGTAGTCTTACCCCCGTTTTTTTAATACATAGTGCATCTTTGATAATGCAATCTATAAGGGTGCATCGAGAATGATAGTGCAATCTATAAGGGTGCATCCTTCCAAGTAATAGAGAATGATATTGAGAGTCTATACTAGTAAAGGTCTTGGGCTTAATAGAATCTCAAGCTTTCCATAACGTTTTCCATAGCTCAAATCCCTTTGTAATGTAAGATTACTCCCTAAAAATGGCAGATAGATCTGGGTAATTCTTATAATGCTTGTTTCTCATAAGTTTTGTCTTTTTCAAATGCCTTCTAATCAAAACTACTTTTGTTTTAGTGCCTTAACCATCCATTGACCCATGAACATACCTGAGGATCCTTCCACATTAATTAGCCCACCCCTAATCCTTCATCTTTCTTAGGCATTATGTAGAAATAACATGTAGTCATTGCAACTTTCTAGCAAATGAGGGTTGAAGACCTTTCCATTTTGAAATTTCATTCTTTTATTTTTTCAAAACCCACTCCCATCTTGCCTTCATGCTACAATGAAAACCCAAGTAAGTTGAAGATTTCCCCTTCTTTTATTATCTTGCATCCCTAGTTCACCGATAATTTTGGAGGGTTCTTTTTTGTCCCAAAAATCCCTATTTTGCTATTCTAGACACTTGGAGGGGAAACAAAATACTTCAAGCCATTGGATTGTATCCCCTCCTCCTTTAGAACCATTTTGGGGTGTCAATTTTGTGTCATCTAAAACTTTCTAACTCACAATCATTTCCCATCCTCTAGCTTAATGCCCTTTATCAGACTAGCTTCTACTTTGTCTTGAATCGGCAACCCCAATGATTTGCGGCTATTGCAAAAAGAAAAGGGGAAATGGGACGATCCTATTAGATAGATCTCCTTAAAGCAAAAGGGGGAGAGGTCTAGCCATTAACTTCCGCATTAGCTGCTTCTTGAAAGAGTAGAACTTCCACAAAATTTTTGAATAGCCATTAACTTCTGCATTAGCCGCTTCTTGAAAGAGTAGAACTTCCACAAAATTTTTGAATAGCCATTAACATCCATATTAGCCACTTCTTGAAAGAGTAAAACTTCCACATTAGCCACTTCTTGAAAGAGTAGAACTTCCACAAAAGAGTAAAACTTAAAGCAAAAGGGGAAGTGGTCTAGCCATTAAATTTCGCATTGCCACTTCTTGAAAGAGTAGAACTTCCACAAAATTTTTGAATGTAGGGATAATACCCATATCCTATAGTGGTTGAGTAATGAACCCTTACTCCATTCCATCATAAGCTTTATCAAAATCAATCTTCAAGAAGCAAATATGCTATCTCTATTGATCAGATTACTCTAGTCCTTCCCATAAAGTAAAAATGGCTTCTAGTATGTGGCACATTTAATGAATCCCTTTTGGTCTTCTCTTATTGAAACTGCATCTTGTGCTCCCTCCTCGGTGCTAGTGCCTTTGTAATAATCTTATAGTTGGTGTTAATCACAGTGGTGAGAAGTATCATTTTTGGAATGGATGGCTACTTGATCCCCTTTGATGATATCCACCTACATTTATATGTCGCTAAGCAATGGAACTTACTTATGCAGTGAGAAGGAAAGTTAGACATGCATTTATTGACCCTCTAACATACCTTATAAATACACTGAGCTTGTTGATGGTCTTTGGTGCATCTTTAGTACTACATTGCCACCAAGAAAGTGGAAGTAGATATGCAAGTGTCAACAAAAGTTTAAAAATTGGTTGAACTCAATTGGAAATATTGTTATCTACATCATTTTGTGCCAATAATGTGACTTTAGATCACTTAGTTTTCCATTTAAAGTAAAGGTATGCATGTATCTAGTTGGGGTTTTCATACCCACGATGAAGCATTTTTTGATCCAAAAGGCATTACTTTAAATTGATAATGCCCATACCTAGTACGAAATGATGTCTTAGTTAGGGACATCCTCTTCCCTAATTCGTACTTGGTGATATCCTAACCTTAAATCAATTTAGCCAAAAGGCTCTTTTGGTTTTCATTACTTTCAATTGGCTCATTCAATTGGGTTGTCTCTATCCCCGATCATATATTTCCACAAACTTTTTGACACATTTTTTAATATATGCATTGGGTCCAATAGATATATGACTTTATGTTGCCTCCAGTAAGGAAGAGTGTAAAATAAGGAAAGACAATACATGCCAAGTGCACGTGTATGGAATTCTAATACCTTGGTATTATCTTGCCTTCTCTCCAATGTAACTCCCTTGGTTGCTGCATGAACCGGACTCACAAGTTTCCTTGTTATTGATAAATCATGTCAAAGTCACTCCCAATCGCTTGATCTCATGATTGTAGGAATAGGAGCTAATTCTACCTCCCCAAAATATGGATCCACATGATATGGATGGTCCATACGGAGAAACCGCATGTGCTGCTCATATACCATCTTCGAAAGATCTTTTGAGTAACAACTACACAAACTATCTCCACAATTTGGATATGCAAAGTACTCACACGTTTGAGACCTATTAAAATGCAAGGACAAAAGTTACAACCTTGAGAATTCAAAGAAGAACACAGCCAATTGCAAATTGATTTTGGAGCATCGGGAGGAATAGAGTTTCCATACCTGAGCAACCATGTAATCTAGGATAATCATGCATGGTCCGCATTAAAATGCCTTTTACTGGAAAATGATGTTGACCCAAAAGGCTTTGAAATGTCATAAGCCTACATGCCATTCCATAAAATTTGCAACTCGCCCACCAAAGGGGCTAGATAAACATCCATGTTTTTCACCTTGTGCTTGCCTGGCACAATGAGTGCCAACATCAAATGCCCCTTTTTTATGATCAGCCAAGGAGGAATATTGTATATTATGACTCCTACTACTGGCCACGTGGCCCATGATATGGAATAATATCTAAAGGGATTAACACCATCCATATCCAACCCAAGACACAAATGATGAGGCTCAAAAACCCAAACTCTAGCCACTTCTTTTCTACGTGTCTCCAATCCTTTCCATTGATGCATGGTTAAAAACATGAAAATATGGATTCTTCACCATGCAAATGGTACCCAATGGCCATGATACTTTGCATACAACTTAAACTCACCTAGTTTTAAGGCCCGTGCAAAGTATCATGGCTATTAGATACCATTTGCATGGCTAGAAAACCACCGAGGCATGTTTTCCTATGCCCATGAGTGATGCATGCTGAAAAACAAGGAAATATGGTATCTTCACCATGAAAATGGTACTTGATGGCCGTGATACTTGCACGAGCCTTTACCTCACCTAGTTTAAGGACTTTTCAAAAGTATAATGGCCATCAAATACCATTTTCATGGCTGTAAGATCACCGAGGCCTGTTTTCCTACACCCATGCATGATGTATGGTGGAAAACAAGGAAATATGGTATCTTCACCATGCAAATGGTATGCAATGGTCATGATACTTTATACAAGCCTTAAACTTGCCTAGTTTAAGATCCTTGCAAAGTATGATGGCCATTGGATACCATTTTCATGGCTATGAGACCATTGAGGCATGTTTTCGACGCCAATGCATGATGCATGGTGCAAAATAAGGAAATATGGTATCTTCATCATGCAAATGGTTCCTGATGGCCCCATGATACTCTGCAAAGACCTTAAAATCACCTTTTAGGCCCTTGCAAAGTATCATGGGCATCGAATATTATTTGAATGGGTAGAAGACCATCGAGGCATGTTTTCCTATGCCCATACATGGTACATGGTGAAAAACAAGGAAATTTGGTATCTTCACCATGCAAATGGTACGTGATGGCTATGATACTTAAGAGCCTGGACATTGGATACCATTTGCATGGCTAGAAGACCACTGAGGCATGTTTCTCCACACCTTACATCATTGAATGTTTTATAGGTAAGGCTTCTAGCCATGCAAATGGTACCCAATGGGCATGATGCTTGGCATGGGCATTAAAATAACTTAGATTAAGTCTTGTGCAATGTATCATGCCCATCGGGTACCATTTGGATAGTTAGAAACCTTACCCTATCGAAAATGCAGTGATGCAAGGTGCAATAAAAAAAGGTTTCATTTCACCCATGGTCATATTGGGCATTTCACCCATGGATGCCCAATATGCCCATCGGAATATCGATGCTGTGGATGCTACCACCCGCCAAAACCCGAAGCATGTTGCTTTCATTTACCTCTTCTAACCTCGCACAGTGAACCTCCACAACTTGGAGCCACCTCCACACCTCACAAGCACCTCTCCCTCTCTTCTTGGGCTAGAGGGACATCTATCGGAGTGTCAAGTTCTTCTTTCCCTTCCCTCTTTTCCTTTCACTTTCCCTTCCCCCTTTTCCTACCCTTTCCTTTTCCCTTGTCCCTTTTCACTTGTCTTTTCCCTTTCCCTTGTCCCTTTTCTCCTTTTCCCATCTGCCTTCTCCTTTCACTTCTCCCTTTTCCTTCTCCTTCTCCCTTTTCTCTCCTTCTTTTCCTTCTCTTTTCTCTCTTCTCTTTTCTCCTTTCTTTCTCCTTTCTCTGTACTCTTTTCTGCTTTTTCTTCTGTTTCCCTTTTCCCTTTTAAGCCAGTGGACTTCACTCCTATTGAAGGTTGGTATGGCTAGATTTGTTGTTGTTTTCCTACTCGTTCTCTTAATGCTTTAACAACCTGTGTCAATTCTTTAGTTAACAATAGTGTTATATTGTAGCAAAACAAGACGTAGACGCTAAGGTTGGTAATCGTAAAACAAGCTCTCGATGCATGCAAGGTATCGTCATCAACCGCTTACTTTGTTTTGTATATCTACTTTGTTGCATATGTAGGATTTATCGACTCTGTGTTAATTCTAGATTTGGGACCTCCGATGACCAGTGTTGTTTGCCCACTTGCACGACAAGGTCACATCTCTACCTCCGGAGTATGCATGATTAAAACGACTTCTCCACCTCCAGCCTCGGTTATGAGTTTGCCTCTGGCACTGGGACTAACAAAGCATGTGACTCAAGACGTATGTGTTTAAAGGACTTCTAAGGTAAAGAAAATCATAAAGAAGACGTTAAAAATGGGCTTCTATGATGCAGCTGCAAAATAGGCGTGTGACGAAGGTGAATTTTTATTTTTTCTAACCCCATGTTTTAAATCTTCTGTGTTTAAGGATCTCAATCTTTGCGGATTGTCGATGTTTTTTTTCCAATTTGGAATGTGCTACGAAAGAAGGGCTCCAAGACTAAAGTCAAATGCAAAATTATTAGTGTTATAAAGCCACTCGTTGTTGCAGACAAGCAGAGTAGTTCAGCAGTTACCAATGCTTAGAGAAAGTTCTCAATTCCATCTACATATAGTTAACTATAAACTCCCATTTTTGTTAAGCCTATCTTGGAACAATAGTTACTTGTCAACTTTGTTTTTTGTTAAGGCCATCGTTGCTTTTTGTTATTTGAACATACTATTGATCATCCCCAACATAGTTATTGGTCAATCTATTTATTGCTTTTGTTTTGTTCAAGTAGTCTATTTTCAACTATCAAAGTTTTGAAACAACCTTTGAAACTTTTTGGCTACTTAGATCTCAATTTTGGTTCAAGATTTTTAAATACTTAGATGTCAATACTTTTGGAACATTTAATCAAGCATTTTAGATAAAAAGTAGAGCTTTTACAAAAAGCCAACAAGATAAATAATAGGCGCTAAGTACAAACCATTGTGGCACTTTTTTCCAAGACTGCAAACTTTTATTTCAACTGCTTCAACTTCCAGGCCAAAAGATAATGAACAACACCATGATGACAATTTCGATCTACCAATCCAAGCCATCAATGGTGTAGGTGAAGAGGGTGAAGCTAGTAAGGCAATAACTCCATTGCATACACATCCCATGAATGCAAATAGTCTACCAAAATTATTAATCCACACACTGTCGGAGTTTGTACCCTCCTGTTTTGCTTTCAAAGGCAAGATTTTGGCAAAATATGGCACTTACAAGGCCAAAGACATACCATATCCAATCTTTTGGCGTGTTAATCTAACAGATCAAGATTGTTCTGAGACAATCACACTCCATGTTCCTCATGTTTATGTTTTGCAAATGCTATATACATTGCAAGTAGATGAGTTTGTGCAGATAGAGGGGCCTACCATTACCAAAAGAGCACCTGGCGAAGGTGGAACATCATCTTTCTCCTTGCGCATTGACGCAACAACTATTTTGAAAGCCGAGCCTTTTGATGGCTCTATTTCTTTTGTCTCGGATAATGTTATATGGGTTTACATGCCTTGGGCAACAAACCAAATGGAAAACCTTAGGTCTGCTTTTGTTTCAGCTATTGATACAGTCACTGCATTCGTCATTGTAAAAGTAGGCCTTGATGGACCACCATCCAACCAAATCATCATTGCGTATGGTCCGAACCCAGAAGATCATGCCACGGTAATTCCAAGCTTTTTTTGAGAATGCCTATTGCTTTTGTGCCTCTTTAAACACTTTCCTTGCTCCATGGTAGTTGTCTTTCATTGTAGACAAGAAGCATACACTCGCTTGCATAGTCGAAGAGTTTGTGTGACGAAGGTGTAGTAATGTACGTGGCCAAAAACATTTCATATATGTGTGCCCATCATGCACTTGGGTTTTTTGACTTCACCATCTTAGGAATGATCCAAGAGTGTACACTCCACACGACATCGCAAAATGCATTTGGTTGACAAGTTTCACAGTTGGGTTATGGGAAGAAGGTATGCCATCTCCAATCTTTTCCATGTTTGTGTTAAACTTTAGACCTTTACTACTCATAAAAAAACAAGTTACTATCTGCATAGGTCATTGGCATCTTGCATTTTGTTAGCCTCAACAACCCTTGGGTGGAGTACCATATGTGGCGGTCCTCGAGTTTAGTCGTGACCCCTTGCGTCCTTTTTTTTTTACGGTTGTGATTCTGTGCAAGACATTTTACAAGTCCCCTGTTTGAAAGGCTGCATGACTTTACCTGATGGCAACCAGGTCGCACTCCAAGTTCATGGGCCACATGTGGATGAGGTTCTCATGCTTCATTGCCCTTTCCTAGATTTTCATACACACAGTGTTGTTGCTACCCGTTCGATGCTTCTCGACAAAAGGCCCACAAGAGATTTTACAATAAATAGTTCTGGCTTAGTAACTAGTTTTGTATAGAGCGTGTAGTTTGTACTACCCGTTCCAAAGCAAGCTGTTTTTGTGCATAGTACTTTCTCTTTTCATGAGGTACAACTTTTTTTCCAAAATAAAAAAAAAACAGTCACAAGCTTTCTCTGGAAAGTAGATGCCTTTTATTTTCTTTCATTTGTGCATAAGCTATAGTTGGATTTCCCTTTTCCAAAACAAGTTGCTGCTGTACATATGTAGTCCATGCTCTGGCAACATACAAACATTGTACAAGCCATGTGTTCAACTCTACAATAAATGTGCATGGCTATAATCATTTGTATATAAACTTGGTCTTGGTGCAACTCAACTTTTTCTCGACTTACCTCTGCCTCCTCCATTGTAAATATTACATTTATAAACATTTGTATATAAATTGTGCAGTTTCTCTGATTAAGACAGCAAAACTTGGTCTCATTAGTCATGGACTTGAACCTTTCCCTTGCCTCACCCAGATGGTAGGGCGTAAGTGGGGGGTCTCGGTGTTGCAGAGGGAAAGGGTGAGAACATGGAAGATGTGGGGGTGAAAGAGGATGGGAGGGCATTTGGGAAAGAGAGGGACGGAGTTGAAGTCATGGATGAGTAAGCAGAAGGGAAGGAAGAAGGTGGTGGAAAAGGCAACACCGGTGTGGATGGAAAGGGAGATGAAACCATCATGGCAGGTAAAGGCATGGCCGGAGCAAAAGTACCCCCCAATGGAATAGATATAGAAGAAGGATTAGCTAGGAGCCCGGAGCTATGCGTAACAGATGAGGTAGCAGCTTGTCCACAAGAGGTTGAGGCGGGAGCAGATGGAGTCACCACTCCGGTAGAAGAGGTGGTTGATGAAGACATCGTTGCAGGAGGAGGAGAGGGGCTGCCTTGACCTTGATGAGTCCCTGAGGAGTCCTCGTCCTTAGTACCCTCTTCTTTCACCTGTTCTCCGCTTTGCACTTCTTCTTCTCCGGAGTCTGGATCTGACCACCAGGGTTCTTGTTGGTCCAAGTCAATGAGAGTGTCAATGAAGTTACTTGCTCTGGCTACTGCTCCAATGGACTCACTTTGTGCTCGAGTTGAGGACTTCGCAAACTTATGTCGCACGTAATGCTTCTTGTACCTAGTTTGGTCTGCCGGAAGTCTTTTCTCCACTCTCCTCAAGTACCTCCTAGTTCTCTCACTAGCTCCTTCAAATGTTTCAGAACTACTCGGCATAAGACCTCTCTCTAGGACCCTAGATCACCACTTCACTCGTGCTACTCAACACCAGCAGTGTCCCACCGTGATCGCCATAAACTGTCTGAGGGGGGGGGGTAACACGAAAACTTTAGTTTCCCACAACCTCTGCTCTATGACTGCCTATTGATATTGCAGTGCATGTTCAGTCATTTGTTTACTTTTTTTTCATACAATGGAGAAATATTCATGGAAACGATAAGAACAGGGAAGCACCAGAAAGGCAAAAGATGTATTGTACTCATGGACTACTCAGTTACCCTAGCAACAATAGTTCCACTTATTGAGACCAACAAGAAACACAAATACAATCTTTGGTCGCCCTTTGAAAAAACTTTCTTATGGCAACTTCTACAACAACATCCAACTCTTGCCAACACGTGAGGTTGCCAGTTTTTTTAAGGAACAACAAAACAACAGTAAGCATAGCATCAAGCAAATTTTCAATAAAATATACAAGCTTAGAATAGAAAGTTTTCACACCGAACAAGTAGAGCAAAGTATTCAAGAGAATAGGCAAGGATAAGCCTAGAAAATTCCATCTGTAATACCATTTTATGAACCACTGCAATTGCAACCACTTTAGTAAAGCAAAACCATAAAACGCAAAAGGGGCCCCAAAGTCGGTATCAACATTCTTTAAAAAAGTCAAAGATGCCCCAAAGTTTGCTTGTTCATGTTGTGGATGTTTGACTTTCCAAGGCAAGCTGAGAGTCTTAGGCACAAATGCACAACTGTTTGTTGAACAAGAAAAAATTATCCTCACTTCCTTGCTATTAAAAAAAAATGTGTTTGTACACTTTGCCACAGCCAAATATGTGCATTCAAAGTTCCAAAATTTGCTCTCGTAAACATGAGCATGTCAAGCAAAACAATCTACACAACAACTTTGAACAAAGTCGAAGAACGGCCGATCTCCATACAAATACCATTTACACAAATCAAACAATTAACATATGAAGCCTAATATGGGCTCCATGAAAGTGTTATAAATGTTTTTTCAAACATCGATAAAGCACAACAGGTGCTCCCACGTTTTATTACTGCCAACACAATAGTAATGGTAGCAATCAAACGCCGACTACATTATGATCACAACTACATCAGTGGTCTAGTATGGCCAACGCTGACATTGCGAGCGATGCATGAGATGCTTGAAATGCCCTTGTACAAGCAGAACAATATTCGGATAAATCAAGTGTGGTTGCAACACATCGCTAATCACCAAGCTCTTTGAGACATAGTTTCAACAATGGCACAAACAACGATTGCAGAACATGAAAGCACCAACCTAGAAACTAATATACTCATGCATGGCATTTACACAAGCCAATAGGTTGTCGATTATGAGGACAAACCAATTATTTTTGCACCCTCGAAGGGATTCTCACCTTTGAGCATTTTCAAAGACATACATTGCGAGGAATTAGCATTCCCAATGCTTTTTTTAAAAACAACCAAGAGCGTACAACTTGCTAAGTCGAACTTTGTACCAAGACATAACTAAATGGGAACTAAGAAACCAAGACAGAAGGTTTGCTTATTCGATCAAAAACTTATTTTCTCGCCAACACATTTTACTAGAAGACATTCTATTGAAAAAAAGAACCCAACCAGGAAAACCATTCCACTTGTTTGTATCTAGAAATGCAAGAGCTGGCAAAACATTTACCTTAGTCACCATCGCAGAGGCATTGCGATACTTTTACTCACATAGAGAAACAACTATGGTTGACCTCCCCAAAGTACTACTAATGACATACATAGGCAAGGCAGCACGGGCGATAAATGGCAACACACTACATGTGGCACTGCACTTGCCATTATTAACTAACACTTACATTGCTCTCTCCACATACAAACTGCAAAACTTATCAGTGGAATACAAAACAAGGGCTAAGTGCTAACAAGCAACATTCTTAATTGTTGAAAGAGTTTGGATGGTCATCACAGAGAATCATTTCCCCCATTCTAGTCTTTGAGTCAAGATCCTCATAGCTTTTTCAACATCTTAATAAGAGACGGCATAGGCAAGGTACAGAGTATATGTTTGAAAGAGTTTGGGTCGAGAAGATACTAGAGAAATACTCTAGTCTTTGTTGGGACGAGAAGATACTAGAGAAACACTCTAGTCTTATTTGGTCAATTATCCACAAGGCTGTGTAGACTAGAAGTAGGGCTTGAGTCATGGAAAATGGAGATGTCACATGCCATAGATGTCTAGAAGATATTCCTTGCCTTTTTTTGAATTGTAAATAGTCATTCAAATTGTGGGCACTAGGCAAAGGAAAAAACAGTCCAATTCATTTTAGCTATGCTTATTTGTTATTACATGATATACCACCCTTATGCCACACAAGATGCAAAAAGATTTGGTGGTGCTCAGGAGTAATATCCTTTGGGATATATGGTTGTAGAGAAATGCTAACTTGTTCAAAGGTGAATTTTTGGATGCTGGCCAAATGACTCTTTCATGGTTGTTGAATATAGGATTATAATTCAGAGCCCTCCTATTGATGTGGTCAATGCTGCCAACTTATAGTGAATATCGGCTACTATTTCTTTTGAATTTTGATTATCAGCTCAAAAGATATACTATTCTTCAAACTACAATGCTTCCCAGTAAACTTGTTTTGATGGATGTGAAGGCATATTTTTATAACCTCTAGATTTCTATAAACATATAATATACATCCACAATTACACCCATAAAAAAACCTCTTTTGTACCTTATGTTAGCAAGTTTCATCATAAAAGTCCCTAACTCTGACAATTGTAATTTTTTGCATAAATGTCTACATTATAAGTATTTCAATCCCCACCATTTGACACATAGGGCTTGTATTTGTCAACTGCTCTATAACCTCTTAATCCAAAAGTCAACAATATTATTGAGCTTTGATAACCTTGAGTGAAGATATAAAGTACTTTGCTCAATCAAAGGGCCTTCTAGACACCATAAGTATACTTTGGTCATCAACTAAATACAAAATCTCAATCAACATCAAGTTATGGTGCAACACATATGTTGTTCTTATAATGGACTAAGATATTATCGAGTTCAATCTTGCAAGTTTCATAATACATGTGCTATTTGGGCGTCTGTGGACCACATTAGTCATATCTCCTCCTCTTCACTCCTCTATAAACTCATGATAGCTGTCAAGACACCTCATGCATACAAGCCTTTTCACCTCACGCATGCCATCTCTTGATCTCTCCCTTGCAAAGAGTAGTGTTGATGTGATAGTAGCATGGTTTATCCATTTTGGATAAATAAAAACCTAAAGTATTTATGGGGACAAAAACCTTATAAACGCTATCATATCTTTTAGGCAAAAAAAATATTTGTACTTATATCATGTGAGCAATATTTACAAAGGTATACATTTTTGACAAGACGATTGAACCCTCAAAAGCTAGCAAAAACTAGGCTATTATGGCATCCCTGTCGTAGATTAAAGAATAACTATCTTTAGCACTATTCATAGCTCTGTTTTCCAATTCTAGGTAGCCGCTCCTCGAGATCTCATGCATAATAGAGAACCAGAGATAAAAGAAATTAGACAAGACTGGCATGGAGAAGCCACACTAACTTTGCCCAAGCTCTTGATACGTCAAACTGATAGTAAATAATATATGCATTGAAAACTGAACCTCATAAGGGGTGGGCAATATGAATGCTACATTCTTGGTAAGAAATTTAAAGTCAAAACTATACAACATGGGTATGCGTTGATATTGTCTTGAAAAGTAGAATTCATTGCAGCCTTTAACTTTAAAGAAAGGACTTTGGATTGCTAAAACAAACCATTTTGTGTGATAAAAACCCCGAAAGTTGTAGTGAAGACAAATTAGTGCATAAATAGTGGGATGCAATTCCCTTGTCAAAGTTATATTTAACTTAAAAAAGAGAAGACTTAATGGTAAGCTCACTAACATAACCTAAGTGTAGGTATGTTGAGCTCACACCTGCAAGGTTATGTGATTGAGCTTAACATAATCAATTAGTAAATTGAAAGATTAACTTTAACAATCCCACTATATTATGTTAATTCTAAATTAGTAGTAATTAACGTTCAAAATGAGACTAACAAGACAGGAAAACTTCTAAATGCAAGACAGGGAGCCTGTAATTAAAAGCTCAACATTTGCAGCTTCATCCTCTAGAATTTCTCTTGTTGCTTGCACAGATTTTGCTCCCAATCTTGCAGTTTTTCTCCTCTTGCTGCAAAGATTCGCCATGCCCCTTTCACGAGTTTGTTTTGTCCCTGTTGCTTTTGGAGGGAACTTGTTTTAGCGTTTTCTAAGGCCTTCGCAATCCCATGGCAGCACGTAGCGAGATCGACGCCATGCTCGAGGACGATTCCTGGCTCAAAGACAGTCCTCCTCGATTTGTCGAACCCGTTTCCAAGCCCCTCAACAGGTGATTGCTCAACCAATCGTTCGTTTTTTGAATGCTTTTCACAAGGAGAGGGAAGCGCAGAGATGATGCTTCTCCTTCACCTGAAGCAGGCGAGCCAGAGCATTGAATATCGATGATCTTCTTAAAGATCATTACAAAGAACGGAACAAGAATCTAGACCGAGAAATTAAGAGAGCAAGGCTTGCTTTGACCGATTCCGATAGCTCAGAGAACGAAGACTTGGACAAAACTGACAGAGAGCGGACATTCGAACAGCTCGTAGAATCATGTAAAAAGGAGGTATATAAACTGGTATAGCAACCGAGGAAGGTGGTTTGAGTTGTTGATCCAGTTGTCGCTTCTTTTCATCTCTCTAAATGTCTCCACACAGGTAGACAAAGAACCAATCGACAAGATTCAGAAATGGGGGCAGAAACTTTTTGATGCCCAGGTTATTCCTATATTTATCGTTTTCAATCCGTCATATGAATTGCTTGGTCTGGCATGTATCATGTAAACATCTCGAAAACCGCTTTACAGAGGCGTGTTCGCGGTGCTGTTCAACCTAAGCTGGAAGGCCCTGCTTTGCAAACTCTCTGCGCTGCGCGAGAACGAACCATCAGATCATTCCCTGGAGAACACGGTGTGTACCTCTTCTAAACTAAGTAACTGTGTTTGTCCCTCTGCGTCGTTTAATAATTTCAGCTTCAATGCCAAAGTATTATCGCTTGCTTTACAGTTGCAGAAGAGAGCACAGAGACCGTGATGTCGGAGCTTTTGGCCAGCGGATGGTTTCTCTTGTTAGGAGATAGCATCTGCAAGCTCGACGAGGCCACTTTGCGTTGGATCTTTCACACAAGTGGGATTTCAACATTTGCATGGTTTCCAATAACTAAACAACGATGGGGAAAAAAATACATTGAGTTTTCGAGCTAGCCCAGAGGGTAAAAAAGTTGGGAATTTCTCACATCAGTAATATGTGTGTTGTGTCCTAGCAGTGGTATATTCTCCCGACAAGAACCTAGAGATGTCTGCGCGCAACTTTTTGTGCCACTACTTGCATGCAAACTCTAAGGCATGTATCGTCCTTGGCTTGGCTTTGCTAGTGTATGAGATCACATGTTCATTTTTTTGCATGCACTACCTTTTTCTCTACTTATATATGCCGAGTCTGCAGACCCAGAGCTATTGGATGCCATCTTATGAAACCATCTTGACCATTTTCAAAGACTATGGATACGTTGGATCTATGATAACGTCTAGTGGTCAGAGAACAGAAGTCAGTTATGGTACTTTCTTCTGTGCCGTTTACCTTATGGTTCCTTACTTTTATTTGGTAGATTTTAATGCCATTTAGGTCGAGATTACAAAGCTTTTGACGGCAGTTTTCACTGAATAAGCGAAACTCTCTGCAGAAATTTCTGAAGATGAAGGACCACCTCACAACCTTGAATCCTTATTGAGGTTTTTGAGCGTTACTTTCAAAGCCAAGTAAGTTGTCTCACTTGTTCCAGCTGACGTCTTCTTTCTAAAATTGAAGGGTATGGAACTTGTAGGTACTTGAGTGAACTACGGGTATCTTTGGCACCACTGCTGCTGATGTGTGCGCAAATTTTTCTGCTGTGCTGTTTTGCATGCCTGGCATGCCAGACTGCCAGCGATGCAGTTTGGAAACAGCCAGCCCCCAGAGTAGGATAGTGTGGGATGTGCCATTACCTGATGGTGTAATGAATTTCTGGTGGAACTGTTAAGATTACCATGGTCCAGTTAGGTTAATCTCCTTGTCATCTTTTTTGGTCTTGATTGAGAGGACAATCGTTCAATTTTGGGGAGTGTTCTACCGTGCCCATGTTTGTGACCCTTTAGAGAAGCAGGGGTGCAGTTGTTCCCACTGTTTGACAAGATGATTGAACAAGTGAGTGATTGTGAGGTTTCGATGAGATGTTCTTTGTGTTTACTTGACATTCGAGCTTTTGCACTTCCTCCTTAGCTTAACCAAATTGACTCTTGAGATTTTCAATTTGGTGCGTCAAACTGATCTATTGCTGTCTTGGATTTTTTATGCCCTCCTTGGTCTATGTGCATAAGTTGGATGCCTTTGAGCATTCCTACTCTACTCTTGCATTTATTGCTTTGAGATCCACAAGTAGACCTTGTGCGACTCTTCCTTCAAGTTAATTCTTTGCTATGTTCAACAGAGAAGTTGTGATTTGGTCTTGTTGGTTAGCTAGCTCGCTTGCTTGTGGTATTTCTTCATATCCTAGTGAAGTTCCAACAGATTTGGTTTGAATGAGGACGCTTATAGAGGAAATACTTTCCTCATTTTTGTTTGTGGGGGTTTCAGAGCTATTGGATCCCAAACTTATTTTGGAGTTGCCTATCCTCGAGCATGTCTCGTGTTCTAATCGGGCTTCGTGACATTGTTTAGGGATGCTAGATGCTCAATCCTTGAGCATCATTGAGGGCATCTACAATTTCTTTGGCATTCTAACCCAGCATCGGAGGAGGAAAGGCTGGTGCTACCCTTTTTTAATTGCTCTCTTCATTTGTATCTCTCAGGCATGTGTTGGCTTGGGAACCTAGCGAATTGGGATTTATCTATCTTGTGTGTCCTTCGGCATGCTATGCTTGCTGATGCTTAGATAGTGCTTAATATCGAGTCTTCAGGCCTGCGGTTGGATGGTGAGGGAGGTGGCTTATCATCTAACATTATGTGAAACTCGTTTGTAGTTTCTATTTATTTTGCAGCCCTTGTCTTTGATCGCATCTCTTAACAATATTTCGCTCTCTTTATCTTTGTTTTACTACTGTGGTGGGTAGATATCTCAGGCACATTGTTCTTATCCTTCTTTTAATAAGTCGTGACTGCTTCCTTTGGAGATTTGGATCCTAGGTCCTGTAGGTTTTTCTGGGTCTTTTTTGTTTTGATAAGAATCTCAAAATATGGGTTGATTAAGGCATATGGATCTGTCTCCTTGTCTAATACTATGTTGAGGATCTTTGTGAGCATCATTGAGTGGAGACCAACTTTTGGATTGTCATACCGCCATTGTCAGATCCACAAAGATTATCACTCCAGTTGAGTCCTCTTTTGTCTCTTCTTGATCCTTGCTAGATTGCTGGCGCTTATCCTAAGAGAGAGAGAGATTGCCAACATGTCAAAGTGCTTTTTATTTTCTCATCCGTAACGTTATTGAAGTGGACTCCATTTGTTGGGAATGAAACCTTTGATGGCTGAGGCAGAGACTTCCACTTCTACATATGCATATGAAACATTCCATTTATGTAATGATTTCCAAATTTGGGTCGCTAGTTTGTTGATTCAGGTGCCTTGTGCCATATGACTCTCAGAAAGGATTGGTTTAGTCATTATGGATATCCGACTGGACAATCCAAAAGTTACTTGAATAGATGACATTCCCTTGTGCCTCGCAGAGGAGTAAAAGAGCCACATAAGTAACGCGTATCATGTGGATGGTTTATGATGTTATTAATAAAGTAAAAAATGTATGCCAAGCTTACTGCTTTGGAAAGTAACACATGGATCTATTTCCAAAATGCTAGGCATACAAGACAAGCAAGAGATGTCTTAGAACAGATCTAGTTGGATCTTGTGAGACGAGATCTCTATAGAAAAACTTGGGTGCAAAAAGTGGCAGGAGAGTATAAATCCTGGTTATTAATCGACTTTTGTAAAACGTGTGGTTTAAAGAGGTAGTACACAACAGCCTATACGGCTCAGCACTTTGTGGTTGCTGACAAAAAATAGAACAATTCTGAAATGCACCACATTACTGCCTTCCTGAAGCTGAATTCTCTGCTGCTATCCATGAGGCTGATTGGAGGAGGCTGTTGGTGGATCTCCTCTGCCAGGTGCCTGTTCTTTTTCTCCGATGCCCACATGACAGCCCATGTGCTGCCCATGTGGCAGCCCCATGCCTAAACCTATCAACCTACGGTCCAACCCCCCCATGCACTCCTTACATGGGGGCTCACGAGTGGGGAGGTGACCAGTCGTATTCCAACACTCATATTCAATGTCGAGGGTCTGCACTGCCTGAGAAACCTCTGGTGTGATGGTGCGTACTAATACTGAGTGTGCCTTTGAGTTACGATCCTCCCAGTCTGCTAGCTCCTCAAGAAACTCGTCCTCCTTGTCCTGTGAGAACGAGCTCCCAAAGCCCCTCGTGAATGAACCAAACCTTGAGTGAGCCTCCAATGAGCATAATTAGATCTGTCCAACTTGTCCTTCTTACTTGTGCACAGGGGAGCCATAGAAACTCGATCTGCCTTGAACTATTCCTTCCTTGACACCTCTGCTTCTGATCCTGACAAAAAAAACGGCCCCCACAGATCTAGATGATCTTGGTCAAGACATAGGCGATGGTTTCATCGATGTGCGATGCAATAAGGGTGGGGATGGGCACAGATCTGCGCCAGAAGACCAAGCAAACAGCTGACCTCTGCTGACAATCCTTTTGTGGACCTGCGTGCACTACAGACAGCACCTCGCCTTGAACTAGGCACTGTAAGCAGCTCCACCTACCTCAAAACAGGTCCAAAAACCTTGCCAAACCAGAACGTGAACACTGGTGCCTGCTAGGAAGACTGCTGCCCAATGGATTGTCCTCAGAAGTACGTTGCAATGCCTTCAGCACACGTGCGTCTGGTTGTTGCCCTCTCTTGGCCCTTGCCAACCTGCCTGAAATTTGATACCATTTGAGAGTTGAGTGCTGAAGATGCTGCACAATGATAGAACGCATGGCCATTTATAGGCCTGACAGTAGCTGTCCCAGGGGCTGCCACATGGCCAACCCCCGTGTCAATCAACCGGCTGGGTTGGTTGACCCGACCTGCTGGTCGGCAGGGTCAAGCCCCCTACAAACTGGGCCATAGTGTCCTGCCAAACAGCCATAAATAGGCATAAACACTTAGTCAAACCTATCTTTAATAGGGCAGGCACACCCACATAGAAGCCCTCACTCACTATGAGATGCACACAACTTTGACAGTTTGTTGTTCAGCTTTGTGATGCTTATCAAACATTATTGCATGCAAGCTGTTTTGCCTCTCTACTTCTGCTGTAATTTCCAGATTGTATTCTTGTGTCGATTGTTGATCGGAGAGAGTGTGAGGATTTCTTGAGTGTCTTCTGCTGAAAGACTCTGCTACAGCAAGCAGCATTTATTTCTCTGACAGAGCTCACAACATACAAGAATCATCTTTTGCGACTGCTTGTATTTATTTCTGCAATTAAGATGTTCGCTGGCAGGTTATAAGTTTGGCAACATAGCTCACAACATACAAGAATCATCTTTTGCTACTGCTAGGATTTTATTTCTGCAATTTAATATGTATGCTATGGCAGGCAACTATGATGCAATGGAGTTGGATTCTCTATGCTCAAGACTTCTACACACAAAATTCAAATAAGCAGATCTAAATAACAGTGTGTGAAGCTGCCACATACAAATAAGCTACATGATATCTTTCATGTCTCTCTGGGCAAGAAGCATACAGGACCTGGCATCCAAGCAAATGATAAGCTACAGCCCATGGATGTGATGGACATATTCAGGATCACGTCTTGGGAGGTGGAACTGTTGTGGAATATAAGGTTAAGTCATGAAGATGAGGCTAAATATGATCATGGAGCAACACTCCAGGCAGCCTGCTTTGGGCATGGACTAGAACTCATGGTGTTGACAATGGAGGGCAGGTCTGGTTCCAGATGCTGTCCACACATGGAGAGGACAGAAATGCACAGGTGAGCAAATGTTTTGGGACCCTAGGAGCATGGAAATAAGGCAGGATTGTGGGCAGGACCGCTTGGACCAGTGGCAGCCAGCCACGTGGCCAGGCAGGGCCAGCAAAAGCCCTGCAAATGAGCCCCTAGATGGTTATTTAAAGGCTGCAACGTGTGCGTCAGTTCGGAACCTGTTTGGGTCAGCTTTGGGGCAGACAAAAGTCGGCCATTTTAGGGAGGGCTTCTGCCCTATTAAAGGGAGGCCCCTAGGCCTCATTTCATCGTCACTTGGAGCAGCAATTTAACAGTAGGAAGGAGCAGCAGGACCATCCTTGGGTCTATATACATAGGAAGTGAAGGAGACCTACAAGGGCTGCAGACTTAGCTCAAGGTGTTGCCCACCTAGGCTGGTTTTCTGGACATTAAGGTGGAAGAGATCCTTCGGACGGAGAGTCTACATAAGCTCAGTGGGAGCATGCGGGCTCAGAGATCTAGAGGTGCCAGGCATATAGTAGGAGAACCTTTTGGTATTGTATCTTGTCCAGTTTGTGGACAGATGGAAATATATATGAGTTGCTTCTATATTGTCTTTGAGCATAGTCTATTTGCTAGTATGCACACAACATGAATGGTTGTGAAGTACACACATGGTTATAAAGCTTGATTCCATAGTGAAACACTTCCACGTGTAATTCCTGGCCTAGTATATAAGTCTTCCGCTATGGGGTACCCTCTGCTGGGATTTCATTTTCTAACAATGAGGTCTGGTCCAAACTGGAAGATCTTTATGCAAGGGACTCAGCGATGAGAGTTGTTACTCTTAAGGGGCAGCTCTATAGTCTTGACTTCCCCAGTCACAGTACGATGTGATGAAGGCTAAGGTCATCCACAACCAGCTTTTGTCAATTGGAGCTGCTTTGACATCTCTTCAGTTGGCAGCTCTTATTCTCACCAAGCTTCCACCATCATATGATACGGTTCCTCGAGTGCCAAGTTACAACAAACCAATTGGATTTTGATGATCTTTGCTCCCTGTTGCTTAAGGAGTCGTCAGTTTTGTTGTTTGATGGCGCACAACATGGCACCCATTAATAGTCAGCGCTTTGCATGCAAATAATAATTAGTGGTCTAATCCTAGTCACTGTGGGAGTCCCCACCAAGCAAAACATGTGCACATAACATAAAACAATTTCTCTGGTCGACCAAGGTCAACTCTCTTGATCATAATTAAGGGGCTTGACCGATAGTCGAAGTGCCTTAATTTTGGCCAAGTCTCTCCAACCGAAGTTGCCACATCTTGGCCAAGTCTTGTTGACCAAAGTCAACACTCTTTAACCGAAGTCAACATTGTGGTTCTTTGGTTAACCCTAGTTAACCATCTTAGCCTAAGCCAAGTCTTCTTAATCGAGGTTAGGATTACTTAACTAGAGTTAAGTATCTTTGACCGAAGTCAATAGTTTGACCAATAAAAGATAACTTTTTGAACATAGTTAAAAAAATTAGAGACTCTTTAATTATGATCAAATAAATGGTCAATTGGAACTTTGACTTTGGAGTATTTACAACTTGGTGACATCCCCTTGGCTTCTATTCGGTTGACCTCAACTGAAGAGCTTCCTTGTAAATATCCAAAAGCTGTGGATGATCAGACAACATGTCTTCATCCATCCACTTGGCATCCAATGCCAAATAGTTCTTGAATTTTACAAGGTGCTTGTAAAATTCCTTTCCTTGGGGGGCCTTTGCGTACAGTATGGCACACAATTTGCTATGGCTGAAGGACTTCCTTTAGCTGATCCACTTCCGGTGGATCCTTTGTTACTGGCTCTGCAGGCTCGTGTAATCTTACCCCTAAAGGACAGACAAAGCATTTTCATTTGCTCTCCCTCTCTCCCTCTCTCAACAGATACACTAGGGCCCAGGACAATCGTCGGGCTGGACCCCCCCGAAGGTTTTTATTACTTGAGAGAAAACTAAGTACATGAGTTCAGCGTAGAAGCTGTACATACAAAATTCAAACGTGAATAATTCATTACATGAGCTCTCAGGCTTCCCTTCTTGGCAACAAGCCACTTGTCAATTTCTACTTTACTTTCCTAATTACATGCCACTAAGGGCAACTGTGGAGTCTTCGAAGCACTTGGTCACGCGAACCACCTCCTAGACTCTTGTTAGGCTCCCGTAGCGCTTAGGAAAATAACTCTTCTTAGTACCTGTAATAATTAATTAAAAGCGCACCACCATGGCACCCATTAATTGTTAGCGCTTTGCATGCAAACAATACACTGTGGACTAATTCTAGTTACGGTGGGCGTCCCCATTTAACACATGTGCACACATAACAAATATAAAAGTATATATTTATTCTTTGGTTGACCGGAGTCAACACTCTTGATTATAATTAAGAGGCTTTGGCCAAGGGTCGAGGCACCTTAATTATAGTCAAGTCTCTCCAACCGAAGTTGGCACAACTCTCCAGAAGTTGGCACATCTTGGTTAACCGTAGTTAACCCTCTTGGCAATAAACCAAGTCTCGTTGATCGAAGTCAACACTCTTTGACCGTAGTCAGCTCTGTTGTTCTCTGGTTAACCGTAGTTAACCCTCTTGGTAATAACCAAGTCTCCTTGACCGAAGTCAGGTTTACTTGACCAAAGTTAAGTATCTTTGACTGAAGTCACTGTAGTCAATTCTCTTACCATTAAAAGAACTCTTTGACCATAATTAACACATATGAAAACTCTTTAATCATGATCAAATAAATGGTCAACTGTACTTTGACTTCGGATATTTACATGAAGGTGACATCCCCTCGGCCTCTATTCAGTTGACCTCAACTGAAAAGCTTCCTTGTAAACATCCAAAAGCTGTGGATGATCGGACAACATGTCTTCATCCATCCACTTGGCATCTAATGCCGTATAATTCTTGAATTTTACTGTTCAGCATAGGGAGGTGCATGGCATTCCTCTAAAATCTTTTTTCTCATCTTCTGGGTGATGCATAGGCAGTCATCTTTCATTAGATACCCATCTTTCAGGGAATAGTGACTGGTGGACTGCCCCTCTTGCCTTTGCTGTAAAATCTCACAAAAATTTGCATCATTAGCATACTGCGCCCTCATGCCTTCCAGGTCTTGATGATAAGCAATAGTTACATTGTTGACCTGGGTCTTCGGGACAAGGCATCTGCCACTTTGTTTCGATTTCCTGGAGTATGGCCAATCTGAAAATGATACATTGACAGCATGTTTGCCCATTTCATATGCTTCTCGGAAAGCTTTGTCTGAGTTAGAAAGTATCTCAGACTTTGGTGGTCTGTTTTAACTGTAAAATCTGCACCCAAAAGATAATGCTTCCATGTATGGATGGCATGGATTACAGGCAATAACTCTTTCTCATAGATTCCCAGATATCTCTCTCCATCTCGGAGTCTCCTGCTCTCATAGGCCACTACATGACCATTCTGATGCAATGCAGCCCTAACACATTCTCCACAAGCATCACAATCCACATTAAATGGCTGATACAAATCTGGAACGATTAAGATTGGCTCTGTAGTCAGCTTCTCTTTGAGTGTGGTGAAGGCTATCTTTTGAGGAATCCCCCATCTGAAAGCTGCATTTTTCTTGGTAAGATCGTGAAGCGGAGCGGCTATATCCGCAAAATGCCCGATAAATCTTGTGTAGTAAGAACATAGGCCTAGAAACTTCGAACTTCATGGATAGTTTTCAGCTCTGGCCATTTGTGAATGGCACGGATCTTTGCCGGATCCATCCGTATCCCATCTTTGGATATTATATGCCCCAAGTAATGGATTTCTTCCAGGAAGAGTTCACTTTTCTTGCTGTTTGCATAGAGCTGATGATTTCTCAGCTCTTGAAACACTATAGCAAGATGTTCCTTGTGCTATTCTTCGGACTTAGAAAACACAATTATGTCATCGAAGAAGATACGATCCATCATCCTATTGAAAGTCGATGGGGCATTTGTCAATCCAAAAGGCATCACCAGATATTCATACAACCCAAAAGTAGTGCGGAATGCTGTCTTGTGCACATCTTGAGGCCGTATCCTCACTTGTTGATAGCCACTCTTTAAGTCTATCTTGCTGAAAACTGAAGCTCCATTTAACTGATCCAGCACAATCTATTCTTGATGGTCATTTTGTTCAACGACGTTGAAAACTGAGTACCCCTCGGCTTCTGAGGCTGAAACCCTTTCTTTTCTGATTTTGAAAAATCAGCTCTTTTTCTTTCAGCACGTCCTGCATGCAAGGATAATACTGTGGATGGATCTTGTAACAGTAGCACAAGACTTGTTAGAGACTCACTGTGCCCACTTGTGAGCCCCCGATTTGAGGGGACAAGGGGCAATGAGAGGTAGGAGGGCTGGGAAAGAGAGAAACCCAGGCAACCAGGACATAGGCTGGTTGCTGCCTGCAACAGTAGAGATATAGGGGGCCCTGTGCCTCCCTTGGAGGCGTCTACAGCCACATGGACTGGCTGCACAGGGCACCCTTTTATAGGGGCCTGTGGCAGGCCCAGTCGGCCCAACCAGGGCCACCGACCAGGGCCAACCAGACATCTGGTCGGCCACCAGACAGGGTACCGACCCTGCTTGTCGGTCAACCCTAAGGGCCTGGGCAGTGCCTATAAAAGGCCCACTCCTTCAGTATTTCCAGCATCCAGTGCAGGACAGAAAGCCTCCTTCCTAGGCTGTGCTGTGCACTCAGAGCTGGTTCAGTTTGACAGAGAGAGTTCCATCAGTTTTCCTCAGCGCTTGGCTGAGTTTTGTATTGCTCCCTTGGAGCCAGTTTCTGCCCACCATCCGGTGGATGAATATACTCTTTCTCTCTCCGTTTAAGTTATCTCTGAGTGAGTGTTTATTGCATTTGTGATTAGTTATCTGAGTTGAGTGTGTTGGAAGAGTGGGAGAGATCTTGGGTGGAGGTTTGAGTGATTCATTCCCTCCTATTCTCCAACATGGTATCATAGCCATAGGCTCTCAACTCTTCTTCATCAAAGCACACTCTGAAGGAAGGAGTCCCTTGGCAGTAAGGCGATTCTGTTTTCAGCTCAGGCCAGCACGGGAGGTCAGTACATCTTTTTTGTTTCAGTTTTTCAGTTTGCTATTCACCGAGATGGATCAACGTTCAGAAGCCTCTACACCCACTGCTCGTCCTTCCTCCTTCTCCAGTCATCTTCCTTCTTCATTTATACCCAATTTTGGTGAAGCTAGAAAGCTTGATGGCACGAACTATCCAATTTGGAAAGTCAAGATCCGAAGCCATCTGTTGGCACGGAAGCTGTGGAAGATAGTGATTGGGACCGAGGAGAAGCCGGAGGACATTGTGGACAAAAGAGGTGAAGTTCTAGTTGAAGCAGATGCGGATGAACTCTGTGCATGGGAGGAGAGGGATGCTCAAGCCTTAGCAATGCTTATTGGCACGACAGCAGATGATGTGATTCCTCATATCCAGTTGGCAGAGACGTCTTCAGAGGCGAGGGCCATACTGAAGGAGCTGTATGAAACCGATAATACAGCCTGTATCATTACTCTTCAGCATCATCTCTATAATCTTGATATGAATGAGGGTGATAGTGTGCCTGATCATTTGACAAAGGTGAAAGTCGTGCGGGACTAGCTCGCAGCAGTTGGTCAGAAGGTGGACACGAGTCAATTGGCGTTGCTCACACTCCACAAGTTGCCATGGACTTTCAAAAGTTTTGTGACTACGGTCACTGCGGGTCAACGGACTAAGCCAATCACCTTTGAGGAGCTTGGAGGCTCGAGAGAAACTCTCTACGCAAACCGACGAGAAGGCATTGGTGGCCAAAGACAAGCCTGGAAAAGGCAAGCCAAAGGATTCCAAGAAGTCAGAGGACGCTGACCGTAAGAAGAAAATGAAGTGCTATTACTGTGAAAAGCTTGGCCACTCCGCCAAAGAATGCCGAAAGAAGAAAGCAGATCAGAAGCGGAAGAGGGAAGCCAAGAACAAAGAAGAGCCTAAGAATGATTCTGCCAATGTGACGACTGGACAGTTTTTAATGAGTGAACATTGTTCAGCATATGCAGTCAGTGAAGGTAAAGAGGGTTGGTATGTTGACAGCGGTGCTTCCAAGCACATGTCCAACAGAAGAACTTGGTTCAAAACCATGAAAAGTACACACCCGGTTTCCAAAGTTTCTGTCGGGGATAGGCGGACGTGTCCTGTGAAGGGCATCGGTAGCATTCCTTTCATTACAACGGCGGGTGAGGAGAAGGATATCTCTGGAGTACTTTATGTACCCAACCTTTGCAAGAATTTACTGTCTGTAAGTCAGATGGACAAAAACAACATGGCAGTTCTCTTTCAAGATGGCAAGGTCACCGTGACATCCAAAGCAAATGGACAGATGGTGGCTCAAGGCGTTGAAGAGAACGGATTGTACCGTCTCAGTGCAATGTTGGTTCAAGAAGACAACGGAAAGTCCAAACGGCATGAGCGCTTCGGTTATGAAAGCTTTCAAGCATTAATAGAAGGTTCCTTTCTTTGAAAAAAAAAAAAGAACCCTAAGGACAAGCAAGGATCCTAACCAATGGGGGCCTCTTGATGATCAAATTTGAGATAAAGACACCTCAAATCAGCTGCCTTGAAAATAAGCAGGTAGAAGGGTGGAAGAACTCTTTCAAAAGGGAGGAGTGGAGAGAAGTCTTCCACGAAGCTCCGCCATTACCTCTCTAGCCTTGTCAAAGGACATGATCAAATGTACATTAGAATTGAAGAGCCTGTTTTTGCTTTAAGAAGAGTTGAATTACATGGCTTTGTCCATTATAAACTCAACATCCATCTCCATCAAATGTTCTCTCCTACTTCACGATAGCTCACAATGCCATCGCCTTACATGATCCCTTCCTTGCTCAATGTGTACCCTCCCCTCAACCTCGGAGCTTTGAGAATTTCTGACATTAAATCTACGTTAAATAAAAATATAAGCTAATTCCCCATCGTAAGATTTGGTTTTGGCTAAAAGCACAAGGATATGAAGAAAGTTATACCATACTTCATTACTAATGAGGCGTTGAGTATGTGATCCCTTTATCCCTTTTTGGATGCAGTGATATGCAGCTCCCCAAAGCCTTTGTGTCAGTTCCACCTTTAGTATTTGTAGCACATGTAATAGTTTGTGGTCACTGAGGTAGAAAAACCAAATGACAAACTCTAACAAGCTTGGCAAACCACCTTACCATGTATCAACATGTTGTGGACCAGCAATTTTTGAGTCTATGCAAAATTCAATTCAACCTTCATTGGGATCCTAAGGGTGAGTAATTGTCTACCTTTGTGCAGTAAGTTCAGTTACAGCCTGAGCTATACTAATATATTATATGTTAATTGTTTTCCTTATTGAATATTCTAATGCAAAAGTAATGTTGATCGTATAGGAATTTTGTTTTGTTGGGTGTTCTAGTGCAGTGGTACACAGTTTTTGCGTACGGAATCAGATTTGCAGTCTATACAAGAATTTTCTTCTGAGCCTTTGAGGCCTACTGGATGTTGTTGCAAATACAAGCAGATTTGTGGTTAATAATAAAGCTTTTTTCTTGGCTCGTCTCTTTGAAGATATCTACATCCAGAATTTTCAAAAGCAGATGCTGAAAACCTGCTGGTGCTGATAGCCACGCTTTCATTGGATCGCCAGCTTTTGTGCTTTGGCATCCTGATACAAGAATGTTTGGAGTCTATCCTTAACTACTTTTCAGAAGAAGAATGGAAGGCATCCTGTGAGAGAATAGCAATTTGCATGACACGGTAATATTCTATCATAGTCATCTGCAATTATTAGACTTTATTATCGACAAATTTGGAATGCCAAATGACCATTGGAATGCTACTCAGGTGTGCTATTTCAGAAAACAGGGATACTACTTCAGCAAAGAGGTGTGTTACTACTACAGAATTTGCTGTTAATCAACATGTTGACTTTGAAACTTGGGCATGCGATGTAGCAACAATCAGAAATTCGACAATATGATATAGCTTAGAACTTTATCGGCAGTCGTGAGCGCTGTCTTGTTCTGAAATGATGCTCTTTTCAGTCATTGCCCCTTGTTTTTCATATTTGATATGTGTTTTTTTTCTTTCCACTGAATCTATGCAGAGCTGACAGGAAGGAGGTTAACTACCTGAGGCTGACATGTAGTCTGCAGAGTTCAGAAACTCGGATGAACTGCCTGCAGAGATCTGTAGCACTTCAATTTTTGTTAAAGATTGCAGGCGATAGAGTAAGGCATCCACCTAATGACGTATTTTTGAAGACAGTTGTGTAGTTCGTAAGGTTGAGTTAGTTGACTCAGTGCATATGCCATGGTTGCGGATGCACCTGTTTGTTAGTCAGTTTATATGTGAGCAACAGCTCTATTTCAAGCACCTGAATGCCATGTGTCACTCTAGGACTAAATCTTAGTCCATCGTTTATAATTTTCTACAAAACCCACAATATCTAAGTGACTCTCTTCGTCTCTCTCATTTCTGCTTCTTGCCCTCAATTGTGTTCACTCTCTTCTTCCCCTCACTCTCAGTTCTCCTACCTTCCTCTTCATCTCTCCCACTCTTTTCCCCTTCTTCCCTTTTATTTCCTGGCTCTACTCTTGCCCAGTCCTCTTTTCTACAATGATTACAATCCATGAGGCCATTATCCAAACCATGTAGGTGTACGATGTGTTCTGTTTAGCCTTTGTTGCCTTTGCACATATGTTGCTTCTTGGTTTGGTCATGATTATGCAGAGGTGTTCATTATCTAAAGTAACAAGCCCTTAGCGATGGGTACCTAGTTTGCTTTATGCTACTCTTGGGGACCCCAATGTCCATTCAGTCCCTGCGAGCAGTGCGGGTGGTGCTCGACGATCTTGATGTCTTCAGCATTTGCTCCATGCTAAGGTTCCCATGCTGTTATGCTTCAGCATCATTGTGCTTTTTGGTGTCCGCTTCATGGTTTCTCCTTCTCCTTCACCGTAAGGACCTTTTGAGCTTATCAGTTACTTCTTTTCCCCCGCTGTTAGTGGCTGCCATGACTCCTTTTCTTACCTCTTAGCATTGTTGATTGTATCATTTGTTGCAAGGAAATGGGTGACATGCATGCATGACCTACAAAACAACGCAACAGTTAGCAAGGACCATATGGGAAAGATGGCAAACTCACCACCCATCTGTAGATCTAGTATGTTGAATCTCCTACCGAGCCTGAGGATAGGCCAGTACCAAGCCCATGTCCTCTCCCAAGCATCTGCATCCCATAACAATTCATGGATAGCTGGTGTGATGCAGAGTCTGAGGGCATTATTGCCTTAAAGCTTTATCATGCTCAAGGAGCTTGGAAGGGGAGCAGTTGGAGAGGAAGATGTGCAGGTTAAACATGTTGACATTGTAGTGGATGTTGGGAACGTAAAAGTACAAGTCCACTTCTGCCCTTTGAGCCCTGCCTGATAACCAAACATGGCATTTTCTGTTCCGGATGTGTACAAGTATTTGTGGAGAACATTTATCATGCACATATATCAGTCCTTATGTTCCAAGGCTAGAGTTTTTACGTATATCATACAAAAGAGACACCTTCAATATACGGGATTTGTATCCTCCCTATGTTACAATACTTAAGCCCTTGTAAGCATGGTCGTTTTGCATGCCATTTGAGAACCATGCAAGTATAAGTCAAAGTACTAAACTTGAGACACGTGCAGATCAAACTTGGAGAGGAAGATGTGCAGATCAAACATGTTGATATTGTAGTAGATGTTAGGAACATAAAATTACAAGTCCACCTCTGCCCTTTGAGCCCTCCCTGAAATAACCAAACATGGCAGTTTGTGTACAAGTAGTTGCGGAGAACATAGATCATACGCATATATCAGTCCTTATGTTCAAGGCTAGAGTTTTTACGTATATCATACAACACAGACACCTTCACTATACGGGATTTGTATCCTCCCTATGTTACAATACCTCAGCCCATGCAAGCATGGTCCTTTTGTATGCCACTTGAGATCCATGTAAGGATAAGTCCAAGTACTAAACTTGAGACAGTAGAGAACTTTTTTCCCGTGCAAGCAAAAATCGAGGTGGTGCTTTCATGGGACCAGGAAATTATGGGGCAGACTGATGGTATGGTGCCATAGAAGTTAGTCAAGGAAAGCAGACCTCCTCCTCTCTGCAGACAAAGAGCAGGTTATCTGAACCTCCCCAAAAGGTTTGAAATAGTTTAAGCATGATTGTGAAAATTGGTTCATAATACCAAGCTGTTCTAGCAGACAACAAAAGAGGAGAGAATAAATTCTGTGCTCTTGTTTTGAGGTGGTTTAAGAGCAGCCTACATTTGAAAGAATACAACTCATGCAAGCATTAGAGAGGATCTGGACATGATGTTGGAGAAGGAAGAGGATGATATGGTATTAGAGCCCCGTGATATATTTGCGCATGTGTTTGTTGCACAGATGAAAATATGTCATGGCAAGCGATTCATCAAATGCAAGAACTAGTTCTTTTAAATGATCACTTGTGTCGGATTATACTATAGTACAATCCTAAAGATTGTATGGCAGCAGATTCATTAGCTTTACTTCCTTAATCCGATGTACAATAGATTCTGTTTCAATGTATCCACCATGTACTTTTCTGAACACTTTTTACTTATTTCTCTGAACTCCACGAGGTGATGTGTATGTGTGTGTGTGTGTGTTTCAAAGAGAGAGAGAGAGAGAGAGAGAGAGAGAGAGAGAGAGAGAGAGAGTACTAAAGTCTTTTGAAGTCCAAAAAGGGTCTGTGAGAGCCACTAAATGGGCATCAACACCGAGGGTGAATACAAAAGAAAATCCATAGCCTGCCCATAATGGCGGCGGTACATAAGAGAACTCTTGAGTGGAAGCCAATGAGAGTGTCAACCCTAGTCGATGTGTGAGGCTGCTGTGGTGGCATAAACCTTGTGATAGGGCGCTGGTGGCTATCGGCATGTACAACCAGCTGTAGTTGCCTGGCTGTAGCCCTGTGGCGAACAAGTGCCACAATCACTCATGTTGGTAGTGCATCCAGTCTAGTGATCTGTGCCTCAATACGCTGACAAGTTTGGCGTGTCTCTGACTCTGGCTTGGGTCCTTGCAGCCGCTGCCTCCCTGAGTTCTGCTGGTCAGTACTGTTTGGATGGAAAAACTCGGTGATTGTGCTCTTAGTGGAGTTTGGCTGTGTGTTACAATGTCCCCTATGTGCTCTGAGCAACCATGTATCCTTTCTGAAATCTGTAGGCAGTGGTTTGTGTAGAAGTTGCTCCTCACAGGGAGCTCACCTGGTGCCAACCAAGTCCTGAATGTGTGTAACTGTAGGAGATCCTCTTGGATAACCTGGTTCATCTCGTGGTATGTGAGTGGGATAGAGGGGGCCTCAACACTATACTAGAAGGGAGGTAGCCTGTCTATATAGAGCCCAAGATTGTCAAACCATCTGCAAGTACATGCATACCAACACCTTTGGTCACCCTCTGTTGCCAGTGCCCTGGAGGAGAATAAAGCCAGCCAAGGGAGCCTACATCGCCCTGTGGTGCAAGATCCATATTGCCGAATGAAGAGACATACGATGACCAGGAATGCTGTGTCGAGCTGTAGTGGGGATGCCTGGAATTCAGCCAGAACTATCTGATGTGGTACAAAAGGCTTATTGCAGATCATGCGTGAAAGCATGAGGACTTGAAGTGTCTCAACTCGAGCCCGCTTCGTCTTTGATCGATAAGGGCCCCAACTGAAAGATAAGCGCCCCAACTCGAGCCCGCTTCATCCTTGAAAGCATGAGGACTCGAAGCGTCTCAACTCGAGCCCGCTTCGTCTCTGATAGATAAGAGCCCACTTTGTCTCTGATAGATAAGCGTCTCAACTCGAGCCCGCTTCGTCTTTGATAGATAAGGGCTGCCATACATACTTGTTGGTCGAACCAGAGAGGTGAAGAGAAGAGTCTTGGTATAGGGGTCGTGGAAGTGCGAATGAAAGCACTGTCGCTCGAGCCCAGCTAGCGTGGTGTACCCCTTGCTCAGTTGAGCTTGTGGCGCTGGTTGCATCATAAAAATCGGGCCGGAGAAAAGAACCCCCAAGTCTGTGTAGGATGCACCCACCTCCACTGGCAACCCATCCAAGGTAAAGTGATGTTTGTGCATGGCTCTGCTTGTTCCATGGCTCTGAATCCCCAAAGCTCTGTGACCAGGCTAACTTCTGTGTCGAGTACTAATCATGATGGTCCTTTTTCAAGGCTCCTGGGATCTCTTGCCTTGTGAATGGGTGTGATGGTGTTAGGGGTCCAAGTGTGTGGGAAGCTTGTGCAAGCTGCTTTGTTGAAGAGCTTGCTAAGATCGGGGCTAAGGTATCTATCCCGTATGCAATGGATTCAATGTGTAGGCCCTCATGATCTTTCGCTCAGCCATTGTGAAGCTCAACTCCAGGAGGTGATGTGTGTGTGTGTGAGAGAGAGAGAGAGAGAGAGAGAGAGAGAGAGAGAGAGGGGGGGGGGCAGAAGAAGAAGAAGAAGAAGAAAGAGGAGGAGGAGGGCCTATGCGACAAAGTACAAAACCAGAAATAACTCATACAAGCCACTATGGGCTGAAGCAAAGGGATCACTAAGGCCCTTGCTGAAGCTAAAGTGCTAAACTAGTGAGCAAAATAGCAGAATAGCAAGATAGTGTTAGGTGCTCAGAGATAACACTTCTAGTGCGTGCTCAAGCTGCATATATCCAGGTGCCCTGGTGGCTCTCTGATGGGATGTAATGAGCTCTCGTATTTGTGTTTGTCAAGCTATCTGTCGAGGCGGCTGAGGGTGTGGTCTCCTTGACCTCTGTATTTGATGGGCTACATAAAGGGTGACGCCTCGTCTCTGTCGGTCTCCTACGAGGAGGGATGAAATAGATTGGACCTCGATTGTGCGTGCTTTGGTCACTCTCCGTGCCGCATGTGGAGTGTGTGCCTCTCGTCTGGAAACATCGTGGTGGTGACTCTCACTGCTAATCCATGCTCCTCTCATCTCATCAAGCACCTCTCCCTCAGTCTCCTCGGTAGCTTACTCAGATAAATAGAAGTCCGTAACACGTGTCTCTGCTATAGCAGCTTGTAGCATCCCCTCTTGTTGCTCTTTGGTATGTTGCATCATTATATCTCTGTGTAGTATCTTCATTTTCACCTCGTCAAGAAGGTGCATTCATTAGAGGACTAGGAAAGGACTAAAATTCAATGTAACAATACTAAGAAACGCCACCAAGGAAAAAAATGTTGTTTGCCTTGCAAAAGCTGACGAACTCCCAGATCCTATCATGAAATTCTTAAAGATCCCCATGTAGCATTATTTTGTTTGTGTCATCTCGTGTCTTGATCTTGAAGTATTACCCAAGATGTATGTCCAAGGAGCCATTGCACAAGGGCAAGACTGTTCTCTCGTCTTTTTAGGTCTGAGATCTTTCCTTTAGAACCTACAAGGTTTCCTCGTAATCTTTTGCTAAGCGAGTGAAAATGACTGCATTGTCATCCCATGATGATCTACACACTATGCTTGAGTGTGTTCATTTCTATTGATGCTTGTGTTGATGTGCAGGTGCTTGCTCTGTTGTATGTTGAGGATGCGTTGTTGTGGCTCTATGAAAGCTCTTTGCTTGCAGCCTGGCTTGGCTTGGCTCTTGTATCCGAGGTGTTGGAGTCTTTATGTGTGCGAGATGCGCCCATAGATGGGCAAACATAGTCTCAATGGTCTTGTATCTATAACTAGGTCAGGGCAGGTAGCTATGAGGGAAAGAAGAGAGTATTTCCTAAGGAAACTAATGAAATACTTGTACATGTGTAATAGTGCACGAGGCATTTTTAACATTGAGGTTACACAGAAACCTTGAAAAAGGTCCATTGTACTTAATCGCCCTATAAATGTCATTGCGTTCCTTGCGTAATAAGACATTGCGTTAAGTGCATAGCACTTTGCAATTGGCATATAGCACTTTACATTACAGCTACCCTGAACTCATCCGTGTGGGCAGTACAAGTGTGTTTGGATAATGTTGCAAGGGCTGTGGCTCGGATAGCAGTGCAATTGAATCAACCAGTGGGGCCTATGGGCTCCTTAATTCAAGACCTAAGAAACACGTTCATGCACTTGCCTAAACACTATGCTGCCTGCCTAAAGAAGGAAAAAATTATTAATGGATTCAGTTTGCATACATAATCTTAGAAAATCCAGCCCTTAGCCTAAATGGTTTTAAACAATTGAAAAACGTTATTTGCATGATTAACAAGATGTTCAATTGTGAAGGTTGAAACAGCCGCCTAGAAAACCACGTAATCACACATTGTCAAGCGTGTACACACATCATATTCTGATGGAATAGAAACAGAAAGTCACGATTGATAGGGCAATGTCAAAAGAGAGGGATTAAGGAGCAAAACACACACGCTTTTTTTGTGAAACCAGTAACTATATTATTAACATGAGATCAATGTACATGACATTAGACTCCAAAAGAGAGCCTAATGGAAAAACTCAAAAACAGTCAGAAAACACTTCAAGGCTAGTAGCATCCAAGTCCCTCGCAGCATAACTATTATATAAAGATTGCTTGAGGGACATTCTGAAGAAAGCATATGCCTGAGGAAACTGTTGTCCCATCCTAGAATGCAATCTCTGTGTCCAAATAGTCCATAGAACCCAAAAACGAGTCCAGTGAAAGAAAAGGAGGAATGGAGACATCTGAGATGAGAAGCATCCAAACATCCAGAAGAGTTTCCCAAATCTGATAGAGGGAAACCGAAGCCGCAGCAAATGAGAAACATGAGTGATCAATATCCGAGAGTGCGGGCAAGACCATAACAAATGGGAAACTGTCTCACGGTGATGAGAGCAACGGGGGCAGGAAGGGGAAGCAATGCGACGTGCTGCCAATTTCACCCCAATGGAAAAAGCTCCCACTATACATCTCCAAAAGAAAAGCCTCTGTTTCAATGGCAATTTGGCTTTCCAAATTTTCTTGAGTCGTGATTACCACCAAGATAAAGGCCTATCCAAATTCCAAAGAGTGTTGGCATGCTTATCAATCCATGGCGGTGGAAGAAGAAATCTGTAGACCATCGAGGAGGCTAGATTATGCATTGAAAGCGAACAGGTAGCAGGGGATAAGGAAGTCAGATTCTAGTCCAGCAATCTGTCCTGTACAAACAGTGGAGGAACAGGAACAAATGGTTGCAACATAGTTGTAAGTATTCTCCAAATGGGCCGATGATGCAGACCCAAGGGGAATGTCCTGCAAGCTTGTGGGAATGAAAGCACATAACCATGTTGATCCACAACATCTCCGACAAATCTTATGCCCAGTTTCATAAGATTATATGCTTTAATAGGTGCCTGTAAAGCGAGAGGCGATTCAAACACCTTGCTCCAATGGATGCTTTCCAAGCGAAAAGAATTGCCGTGATGGGAAGAAGCACCTGTCCATTTAGCATAAGATAGAATTCTCTTCCAATCATGAATAAAAGTAGTAGAAACAGGACAACCAGGAATTTTCCCCTGAAATGTGGTCATGATTGCTTCCCAGTGATCTGTAATCCAATGCCTATATGCATGGGACGTCATGTTTCCACACATAGCCACTAACATAATAGCCCATGGCTGTTTTTGCTGAAAAAAATCAGCAATCATAGTGCTCTTTCTTGCTAGCATATGAAAGTGAAGATTGAGAATATTCAGACCCCCATGAGTCTTAGGAGAACAAACAGACTGCATGGGAAGAAGTCGCAATGCCTTTTTGTGAGATTTGCTTTTCCAAAATATCTCCATAGCCTGGGACATATAGGAAGCCAAATGCTTAAAAGACCAGGGAAGAAGAGGCAAATAAAATTGCACGTATGCCATAATGATAGACTATACTATCTGAAGTCGAACATGTAGAGGCCAAGTGGACAAATGCGAGTATTCCAGCTTCTTGTTGATCTTTTGAAGCACCCATTTGAGCTGTTGTTGAGGGGTAATATTCCAGCCAATGGGATACCCTAGATGCCTCACAAGAGTATGGGAAGGGAGGATGTGGCCTGGCCAGAGAAGTGCATGCCAATCAGCTTCTTTCAATGCTAGAAGAATCGATTTCTGAAAGTTAATATGCAGTCTAGCAGCTATGCCAAAATCATTCAGAGTATGCATCAAGTGAGAGAGGTCACTTTGAGAATTCCTGAGCATAAAATATGAATCATCAGCATGTGCCTGTGCAAGAAACGGCCGTGCCCCTGGAATTTGCAAGCCATGAAGCTGCCTTGTATCTGCAAGATGGTCCATATGCAACAATAACGGATGAGTAGCAATGGCATATAGTAGCGAACTAAGAGGACAACCCTGTCTCACTGAGCGGGTCATAGTCCATGCTCTTGACAACCCACCACCAAGCAAACACTGCGCAGTGGCATGAGAATAGAGCCAGTAAATAATATGGACCAGCCGAGGGCCAAATCCCAATTTATGCATAGTCTGAGAAATAAAATCCCAATGGACAGTATCAAATGCTTTGGCAATGTCCACTTGCAGAATGAGGACATCTTGTTTAGAATATTTGGCATACTCAATTGCAAGCAAAGCATTGGAGATATTGTCAGTAATCTGTCTTCTGGGAACAAACCCATACTGCCTAGGATGAAGTCCTGCTTGCAAGATAAATCGAACCCTGGGGACAATCATTTTGGCAATGAGTTTGTAAATGACTGCATAAGAGATATGGACCGCCAATCAGCCATTGTCTCACACAACCTTTTTTTGGGGATCAATTTGACAAGGCCATGTTTCCAAAGCATGATTGATCATAAGAAGTAGAGTGTTCTTGAGATCACCCCAAAATGCACGGAAAAATTCTACAGTCAATCCATCCCAACTAGGAGAGCTGCCTTTACGTAAATGACTCATAGCATCATCCAGTTCATTAAGCATAAAGGGCTGCTTCAGTGCACGAGCCCATTCCGGGGACAATATGGGCTGAACATGCATCAAAAATTGAGACCTAGCTGCATTCACTTGCATTGAATGATCAGGCTGAGGAGAAAAGAGATGATGGAAATGACTAGAGCATTGCGATTCCAATTCTGATTTGGAGGTGGTCCAGGTGCCATCATCTTGCCTGATTCTGCAAATATCCTCCTTTCGCCTATCTGCATGCAGGCTTTTAAAGAAGGCTTTGGAGGAGCAGCCCTTATCCAAAAAGGGTTTCATGCGAGCTTGGATTTGCCACTTCTTTAATTTGCGAAGATCATTTTGATGGATGATGTGAACCGCATAAGCACAAGAATCTTGTTTAGAGGAGGTGAGCTGCCTATGAGAGCTGATTAAATCCATTTGTTGCTTATGAGATTGAGCCCACTTCAACTTAAGCCTGAGGTTTCCCATGTAACTCCGTCCATAATCTTGAATGACAGCCTGCAAACGATGGGCAAGACTGATCCAGGCGAAATCCATGTCCTCTTGAGCATGTGAGAGGAGGGGGCGGACAGCCACTCTCACCATGTTCTGAAATTGTTGATGAAGCAAATAAGCACTAGTAACATGGAGTAGGCGACGACCAAAAAAAGGCATATCATCTGTTAAACGTGCTATAGATAATGTCAAGCATACTGGAAAGTGATCAGATAGCAAGAGGGAATGATCAACCCATAGTGCACATGTGAAACTAGCATACTGCTGAGCATGCAACAAATACCATATGTCAAGTCGAGCCCAGTAATGAGTAAAGGCATTGTGATGGTATGTGTAACCCATATCTCTATCCCTTGTTGAGAGCCATAAATCTTCTGCATGCAAGAAAGAAAGCATATCTTCCAATGTTGAAGCTCAGTGGGGATTATGTGAGAACGATGAGTGGTGTTGTCTCATTAGATAGCCATGGATATTGTTTGAGGGAGGCCCACATTCGAGCTCGTCGCAGAAGTTTGAGAGGCATAAACAGATGCTATTTCATAAAGATCAGCATGACAGATGCATTTGATCACCATTCGTCGACCGTGGGGGTCATTGTAAGCAACCGTGGGCTGCATATCATGTTTCACCAGCATGCATACCCCCGAAAAGGGCATTGTACCAGCATAAAAGATGTCATAACCAGCAAAATGGCCTTGCTTGCCAGCCAAGAAGTGTTGGTTGTGTTCTTGTAAAGAAATTACATCGGGGTGCATTCTATGTACATAGTGCCAAAAAAGTCTCCACTTATTGACATTGCAAAGACCTTGAACATTGTATGTAATGCAAGTAATTGAAGTAGACATAGAAGATATGTACAGCCGAACCAAAAAGCATAGTGAAGGTGTAAGTTGTCAGGCCTCAGCCATGACATCGACGTCCACCTGGCCTCCTGGGTCAGTAGCTCTATAATCCTCATCATTGTCACATACAAGGATGCCCCTCTTGAGCACATCAACCCACAGTTGAGAAGTGAGGCTATCAGCAGGGGTAGAGGCCTGACCAGGGGTGGAAGTAGAGGCATCCCAATGGCGAGATTGTAACGGTGGTGGCTTGAGGGCAAA
This sequence comes from Dipteris shenzhenensis, assembly GCF_047967505.1. Taxonomy (NCBI): domain Eukaryota; kingdom Viridiplantae; phylum Streptophyta; class Polypodiopsida; order Gleicheniales; family Dipteridaceae; genus Dipteris; species Dipteris shenzhenensis. The sequence continues at coordinate 1,235,162 of NC_141607.1, read as the reverse complement.
TACCTTTTTGGGTTGCTGTCAGGCACCCTAGGGAGAGGCATGAGATTCTGAAATTTTGCCCTTTCCCTTATCCTTTTGCTTGGTTGGAACCTGAACCACATTTTCTTTGGGTGGGGCAGATTTAGATGCCATATCCCCCGACTTGCTAGGCATAGCCTTAGGCCCCGGACCATAAGTTGAAGGGGAAATATTTTCTGGAGCAAAAACTGTAGATGGGAGCTGATGCAAGACTGCAGGACACTGTGAAGCTAGGTGGCCAAACTTATGACATGTGAAACAAGCACCTGCAAATACTCCCCATTTCAAGTCAAAATATTCTTCGCCCAAGGGGACATCCTCCACCTCTACCGCAATAGGAGGGGTTGGGTGATCTGTATCCCAAAGAACACAAAACCGATTTCGATTACCCGAAGGACGGGGTGGGCATACAACTTGCCCCAAAGTAGCTGCCAGACTTGGTAACTTAGCCCTCATATAGTCCGGAAAATCCACAACCTCAACCCATACAGGGCAGTGATGTCGAATGAGACCGTGGTAATCCTTATTTGGCGACCATGGCATGACATGGACCATTTTTCTGCCATAGAATAGAGGGGACATCTCCAATATTTGCTGACGATATGAGGCATCCAAAAAGTGCACTTCATAAAAACCTCGAGAAGCAAAATATACTCCTTCAACAAAGCAATCTCCCAACAAAGCCTGAACCCACTGAGCTACATCATTTGCTGAAGGTAGCTTCCCTGGAAAGAAAATGATGATTGCTTGTTGAGAAAACTTTCGGAGAGGAGCGACCAATGAGGGCAGCTTCAGCTTATATTTAAGGGCCGGGGGAGGTTTGGTCCACTCCTTCCGGCTGTGATGAAATTCATCCTTGAGCATGTCGAAAACATAGTGAGCATCTACAGAGGCTGAAGTAGAAAAATCAACTTGCTGTCTTTTGGAGTCCCGGGACAGGTCCTTCTGGGAATAGCTTTTGAGATGGTTCTCCATGGAGTTAAGCAGGGTAAGATCGATGAAGAGGCAGAAAGAACCAGAGCTGTACAGCAGGGTTTGTATAGAGCAAACAGCACGGGAGGAATAGAGGGAAAATAGTACGGACAAGAAGAAAATGTACGGACAGTTCGGATAGACAGGGCCGTACGGACTGTACGGAATGCTGACAAGGCACACGGAAGAAAATGAGTTGGACGGAGATGCTGACGGGGCGCAGGGGGGCTAGACTGTACGGAGAAAGGCGGGGGTGTACGGACGCACGGAGGGGGCTTCAGGAGGGAACAGCGATGGCGATGCACACAGACACAATTGGAACGGGATTGCACGGGGTTGCGCAGGAAGGAGCGGGCCTGTTCGTACGGCCATACGACGGCACTTGTATGGCGACCGTACAGGTGTACGGACAGATGGGGGAGCTATACGGGACCTCCTTTGTCTCGCGACCTGCTCTCTCACACACACACTACCACCAGCAAAACGCACACGCGCACGCGCACCCACACCCACACCCACACCCATGCTCTTTTGAAAAGATAAATTTTCTTGTATGGTGCTATTTTGTTAAGTACCAAAAGTGCGAGTTAATAAGGTATAACGTCTTTAAGTTAGGCGGTTTGCTGCATCCGTTAGAGATCCATTTGGCAAATGGAAAGTATCTCTATGGACTTCATTATTCATTTTTTGAATAACATATAAAAGTCATGACCACATGGTACATAGAAGTCATGACTCTGTGTTGGTAAAGATCTGATCTATTGATCAAGATGGCCCATTTCATTCCAACTAGAAATAATATGAAAATGCATGAGTTGGCAAGATTGTTAATCAAAGGACTTTCCAGGTTATATGGTTTACCCACCGGGATTTAAATGTATGAGGTAGTAAGTTTGATAGCCATTTTTGGAGGGGGGTAAATCGGAAACAAAATTGAATATGAGCGTGCTTGATTATCCATAGTCGGTTGGGAAGAGTATATTCTAATTTTATAGTAGTGCAAAGCATTCACCTACATGTTATAGTCCATTCATGTTAATGTATGGGTTTCAGACTAGAGAGGGTACAAGTGGCCAAAGCCTCCCTCAAGAAAGCATTAAGGAAGCTCAAGATAGAGCTAAAAATTTGAAGAGAGGAGAGAGTATTAAAAAAGAGAGTGGGAGAGGTTGTTTGCTCCCCGCACGCAGCAGAAGCTTAAAGACACAGAGAGAGAACCCAAGAACTCACATAGTGGTATATTCAAATCCATAGTGTGTACTATATAAATGTGTAGACAGTAAATGGACAATGCACAAGAGAGAGATGTAGAACCAGCAAAATATATTTGAGTCCAATGAGGATCAAATTATTTACAAAAGAGTTGTTTAGTGTGCCACCCTCTATCAGCAAAGTGCTGACTAGATGTGGACTCCTGCACACTTAAAAGACGGTTCTTCTACCTCCTTGGCACCTCCAAAGCAATTGGCCTGGCCTCCCTGCTTCTCCTCTGGACAGGCAATCCTAAGGCAATGCTTGCTGTGGATCCTTGACCTCCCTGCTGTTGTGAAAGCGGCCCAAACTGAGGCACAAGTCTCCTCTCGACTCCATCTTCCTTTGCTGCTGTGAAGAAGCCCTTGATGAATACCTCAGAAGTGTTCTGTTGCTGCACACAGTCGCTACCAGATTGCCACTGGTTAGCTCCCTGAAGTGAACTAGTTTGCCCAAAGTCTGAACTCCTGAATTGTGCAGAATGAGCCACCGAAAGCATAGTTGCCAGGGAACCCCGTTCCGTAGCTATGGAACGCTGGAACGGCGTTCCCTTTAGAAATGGTTATGGAACGCCTATGGAACGTCAAACTTCTGGAACGGCTACGGAACACTGGAGAACACCTATGGAACGTCTAGGGAACATTCCCTATGCCGTTCCCCAACCTAAGTCTTGTCTATCATTAGGATCTTGTTTATGTCGTAAGTTCCTCACTCCAAATTTGAAATCCCGATTCATCTATCATCTGGATTTTGTTTATGTCCTAACATTTTGACTCCAAATTTCGTCCAAAAGCAGTTGTACAGATAGTGTGTTTTTTAATTGAGTATGGTGATGTGGCATTCCCTTCCCGTTCCCGTCCCCGTCCCCTAGGATTTTGCCATTCCCGTTCCCTAGGGAGTCAGCGTTTCGTTGGCGTGCACGTTCCCTAGTAACTATGACCGAAAGGCTTCTTTTATAGCTGGAGCCCCAGCCCTAAAGTGGCCGACTAGGTCAGTGAGCCAACTGACCCAGTCAGCCAGCCCACCAACTGGTCAACCAGGTGGTCCCACAAGCCGACCCAGTCTGTGTAGTGGCTGAACGGGTTGGCCCCTATTTATAACTCCTGCAGCAGTCAACTTGCTGCTGCTGTTCCCTCCTCTGCTGGCTCTACTCCAACCAATCTGCATCTGCTGCAGGACCATTCCAGGACTGGACAACTGTGCCATCTGCTCCAGCAGATCCACGTGTCAACTGCGCCTGTCTGCCATATGTCTGCACCTGCTCAGCCTCAACCTGTGGAACTGTCCAGAATTGGCTGCCTGATTTCCGCGTGGCAGCCCTAACCTGTGTGACCCTGTTTGGCTCTCCTCCGACCACCAGATCCATCTCTGAGTGGCTCCTGCTGTCTGTGTAGATTCTTGCTGCTGATTGCAGCCTCTTTTGTAAGCCAGGTACACTTCTCTATGCTGCCCACATGGCAGCCTGAATGCTACCCATCTCTTGGAATGATTAAATTAAGGGTATTGTGAGAGAGTGATTGACAAAGTCCATCTTCTTTAGAAAGGTCTCCTAAATTCTCTTTTATGGAGGAATCCTAGCTAGCTTGTACCTGACCTAGGTGATGTATTTACCAGGCTAATGGGTATTAGCCAGGATAGTTAATCCTTGAGGCTAAGGACTATTTGGTTCAAGCAGGGCTCTGGGTTAAGGCCAGATATATCCAGGATTGTATTCATCTAGGCAACAACTTGGAGTTTGGACTAGAGCTAGCGTTTTTGAGGTCTATTATCCCTGCGAGAGGTTAATTGTGGCTACGTAGGGAATATGAGCTTTTATAGCTTTACCTTCATATTAATGCTTGCATGATAAATATGGCAGAACCAGGTTCATTGGTTCTTGGATAGCGTACTTGTGGTGAGCCTTGGACTTAGTTGTCTTCAGTAAGGGGTTCATGGAACATAGTTAACTTACTATCGCTTGCGGTGAGCAAGACCTCAGGCTTGGGTATGGTTCTCTATTGAGAACCTATGGCTGGGTGATGAATGGCTAGCTATCTTGGCCTCAATGACAAAGCATTCCCTTTGTTTGTGGATTGCTGCTCTAGGATGTTCAGGTTGGGTATGGATTCGAAGCAGCTGTGTTATGGCGCTTTCTCTCTTTGCTAAAATGGCCACAGGATTAGGGCTCTTATCACATTTCCCTGCTGTATGCTTCCCATAGTTGAGTTGTATCACATGCATGCCGCATGGCTGGCTGCTATCCCTTTCAGCCTGAACTCCAAGACCCCTGTGCAGGCTGTCAAGGCTCCCATTAATACACCACTACCTTCCCAAGTGTTAATGTTTTGGCCAGACACCATGCAAGCCAGACTAGGCTTGTGATACCATCATGAAGGTGCCCACAATTTGGCTGATAGAATTGCATGGCCTGACCTCTTTTGCATAATGACTTGGGGGTTGAGGGTTATATAATCCAGGAAAAGTGATTGGTGAAGTTTATTGCATTTGTCCGCTGTCCTTTTTGCAGACCTAACTGGGCTTTGTTAGACTTTTATATATTTTTTCCCCACCGCGGGAGGGGGGGCGGGGGGGTGGGGTTTGCTTTATATATATTGCCTTAGTATGCTGTCCAATGCTCTAGCTATTAGAGATTGCTTTTAATTTAATTTTCCTAGATGTTTACTGAAAAATTGTGCTTAATCAAAATATGGACCTGTTGCAGGCAGCTTTTTGTGGGATTTGGGAAGTTTTAGCAATCTTCAGCAGGGCTGATTTGAAAAGCAAGGCGGTTGATTTTGTGCGTTTGTATCACCAAATGGCTTTGGCAGATATCTGGCTATGGTCTAATCCAGTTTTCAAGTCCGAGCAACGGGCCTTGGATTCTTGGATGGTTTTCTTGAAATCTTGTTCTTACCAAATCTCAAGTACAAATTACAGTCTATATGCCTCGAAGGTGATTTTTTGTTGCTAAATGCATAGTTTTTTGGATTTTTAGTAGACTCTAGGCAACCATTGTGTCCATTTCTTTTTCCCTTTGTTCTAAGTTTGTATTGTTGGTGGGCGGGGCTTCTTTGTTGGCAGGTACGCAATTGGGCTTCTTATCTTCTCCAGATTTATCAAGGTTATCGGGAGGGTGATGAATTTGATTAGGCACCTTCCTTTGCAATAGGACTACGACTGATGGGGATGTGGTCTGGTTCAGTAGTTGTGGTCAGATGTTGTGTATATAAAGAGCAATTTTCTCATGGGCTATTTCTGCAACCGACGGGGATGTGGTATGGTTCAGTAGTTGTGATCAGATGTGATGTATAAACAGAGCAATTTTCTCACGGGCTATTTCTGCGGAGAAAGTGTAGCTTTGGGAATTTTGCGCTAGCTTTTCCTTGTTTTTGTGAAAGATGGAAGGTGACCCTTCTGTAAATGTAAGGAAGTTTTGGTATATCTGTTCATTCTAGAATGATGTGGAAGGGGAAATGGGCACATCTTTAAAGATTTTGGGAGGGTATTGTTTAGTTTGACACATCATTGCCCTAGGTTGTCAAGGCTTGTGGATTCTTGTTGGTAGGATATTGCTAGAGTGATCTTGTGCCCATTTAAGGCTGGCTTACCTTAAATGTGCACGTGAGTATTGAAGACTTTGTACTCTTCACATGTTAATACTCTTTGCGCTTCTTTAGGCTCACTCTCTTGTTGTAATCCCATTTTTTGGGCCCCAAATTGGAGGTTCCGTTGGTGGTTTGTAGAAACTGCTTTTGAGTATTTTTTGAGTGCAATTTAGTTCTATGTGGTCTTTGTAGGAACTTATTTTTGGTTTGGTTATTGCTAGCCATGGTGTGTCATGTGAAACGTGAGTTTCCCCTTGTGTGGTTTAGTGCTTCACTTGCGTAGTGTTTGGTCTTGATTTTGAAAAGAATACAACTTATAAATTTGGTTTTGGGTGGTGGACAAGTATTTCTTGAGGCACATATATGTTGAAAGCAATGATTCTCAAGTGGTGCTCACAACAATGTACATGACATTGCATGAGTACATGAGATTTATTTCTAAATCCCTTTAGACCCAAAACTTCAAACTGAAATTTTAAATTAGATGAAAGCATTGAAGTGTGGTATGGGAACATAATGAATGGAAACCTTTCAAACAACTCTATTCTAAGAATGAATGCAAGTTGGATTATTTAATATAATTGTTGAAAGGAAAGTAACACGTTCGATAGGAAATCTTGTAAACATTTACACAATGAGATGGTGGGAAATAGATCCATGTAGAATATAGTCACCTTGCGACCATGGAGAAAATTGATATTCTCCAGTATAGGCAAGAAATGTTAGAGGAGAATGGAGGATGGAAAGCCATGGAGTCATTAAATACTACCTAGCCAGCCTTCACTTGTAATTGTGTAGCTTTCATATTTAAAATAGAAAGCCATGTTTTTAATAACAATTGAATTTTCTTATTATTTTGAAAGTTCAGTATGAGTAATTCATTAGGCAACCCCTAGGATAGATCCATCTCTTGTAATTTTTTGAGTAAATGTTACCTTCTCTTGTAGAGAGAAATGGAAAAGCCTTTAGAAGAGCACTCAAGGTCATTTTTTGCAATTCCATAGTGCTTTGACACAATTTTGTTGAATGGTGGTCCTAGTAGTAATTTGCTTAAGCATATAGGAAATTTAAACCTTGATATCATGTAATCCCTAGCTCAATTTTTGAAGGCTTGAAGGTTTTTCCATTGTTGCTATAATGGTTTGGAAGGAGACATCCTCTTACCCAAATGAGTATCTTAATTGCTTAGCAAAATCACCAAGCATGGTTTTGTTCATAGAGATGGATAATACAAACTGATGAAACTCATTTGAGAAAAAAAGTGAGTTCAAACTTTAGACTTTTAATTAAGGCATTTGCCAACCTATTCCAACAAGAAATAATATGTCAAAGAACGAGGGAACAATAGAAACCTAGAGATGTTATATTTCATTCAAGCTCTTCCTTTTTATATACAAAGATTGAAAAGGGAGTGTGGTTGTAAGGCACTTTAAGGAAGAACAAGCTAGACATGCTTTAGATGCGGGTATTGAAGAAGACATGACATTTTATTTTGATCAAAGGTAAACCTTACAAACAAGCCTGAAATCGGTACAAAAAACGCACTTCAAAAAGTTGAGGACCCCTAGAATCTGCGTTGTTTCTCCGGTAGGTCAAGTTGGAGACTTTGGAAAGATAAGATAGATTCTGTGAAAGAGAGTGCAATCAATAGCGAAGAAAGTAAAATGTGTTCAACAATGCTCAATCGTATTTATACACAAAGAATGTGTGAAACTTTCATTTCAATTATATGTATTATTATACAAGTCCCATGTGATTACTAATGTAACTATCTAGCCCTCTTAGTTATGTAAAATTTTGAATAATAATTGTCAATTTAAAGTACTTGCAAGCTCTTAACTTTTTAAATCTTGACTCTTAACAACGATGATCAATGTGCTTGTATACTATTAAATTACATATTTTTTATTAAATATTTATCTCTCCCTATTCTTGTTGTAAGCTTCTTTCACCTTGACTTACATGGGAAATGGCACGGAATCAAGGGGTCCTAAGATTTTGGAAGTGGGTTTTTTGGATCCCTCACGAAAGTGAATGGATTTTGAAGGATCTCATTCAGGCATGCCATAGATGATAGTTGAGACACCAAGTGAGAAGTTGTTTGACTTCATGTTCATTGGAGGTTGTGATCCTAGTCATTTCTACCATTAGGAAAAAAGAGAGCTCACTTTGGGGCCTTTTAGGGTTTGGTAAAATAGGCTCTTGATCGATCAGAAGAGGGCCAATGTAACATTGGAAAAATACCAAAAACCATGTAAAAATATGAAATAAGACATGTTCAAAATCTTTTTCTTTTATTATGTCTAACATACGTGATCTTCAAAAGATAAAATTTTGCACCGAGTTTGGTGATTCTGGCATCACCAACACGTCCGGAGCGGGCCAAAATCCCTAAATCGACCCGGGAGACATTGAAAACCGACGCCTGGAGGTCCGGAAAAGAGAAAAAATGCTCGAAAAGGGGGACTTGCTCAAAAAGCTGGACAATAGCCAAATCGGGTTTTTAAGCAAATTTCATTTTTCGAGCATTTTTGTCCTTTTTCGAGCCTTCGAGCGTTGGTTTTCGATGTCTCCAGGGTCGATTTGGGGGTTTTGGCTTGCTCTGGACGCGTTGGTGATGCCAGAATCACCAAATTCTGCGTAGAAAATCAAGGATCTTATATATGCATTTAATGTGAAGCTTGCATACTAGACTGACATTTTTGTAGTAAGTATCCGTATTTTATGGCATTTCCCATATTTTGAGTGCAACAAAAATAGGTAAATAGTGAATTTCTTAGAGGACCCCAAAATGAGTTCCCTTCTTTCCTAATGACACTTAGGAAAATCTCTAATGTCCTTTTTGATCTAAGAGTACTTAATCATTGCAAGGATTCTTTGCATGAAGAATGGAAAAAGTTGAGAGCTCATTGAAGACCATTCAATCAATTTGAGTAAAATGTCTTAATGTTCACTTGTCAGCTCTTAGTCGAAACCCAGTTAAGAAGGGATCGATCACTAGAAAACTAAAGTCCATTACAATGGATGTGTTCTTGGTGCCAAAACAATGACATACTTTGTGCACACGGAGAATTGGAAATTGTTTTGAATGTGCCTTGCCCCCCCTTGCCTCACTCTTTTTGGGAGGGTTGAGAGGAAGGAAACATTATTAGAGAAGTTTTTAGCCTCTACTAGTTTTTCTTGATTGTCAGTGAGCAATATACAAAAGAGCACACTGGCTGACCCACCTAGTGTGTGAGCCGACCTACTAGTCTGTGGGTTTAGGCCTACATGCCTTTGACTACTCTACTGGTCTTACTTGGGTCCTGGCCAAGTGGCACACAACCCCTAGCCCACGCTATTGTACTACCCTAATCAAGGTCTTTTCCAAAACCCATCTTGCAACTCCATAGATCCACCCACGTACTAGCTTTATCAGCTTCGCCTATTTGCTAGCTTCGCTACAACCATTCTGCATCAAACCCAACTCTATAGAAGCATTTGTATAGGTTTGTATAACAGATACCAAGTATCTGTACTATTGCTACAAGGCCCTGGACTGTTGATGTCACTTTCCACACCCTCAAATCTATGCAGATCTACTCCATCCTGCTCTTGCCAATCATGTAGATGTTTTGTGCTACCTTTGTCCTCTGGAGGATCTCCACATGGAAGCCTATGTGATGTGCATGTGGTAGCCCTATATTCTATGTTTTCCTTGCGAGCTTGCTACCACATGACATCCAATGTGCTCTCCATGTGGCAGCCCAATCAGTTTTGAGCCGGGGCTCACAAATAGAGAGGTGATCATTGAATCTCCACTACCCCCTTTCACCGACACATAAGGGCCAATTGTAACCCGTCGATGTAGATAGTCCATAAACTCCCTTGACAAAAGTCGTATGGAACAACTCGCAATCATTGTTGTCCTTTGGTCTTTCAACCAGTGGTCCTTGATCCTCGAAGTCCATCTCTTCAAAAGAACCATCTTGGCACACACGTCCAATCCAAATGGAACTCCAAAGTACCTTGACCATGAGCTCTCAATGGGTGCTAAAAAAAGTACTTCTTTGGCTTCAGTACACTTTATTCTCTTGCTCCACCACAGAGGCTTCAACAAGTCCGCCATGTTCACCTTATGGTACCCTGCTTTCGAGCATTGGAGAAGCACCAAGGCTTCCCCCTCTGACTTCCAGGATGGTGTACACCTTCTGACTTCCAGGATACTATACACTTTCTAATCTCTCATCAACTGAGGAATGCAAAGCAAAAAATCTACCCAAAACAAGTTATTAAGTTTCAAATGACTATACAAAGTTTGTACATACTAGATAATCCACTTGCTTGTTTGCTGACTCTGAAAGCAAACTATGCACCTCATGGAGACACACCTTGCCACATTGTGTAACCCTGTAATGCCACCTTCAATGTTATAGCTTGAATCTAACTCTGATTCCATAGACCCTTATAAAGAATCCTCCCTCATGTCAGTGCTACCAACCAAGCACCTAGGCGCAGACCAAGCACTAAATGTTTTCCTTCACCTTTACAAAAGTTTTTGACTCTCCTTCTGACCACATCTCGATGCAAACATCCTTGCTACTACATCTAGGCTTGCAAGCCAAATCATAGCATGGAAATTGCTACAAGCACGTCTTTCTTGGCCTACACTCTTCGAATATTTGGCTGAGTTTGTTCAACATTGTGATCCCTACCCAATGAACCAAAATCCCCCATAAGGTAGACATGATGCCCCTCACTGGTATCTTAATGGACCAACCATTCAAAAAATGGGGTGTATATTTCATTGGTCCAATAAGCTCAACAACAGTAGCAACTAAGGGAACGAGAGCCAGATACATTATTGGCCTGATAAGCGCAACAACAGTAGCAACTAAGGGAACGAGAGCCAGATACATTATTCTAGCCACCAACTATTTTACCAAATGGTTAGAAGGCAAAGCCACAAAAAATATTGATGCAAGGTCCATTGCCTATACGAACATGTAATCACAAGATTCAGATATCCCATGGAGCTTGTCAATGATCGAGGAACCCATTTCCTCAATGAGACTATAGCGATCCTGACCAATGCCGGGTTTTGATAATCCATTGAAAATCTATGCCTTCCTACACACGAGCAAAAGGATTAACCTAAAGCTCCAACAAAACTTGCTACACAATAATCACCTATACAATTGAAGGTAGTTGCATGGACTAGGAGCACAAGCTCATTGAAATGTTGTGGGCATACCACACATCTTATAAAGTCGCAACCAACTACACCCCCTTTAGCTTAGCCTTTGGGGTGGAGGAAGTTATGCCAATGGAGTATGTGGTACCTAGCATGCACATTGCGGTGAGGGAAAGGCTTATTGAGAATGCCCTAGTTGAGTGCCTGCTAACCAATCTTGAAAAGCTTGATGAAAAAAGATATTGCAATGGCAACTACAGATGGAGGACCAAGCTAGAAGGCAATGAGAATCTCAAAAGAACAAAGAGCTATCAATGTTGACAACAAACCGACCGACTTCACGATAGTTTGGGACAGACTCAAGGGAAGCCACAAACTTAAGAACAACAGTAGACTCAAAGGCAACAGTCAATTCAAGGTTAGTCATCATCTCTCACCGGCTCCTCGAGACTTTCCCTTGGGCTGACCTAGCTGAATCTCTCCAATTCTATTCTGCCCCCACGTATACTTACAAAGAGACCTAAGCTAGATGCCAGAGTCACAATCTACATAAGTAGACACCTTGGAGGAGAAACTCATGGTCTCCTTCTTGTAAGTTTTAGAAATCATTCGAAATATCTTCCAAAGGCAGAGAGAGGCATATGAAAAACTCTGAAGTGCAGCCAGCAAGAGCTCCAAGAATAGTAGGCCCAGAGCCTTATGGTTACTTCTCATGTAGTAGGGAAACTCTCATTGGAGTGGGCAAAATGAAGCAAGAAAAGACTTGTAGGCCCAAGTTACAAGGGTCGAAGATGAGCTCACATCTAGCCAAGAAGTGGTTCAAACCCTAATGGAATAGTTGGACAAGAGTTGGGCCTCAAGGCGGCACAAGAATGAGCACAATGAGCAGAGTAAGCTATGGTACATCAATGCAAAGTACATGAGGACTAGATAAATTTAGAGAGGGAGCATAGCCTATCCCTCCAACAAGAGCTCGATCGCTTGTAGAATACTAAGAACCTAGGGGAATCCTCCCTTGAAGAATGCGAGTAGGGCAACTTTAGATTATTTCAAGAGGCCTCTCAACAAATAGCCACATTCACTCTCACATAATGCACAATCACAGAGACCCCCCAAATGCACTTTGACACACTCAAAGCACAAGATATTAATTATCACCTCGACATCATCATGTCACTACCTCCCAATGCACTCGTTTCCATAGTTCGCCACCACACTAATCACTGCCACCCAATCTTAGCAATGTCCTATTTTTGTCTCCATTTACAGCCAAGTGGCCTAGAGATCTCAATTGCCCCACTGACCTACAAACCACAGCTTAGAAGACGCTTTCAAAGCTGCTAATTGAAGAGGGGATATTCTGATAAATAGGGAGGAGGAATTTGCATGGACTTGTGATCTAAATGATATAAACTAAGGAGAATCAATTACCTTTGTAGTACCATTTGTTCAATGCAATGTGGGCATATGACAATCAATATTGAGTGGAGAAAATGGATGTAAGGCACAACAAATTTGATTGAGGAGTCATGGCAAATTTTTGCAAGAGAGTAGAGCTAGTGCAAGGGATACAAATCTCATCGCAAGTGAAATGGATTAAGTTGGAATCATACAATATATTTTGCAATTCGATGGTGAAAGCTAATATTAAAAAGCCATCACATGTGCATAAGAGAGATTCCAAATAAGTGAAGGATGAGCCATGAGATGACCCTAGTAAGTTTAACTAGCGACAAGTAGGGCTTGAGTAAAGAAGAAGGGCGCTTCTCACCCTAGAAGTCTTGGTAAGGGTTGATTCATAGCCCACATCATAAGTGGATTTACTCTAAAATTTCTATTAATCTATATATTTGGTCTTATTCTTTTGATGCTTAGTAAGGCGTTGCCTTATGAATAGCTTGTCTTGATTCTAGCATCATGTGGTTGGCCGTTTGCCACATTTGCTACCGAAAAGGAGTATCCATATGACTAGCGCTCTCTACAAACATGGATGAGACCTCCCTAATCCATCTATCTAAGAAACCCATCCTCTGCATTGTGCCCTCCAAAAAATGCCACTCCACCTTGTCATAAGCCTTCTCACAATCCAAAAGTACGATCAAGATAGGTTGAGACTCCTTCCAAGCCCAATCAACTACCTCTTAGAAGGCAAAGATGTCGTCTAAGAAACTGTGCTCCTAAAGAAGGCTTGGCTACATGTCTAGACGAAGTCAACAAGATGGGATCATAATTGCAAGCTCAAGATCTTAAAGGAAGTGTTCAGCAAAATGATCAATTTTGCTAACAAATGTTAGACCTACCCTCCCTTGAGGATCAATATAATCCACTTGTGACTCAAAGAGATGGCTCCCAGAAGTACCTAAAGAAGGATGGTGTCAATCTATCCTTTCTATGGCATTTCTATGAAGGGAGGACTTGAGGTCCTCCAAAAGCTCCTCATTACGTGAAAGTTGACTCCATGTGCCTACTCATACTTGGGGAGACCACTATCAAGGTATGCACCTAGACTTTGTCCTTGGCTGCCAAAACCTAAGGAGACTCCTCAAACTAAAACAACTATCGATTGAAGTCTATGGTCATGTGTAAGATCTTTTGTGGGTCTAGCTGCATTTGATCACTTGCATTTAATAGAGTTGGTGAATTTGTGTCCTTATTGATCGAGTGATAGTGGCCCAAAAGTGATAGCTATTGAATTTGTTGAATTTTTGTGGGTTTGGGTGCATTTCATCAATTGCATTTGATTGAGTTGTTGAATTTGTGTCCCTATTGATCAAATGATAGTGGGCCCAAAAATGATATGCTTATCCTATCTCCTTGTTGAATCCATCATGCCCTAGAAAAGTGATAAGAGAACTCAGCTAAATGGCTCTCAGTGTCCTAAAAGTCAACCCTAGCACTGTCATAATTGTTTGAAAGCCACTGTGAGATTGGGTCCTACTCTAAATCACTCCATGCAAGAGAGTAACGTCAATGAAGAGCCTAGGCCTAGAGCTCCCCATTGTTCCTCTCAATTGCATTTGCTACCCATGTGGATGAGCCATCTAGTAGGGGGCTCTCTGGCTACTACCAAATCTCTACCATGGACTACTACACCTCCTTCTCCTAAAGTAGGGCATTGGCGATATGGGAGTCCTTCCATAGGAGTCCACAATGTGGCTTCTCTAAGTTTTTTGCATGTTTTTTTCATAATAATGCAATTTTATTTTTATGATCAATGAATTAGTTCAATTGTAAACCTTGGATTATTTCCATGAACATTTGCCCATATGGGATATTGATCTTTGTTCATCTAAATGATCATCTTGTGCTATTGTGCATCCTTCAAACATTTTATCATGGATCACAAATACAAAACTTAGTAATACATTTTAAAATTTTTATTAATTTGAGATGGCCTAATTATAGGGTAATTAATTTAAAGATTTTTCTTTCGAGTCATTAAGGTCTTGAACAAAAAATACAAAGTGTCCTTTACCACATGTGCTCTAATCATACAAGCCATGCTCATGAGCATTTAGAAAATAATCGAAAATCACAAAAAGCACTCCTCCATTCCCTTTAAGAGGCAATCTAAGAAAGTGAACGTAAACTCATCCCATGAGAGAAGCAAGCAAGTTTGTAACACCCTGCGAACAAGTCACGAACAACATGATAAAAACCAGTACAGACTTAGACGAAAGCGTTGGGAAGCGTCAATGCATGGATAGGCAACGCCTTCTGCTCAACCTCATGCGCTGTGCTTCTCTTCAATTACGACGTCGAAGCACAGGCGCATAGTGCAGCTACGGCACTCGATGGGAGACGGTGCGCTGGTATGAGCTCAGGTCGCAGGGGTGCCTGATTAGTTGCTGCTGCCTGGCCCTCATTCTCCAGGTAGAAGGAGTGCCTGACGAGTTGCTGCATGGCTTCCGGTTGAAGTTTGATGCACACATCCACGCTCCCCCCGCCTTCTTTACCTGGGAACAAACAAATCTCGCCGTCTCTCCCCATCCTTCCAGGTCGCACCGACTCAGGTTTCCCCCACCCAAAGTCGACATCGTAAGCTGGGAACCTTGGTGAACTTGCCACCACCATACAGCCGGGGCTGTTTTCAAGCTTAAATGGCTGAAACGGATTATTCCTCAGCTCTAGCCAGTGCATCAACCCGTGGACCGTCTCGTTATTGATGCCCTTTACTGCATCTCGGATTCGCGAAGCTGTGGCAGCCAAACTCTCTTTCATCAGCTCTCCTGCTGTGGCTACGGCCAGAGTCCATTGAAGAACATTGCCGAAGTAGGAATCCGGAAGCGGCGGCACTATTCTTGCTCTGCAATCGGCTGGTACAAGAGCAAACACTGTCTGTTGTGGTCTGGGCTTACTCACTAGTGTCACACATTTCCAAGAGTGTGCCGCAAGGGATTCGAAAGACGAGAACGAGATGCTACTCTCGTGGCTTGCCTTTGTTTTCAACTTCTTGATTGCGTCCGCAGTGAGATGGAATACTCTCTCTTCAAGCTTCTTATTAGGCTTTTCAATGAGGCCGGCCAGACTATTGGACATTGGCACAAACGGGAGTCGTGCTTTCTCCTGGGAGACGTTCTCTAGTTTTAGAGCCGTCCTGTCGTGCAAAGGAGGCTTGGAAATGGACAAGCTTCTCCCACATTCCCCCCACGACACCATAAAGTCCCAAAAAGAGCGCCCATCGGCAATTACATGGTTCTCGCTAACTCCAACGACGAGCCCTCCACCCTGAAACTTGGTAACCTGTAGTAGGAAATATGCACACATCGGTCGATATCAAAACCAAACAACAGGCCTCGCAACGAGTATAATACGAGATTCAATACTACAGAAACTGTCGTGAAAAGTGCAAAGTAATTAAAACCTCACTACCACTTTACGCACCTGTACAGCTAAAAGCGGAACGTTGGGGCTGTCGGAGCACTTCAATTCTGAATACCTCGTTAGATCGGTGAAAAATGGTTGCAATTGAAAATCCGGACGTAGGTCACTGAAACAAATGTTTATGGACGCCTCAACGAAATCAACACCCGCGTCGTTGCAATCCACCGAAATCCTTCCATCCTCCCCCCTTGACAATCTACCTGCCCACGGATAAAAGTGCACGAGGGCTCGAGACAGGCTTTCTTTCAATCTCCCAACTAAGCGAGGGTATTCATCGTCGGGTGTGTCATAAAAGAGCAGTCCTAGCATGTAAGGGACGTTTCGCAATACAAGGTCGAGGCTGGAGAGAAAGAGGCGCTGGCTAGGGGTGGAGACGGCAGGCACGATGGTGGAGGCTTGCATTACGGATACCCTGGCATTCTCCATGATTTCAAAAACGCTGCGTTGTCAATACCACCATGCAGGGAGATATATAGACGATGTTCGTGGACGAATCACGCTAATAATCGTGGACTTCACCGGCGACGCAACCAAAATTGTCGTTGCGACTCGTGACTTCGGTAGAGTTCCGAAATGGCGGTATAAGTTACAGCTCGCGCGACGACTGTGGAAGGATTGGGGCATCGGGAGAAGGGCATCGAGACAGGCCAAAAGGAGAGGCCATTTTCGTTGTGCATGCAAAGTCTACGTAAACTCCCATGAACACTCACGGTTTGTCAAGCGTGTGTAGCGTGCAACGCCTTCCTTTTGACAAGCCCATCCTCTTTTCACACCTTCCACGAGTAGTTCCATTGGCTTTATTCTCTTTTTCTCCCACGACTTTCTCTCCGGCCAATCCATCTTGTCAAATCAAGGTTATAAGACTCCTCTATGGAGGGAATCTCTCCTAGAATTCATGCATTGTTAAGATCAAGCTCCTCTAGATAGATGTCAATCAAGAAAACTATGGTCAACTCACTAATTCTTTAGTCATTATTCATTCAACCCCCCAAAGTTACATGTCTCTTGTTTCTTTTCTTATAGCATATGTCCTTGTTATTAGAAGATCAAGCTCCATTAGATGTCAATCAAGAAAACATAGTTTCTTACCTTCATCTAGGGTCAACTCTCCTTTAATGTTGTTATTATCCGTTCAACCACCCAACAAGATATTATTTCGTTCCTACGATTGGTTCTAACAATTTTGAAAGTTACAAGTAATAATTCCAACTACAACCCCACATAGGAAGTAGGGCTACCAAATCCCATCTCAATAATGTTGCTACAAGCACAACTCAATCAAGAAATTAAGATACACAGGTACCTTAACCATGTAGAACCAGGGTAAACGTTGGGAGTGGGAGTCATCCAGCATGAGGCAACCATTAATTATAGAGAGTATTCTGATACAAGATCACTTGGGGATGCTCAATACATCCTTGGTTGATTAATTTATGTTATGCCTATCTGTTGAGCATAGTAGATAATGCAGACATGTACGATGCATAGAATTGCAATGCACGGTATGGAGCTAGTGTCAAGCCTCCTCTAAAAATGCTTTGCAGAAGACTATAATAATGGAAAAAGCATATATGATATCGCTTCAACCATAGCATTTTTTAGCTCTTGCATAGGATTCACAACTATTTTCTATGGATGGACCAAAAAAAAAAGGATGCTCATGAATCATTATTCAATGTGATGATTATATCACCAAAAGAGAAGGCATTCAACAAATGAAGATAGTAAGTATATTGGGAAAAACTATTATGGAGGTAGGTCCAGACAAAGTTGTCTAGATTGACATGGACAATCAGGGATTTACGGCGGCGGTATTAAAGTGTTCATTTTAAAATGTTGTATTAAAACGTTTTGAACAATTTTAAATTAGCCTAGGGGCGTTTTAAAATGGGCCAGCAGCAACGAATTTTAATTGGGACCTGCTACAGTCGGTTACCGCACGGTAAATCAATATACCACATAATATACCCATAAAACACCATGTCGTAAGGATCTATACCACGTGGTATCCATACACCTTGCGGTATAATGGATTACACCATGCAGTGTTTAGTTACACCGTTTAGTTACACCGCACAGTATTGCTAATCTATATAAACCTGCGCCGCATTCATACAATTCACAATATCAAGATTCCTAGTATTCCGTGGAGTCTCAGAAAAACAAGAAGCATATGAAAGAAGGATAAACAAAGCTACAAAGAAATTTGTAAGTTTGTTAGTCCTTCTAAGTTCAAAAAAGTATCTATTGCCGGTGGTGGGCTCACTTTTATCGATTGGAATCCACTCACACTTAAAGATACTAATTGGATCATTAGCATTTACATACTATTAGGTAATGAGTTTGTTAGTTGCATGTAACATTTTAGGTGTCTTTGGAAAAATATAGAATTTTAATTTTTGCATGAAGTATTTGAGTTGTAACTTGTCTTTGGAAAGACTTAGGATTAGGTAATGATTAGTTTGTTAGTTGCATGACTTAGGATTTTAATTTAGTTGCATGAAATATCGTAGGAAGCTTTGGAAAAATGTAAAGTTGACATTATAAGTTGCATGAAGTGATTCACTTTTGGAAAAGCTTAGGATTTTAATTGTAGTTGCATGAGTTATTGTGTGTTTTAAAAAAATTTTTAAGCATAGGTATTTATTTATAAGTATGTAGCTATAGCCTATAACTATATTAAAAAAAAAGTCAATGAGCCAATTGGAGGTTTGCATAAGCCGACTTGGAACAACTCGTTCGTTGATGAAGAATATTATACCACATGCCAATTGGGGGTTTGCTTAGGTTGACTTGGAACATCTCACATGTGGTTAAAAATTTATATTATACACTAGTAAAACTCTATAAAGTAGGATTCAAGAGTGACAAGAGAATATTTAACTTTGGGTCGATCATGGGCTTGCTTTGGAACTCGCAATTGTTGGCTCGTAGCAAGTCGCAAAAATAATGGCGTACATGTGTGGAGAGATTATAGTATATATAGCTTTACAATCAATGCTTTTATATATTATTAGGTCCAAAAACTAGATATGATCATGTTGCATATGTTGCAATTTATAGCCCATGTTAGACTTCATATGTATGCAATTTGTAGCCCATGTTACAATCCATACGTACGTAGAAAAAATATATTGAGATTATTAGGTTCACAAAGTTTGCTAGCTTAGAAATTAGAATTAAAAGTGCTTATAATAAGTGCTTGTTTAAGTAACACTAGCTACTACACTAGTGTGTGTGAAATACTGACATTTTTCAATAGAGCATAATGTTGTGGATGATCATGGTGCAGATAGATGCTTACTCGGGAGAGAGAGGAATGTGGAAAAAGGTGATTTGCCATCCTAGGCCTATTTTAATAGGTAGATTACCATGTTCATAATCATCCAATCACGTCGAGAGGGGGCAAGACAATTGGATGATTTCTCTCTCTTAAGCTCTAGCAAGCTTACATGAAGTACTCTAAGTTAGTGTGCCAAATAGCCACATTGATTTTAGGATGTGAAACTGCAAACAAACCCAAACATTGTTATGTGTCATAATGGTAAATGAGATGGTAGAAACAAAAACATGAAAATTTATGTGAATATTGTACATATTACTTATATAAAATTGTGTATGTTTCTCTTATAGCCTTAAGTGAAAGCATAGCTCCAGAGGAACGAGGAAGAAACCCAACAAAGGCTAGGGATTATGTTGTGATGTTGCCTAATAAGAAGTGGGACTGTAACTTTTGTCATGAGGAGTAAGTACTCAGGCTCCGGCTACATAAGAATGCAAAAGCACTTCTTGGGTGATGCTCACAAACAAATTGGAAAATGCAAGGGTCTAGGAGTTGAGAGAGTTATAGCTGCTCTAGGCTAGGAAATGCCTAAAATTATAGACAACCAAGTGGATGATATAGTTGCATGCCACCAATCCCAGCCTCGTGAATCCATGCTTGATGATCTACTCACACCTCAAGCTAGTTAGTATGTAGATGTAGAATATGGTTCTTTGCAAAATGTGCCACCTCAAAGTAGTGGTGTGGCCTCGATGACATAAGCAGCAAGTTGCTCTATGATGTATATGGAGAGTGGATGAGGCAGCGACGTGGCTCATTCACAATTGCGTATGCGTCTGTAACAAAGATCATTGGAAGCTTGATTCAAACAACAACATACAGAGAAAGCACAACAAGACGTTTTTGAGGCCATTTGTCACACAGGGTATCCACTAAGCATGGTTCAAAATCCTCATTGGAAAACATCTCTAGTTTTACGATGCCAAGTTACAATGCTATCCACAACAACTACTTGGATGCATACTATGAGAGGATTAAACATGAGATGCAGCAATTAGTATATGATGGTATTGAGTGACCATGCTGCACCATTGTCAGTGATGGATGTAAAAATGTCACCAAGAGACCTGTGATCAATATCATGGTTGTAACATTTAAGGGAGAGGCCTTTTGTCAATCTATTGACACAAGTGGCCATGCCAAGACATGTGAATACATTGTTTAACAATTGGAGGGAGTAATTCTGGATGCTAGGCGTAATAATATTGCATTCTGTCACAAGAAATCGCTTGAAGACAGAAAGAGCAGAGAAACTGGTATATGTTTATGGAAATGGTAGAGTATTGGACGATGTTAAGGGAGAGAGTAATGATAAAGATCTAGCAAAGTGGGTAAATTGTGATCTCCCAAGTCCATTGCATGATCCTCCCATCGTTGGACAATTGCAAGCCGAAGCGCGGTGATGTATCATGTCCATGGCTGTATTATGACTCATTAAAAATTGTGCCATTTAAATTTTGTTGATTAACATCATGCCACTTGGAAGGTATGTCAAAGCATTAAGATGAAATGTATTGTTTCCATGTTGCAACTTGGAAAGCATTAAAATGACTTGCAACCTGTAACTTCTTGTTTGTGTGATGCTAGCTATTGCACTAGTGTGTGTGAAATATCAACATTCGTAAGGAGAGCATAATGTTGCAAATGATGATCATGGTGCAGATAGATGCTTACTTGAGAGAGAGAGAGGGTTGTGGAAAAAGGAAATATGCCATCCCATGCCTATGTTAGTAGGTAGCTTACTACATTCATAATCATCCAATTATGTTGGGAGGGGGCAAGACAGTGGGATGATTTCTCTCTCTTCAGGTCTAGCAAGCTTACAGGTGCTCCTTACATGTTGCAAGTTAGAGCTAAAATGCTACGACGAGTTTAAAAGTTTTTTGATGATTATGAAAGCTATTGAATTAATTGTAATCCCTAATTTGATAGCACCCGATGGCTCTGGGAAGGACCGGAGGTGCAACAATAGCACGCAACTATGTGCGACGCTAGTTGGCAATCGTTGGAGATGTGACATTTGCCTACAAGAATTTCGAGGCTTAGTGGTGAGAATGTTATGGCACTTTGTGGGAGATCCCAATAGAACAATGCCATGGTGCATAGGCAATGGTGCCGAGAGAGTGGCCTCCATCTTGCGGGCACTTGCTAATAGTGATGTTAAGACAACATCATAGCCTACAGACTTGGTTGAAGCTATTGCAAATGTGGAGAATAATGTTACGATGCTAGGTCAACAAACAATGGAGATGTGGAGTCTGCCATCAAGAATACAATGGATCTTGCTTGAGAATGAGGTTGCATTTCTTGGGTGATATGCATAGAGCCATTGCAAAATGCAAGGGACTAGGACCTGAAGCTATTATTGCTTCCATTTTTGGGTCTACTAACCAAAAGTAGTGTTTCTTAGCATTGTAAATCACTCCCTAGTTCATAGTGTTGCTAAACATGTTTCGTGAATCGTGTGATAATAGCATTGCATTATTTAAAATTTTACTTGATAGTATGACAATTGTGCAACTGCATTATTTAAAAATTTACTTGACAGTATGACAATTGCACAATAATAATTTCACATAATGTGCTAAACATGTTCAACATGACAATAGCATTGCATTGTTTTCAATTTCACGTCAATTACTTCAACAGTTCCATGATAATAATTTTGCCTACAAAGTCATGAATGCATTGAAAGCAAAGTGACTCGATCATAACTATAAAGGTCAATAGTTGTTATATACATTTTAACGTACAAGATGTTCACATCCCACATTGTAGAGTTTACATCTCCTGAAAAATTGTTATTACAAAAAAATGGGATGGGGAAAATCTGAAGCCAACAAATGGCAATATCCATGATGTAAAATACGAAGGGCAAAAAATTAAGCCAATGGATGCCAAAATGGGTACTCTAGAAGCTTTTTATTTGCTGAGTCATCCAGCAATGGCAGGAGGTTGGTGGGTGCCTTAAGCTACCGCCCCAATAAGATATGTAGGCCATGTCGGTAGAGAACGATGAAGCAACTGCACATGATGGTCAATGCCAAGAGCATGCTGATGATGATCAAAGCCTCTATCTGGTTTGCGATATAACATCCGCTCATTCTCTTGTAGCACCCGTCGATGCTCCATAACTATATCTTGCACACTCCTGAGAGGAGATATGAGGTCTCACCTAGTGCGTGCTCCTTGTTGTCCTCTTCAATGGTCATGAAGAGATCTTCAGATGTCATCGATGCTACACAATAAGTGAGGTCACATAAGAACTTGCCAGTTAATGTTGGGCTCGAATTGTTCCAAAAAAGAAGAAGAAAATAGTCAAAAAGATATTTAAATATTATAGTCACCTGATGTTGGAATGTCGATGTGTGCAACAAGTTCTGCTACCATGGGTCTAGTGCTTGACACTTGTTGTTGCTCATGTACTCAAGCACCTGAGGCAAAGTCCACTTCACGGCCAAGCACAAACTTTGCGTATAGCATCTTCATGAAGTATAGGGGAATATCTTTGCGAGCCTTCTTTGCAAACATCATCTCCTAGATGATGGGTGCATTCTCTTTGATGGCTTGGTTAAGACAACACACAATGGGCCATTGTTGTTCCTCAATGGAAGCTAAGCCTCCCTCCCATATTGCTATATAACATCATCATTCAAGAGGAGGGTCTTTACTTGCACATACTTAAAGCCTTTAGGGTTATGGAAAGGACTGGCAACGGCAACTGCCTTTGCCTGGTCTCTCCTAATAGGTTGCGTGGTGGCATCAGACAGGTCCATCCCAAACTTCATGCTTGACTAGTGCATGTGCATGCATCTTGTGCTTGGTACTTAGCTTGTGTGGATGGTTGATAGGGTGTTCTTGATGATGATGCCATTTTTGCAAATTGTGGTCCTAGAAATGCTAAACCTAATAACTAAGATATGAGTTCATAACATGAGCCATACATACATTCCAACATTTTGTTCTCATACAATTGTAAAAGATCGTCTCGTGAGATTGTAGTCATACAACCAATGGTCAAAATCAAGCCCTGAACCCTAAACATCCAATTGAAAATAGTGTAGAATATGAGTTAGGACTATTTGAAAAGTACATGACTTATAAAGCAACAAGGTCACAAAACCAACATCATTCTCTAAATGCAAAATTGATCCACATTGTAAATTGAGACATGGAGATGCCAAAATTGCACATTTTATATATAGGTTTTCATATCATCAATTGGTCGCATGGTGACATTTTCATCAACATTGTGTGCTTGCAGTTTGGTTAGTAGCAAGTCCATTGTCATCCTTTCCTAGGGCTCATTCTAGCACAAGTGTGTTTTGCAATCCCACAACAGCTTGATTACATGCTTGGGTATATCTGATTAGTTGACAGTACAGACCTAAAGCCCACAAGAAATTTGGCTATTTCACCAAGTAACCAACCAACAGCATAGCAATCTGACATGTCTAACCATGCACCATTTGATTGAGGGTATGCATCATTTCTCGCATACAGCTCTTGTGCAAACCAAGGAAATTATTGTGACTTTGGAGCAAGCACTTGAACCTGCTCAGGCTTGCTCTCAGTCCTGTGGAGACAACTTTCCCAGTCTCAATAATGCCCACATGCACAGATTTTCCATTTAGTGTGAAATCCAACACATAGTTGCCAGCATTCAGGTGGGTGTGTCTGAACCCCCGTTCATGCACCCTTTCATTGCACTGGAAATAGGAGGAAAGTAGCAACGAAAATTGTCAAAATGTTCTCACAGAATAAATGTGCTCGCATCTAGCTCTGCATATCATGCCATGCCTCGCTTTGCCCAGTTTGGATAATCATGATACATGGAAGGTATACTCATGAGCTGTAATACTACCCCCATTGAAGTAAGGACTGATTAATTAAAGGTCACTAACGTGCATGTAATTAATGGCTCAACACAGGCCCTATGCATTATGGTCATTACCAGCCCTATCTTCAATGATTTATGCGCCTGTGTAGCAACGTGCCTCAACTTCTTGTCGGCATAAGATAGGGTTGGCTTGAAACTTGGCACACCCTCTATCTTAACTCGATGCATTCTTCCTTCCACTCCCTTGCCCAATTCTTCTAGAATTCTCAATGCAACTAGTGGGAAGTGTACCATTGCAGTAGAGCACATGTCGGAAACTTCATTCGTAGATCTATTTGTGCCTTGTAGTCTTGACTTCTTGGGTTAATCCTTTCTAAGGAACCACTGGCAATTTGGGTATAATATTGGATGGTGACATTTGATAGTCTACTTGCTACCCCTTTATTCTTTTTGTTTTTTCTATGAACGGCAATGCGGGATTCTTTCCATTCTATGAGCCACCTATCCAGTTCATCCTTGCATTGTCTGTTCAGGGCTCTGACTACTTTACCATTTCCCATTGCACAACTATATCACCCAACACTCTAGGTGGGAGTTCAATACAACCTCTTTCTCCTCTTCCTACTCCACATCTATGCCCCTCGTCCAGTTGCATTCAAATTGAGCAAATATGCACTCTTACATTTCATTCAGCATAGACTTGGTATGAGGAATCTCTCTAATTTTCTCCTCATTCAGTCTAATAATATGTCGGACGCACACCCTACAAACAAGGTATTTGCAACTCAATTCTCCAAGTCTCTCTCTCTCTCTCTCTCTCTCTCTCTCTTTCATGGGGTGGCTGCCATGAGGAAAGCAGAAGTACAGATCTAATCCACACAACAATCATTATGTAAGCAATCATCCAATTGTGCTACAAAAGCAAAGCAGAAGCAATTAACTAATTTACACACCAATCATAATCCATTACATTAACACTCGACAATCATTAAAAAAATAGAAGCAAAAGAAATTTTGTAATCAACACAATAATCATTGCTATGTTACAATGACAACGAAAATCAAATTGTATGTACAAACACACAGAGCACGTGCAACACAATTTCTTTAAAAACATATTTGAAATTTACGCACACATGCAAACATGAAACTCCTCAAATAATTATAGCATGGACCCTACAAGCAATAGCATAAATCATATAAGCAAATAAGGTTGAACTAAAGCATGCAAAATATAGGTAGGCCGTAATTGGTCCAAGAGACCCTATCGAAGGAGGATAGGCTATAGAAGATGAAGCAGGAAAACATCTAACAACAATCATAGAGCCAAGATGATCTAGATCAGCGATTGTGTGATCACACATCTGGTTGGGAAGGTCATCGTCAAGATGATTAACTAGAGGTCACTAACGTGTATGTAATTAATGGCTCGACACATGGCCCTATGCATTATGGTCATCACCAGCCCTATCTTCAATGATTTATGCGCCTGTGCAGCAACATGCCTTCTTCTAGAATTCTCAATGGAACTAGTGGGAAGTGTACCATTGTAGAGCACATGTCGACAAACTTTGTTCGTAGATCTATTTGTGCCTTGTAATCTTGGCTTCTCGGGTCAATCCTTTGGTTATAATATTGGATGGTGACATTTGATAATCTACCTACTACCCCTTTATTCTTTTTGTTTTTTCTATGAATGGAAATGTGGGATTCTTTCCATTCTATGAGCCACCTATCCAGCTTCATGTCTGTCAAGGGCTCTAACCACTTTACCATTTCCCATTGCACAACTATATCACCGAACACTCTAGGTGGGAAGTTCAATACAACCTCTTTCTCCTCTGCCTGCTCCACATCGATGCCCCTCGTCTATTGAGCAAATATGCGCTCTTACATTTCATTCATCATAGACTTGGTATGAGGAATGTCTCTAATTTTCTCCTCACTCAATCTAATAATATGTCGGATGCACACCCTGCAAACAAGGTATTTGCAACTCAATTCTCCAAGTTTCCCTCTCTCTCTCTCTCTCTCTCTCTCTCTCTCTCTCTCTCTCTCGCTCTCTCTCTCTTTCTCTCTCTCACTCTCGTTGATGGGGTGGCTACCATGAGGAAAGTAGAAGTATATATCTAATCCAGCAACAATCATTATGTAAGCAATCAACCAGTTGTGCTACAATGACGATGTGTAAATACAAAAACCAAAGCAGAAGCAATTAACTAATTCATACACCAATCATAATGCATTATGTTAACACTCGACAATCATTACAAAAATAGAAGCAAAAGAAATTATGTAATCACCACAATAATCATTGCCATGTTACAATGACAACAAAAATCAAATTGTACGTACAAACACATAGAACACGTGCAACACAATTTCTTTAAAAACATATTTGAAATTTACGCACACATGCAAACATGAAAATCCTAATAGATAATTATAGCGTGGACCCTACAAGCAATAGCACAGATTGTACAAGCAAATGAGGTTGAACTAAAGCATGCGAAATATAGGCAGGCCGTGATGGTCCAAGAGACCTGATCACATCTGGTTGGGAAGGTCATCGTCGAGATGAATCTAGTCCGCCAGGAAGCGAGCCATCATTTTGGACAATAACTAGCTCTATTGACACCTATATACAATAAATATAAATAAATGATACTAGACTAAATCGAGGTAAATCCAATTGGTTGAAGCGAGCCATCACCCAGCTTTGATCATCATAATACCTAAAAAAACGTCTCTCAGGGTGAGATGAATCCAACCAGCTGAAGGGAGTCATCATCTGGCCCTAAGTGATATACATCATACATGCACCACACACACACAAGCAAGAAAACATAGTCATAACATACATCTCTCTCTCTCTCTCTCTTTCTTTTTGTGTGTGTGTGTGTGTGTGTGTGTGTGTGTATGTGTGTGTGTGTGTGTGCATTGGGGTGAGGTGAATCAAGCTAGCCGAAGCAAGCCATCACCTGGCCTAAACCCAAAAAAAGAAAGGCTAGAAGCTCACTAGAAGGAGGCAAGAACCTATCAAGACAATTGGGAAGTGGGCAAAAACTGGCAAAAATGGTAGGTCCTCATGGTTTTGTAGATCCCGCCTGAGTACACCTCGCGGTGTAAAGCTACACCAGCTAGTGTAACTAGGCTAATGCTCGCATGCATGCCAAGTGGTGTGCTTTTCGATACCATGCGGTATGCTCTCACACCGCATGGTATGACCATGCAGTATATTGCCAATCAATCGATATCCTTTGATCAGTTTAAAAGAATGATGATATCTTACAACTTGCTTCAACTGGTGCATTGACAACAATTCTCGCCTTCCTCCGAAGGTGGTCTAAAAACCAGCATCATCTAGTTGATCCACTAAAATGAGACTCTTGGTCAACTTAGGCACATGTCTCACATTTCTCAAAACAAAAGTAGAGAAATTTGCAAAAGAAAACTTTGTCATGTGCTCCCACTATGTCACATACATAATTATTTCCAAGATGCACACAATTTGTCTTTCCACTGTCATAAGTGGAGAACTATTCCCTATGGAGCATAACATGGAATGAAGCACTAGAATCCAAAATACAATCCTAGGAATATGCATCATCTGAAGTGGTAAGCAACCCTCCAAGTAGACTAGACATGAAGAGAGTGTCATTGTCACTATTATCAGTGATTGCATTGATCTCCTTAATCTTCACTTTTCCTTTGTCCTCCCTTGGAATCTCTTCCTTCTTATTTGCACCCCAATTTGCATTCTTTTTCTTATACTTTTGCTCTCTTTTCAGCTTGTACAATCCTTTTTCATGTGGCCCTTCTTGCCACACTCAATGTTCCATGCCTTAGATTTGCTCTACGAGACTTCCCTCTCTCTTGGGACTTCCCCCTGAACTATGATTTGCCCCTTTTCACATTTAAGGTTGCATCCTATTTGTTGCCATCCATAGACTTCTGTCTAATCTCCTCGACCCACAAGCTACCCACAACATCATCAAACTTCATACTCCACCAGGTGTAGAGTTACTGATAGCTATACGGAAGGTATCCCATGAGGATGGCAATGAACACAAGAGGAATATTGCCTTAGTCTCCACATCAAAATTCAATTTTTGAGCTTGAAGCTAGCTAAAAATAATATTTAATTCATTCAAGTGAGAAGAAATTGAGACCTCTTCCTTCATCTACAGCTTAAACAACCTCTTCATTGGGTAAACTTTGCTAGAGGCAGTTTCGTTCTCATAAATGACACATAATTTCTTCTACAAATCTTCCATAGTCTGCTCATTTACTACTATGAAATAAACTAACTTTGCAAGATGAAATCTAACAGTAGACTTTGCTTATGCATCCAACTCATTCCAGTCATCCTCAGACATAGTTGCAGGCTAGCTGTAATCCCTTCAAAGGGTTTAATTTGCTTCTTTTGAATAAGCACATCCCTTATCTATTTAGGATCTGTTCTTTCCACAGAGAAAAGTTTGTCCCATCAAAGAATTCAATGCTAAAAAACTCCTTTTTAGACATGGAAGAGGTTGCCATGATGCAAATAAAGCAAAATCCCAAATGCTAGTGCTTGCAAGAAAGAATCACACCAAACACTAGGTGCACCAAAATATGTTTGCCACAAGGGAGGGTAATATCCTCAAATCTTAAAGCATTTCACTCATGTGCATATACTATGCATCCATATGAGCAAATTTGGCCCCAAAAAAAATGTCAACCTGCAATGACAAAGCAATGGCAAACTTGATGCCAATAAGAGCCAAATGCCTTAGGCATAAACACCATCCATGGACATAAGCATCAATAATGTCTCATCCAAGAGAGCATAGCACTATTAGTGCATCAACTGCAATGTGTTAAAGCTGTCCCTCAGCATAAAATAGCATCTGTATGCTAAATGTCCATCAATAAAGCATCCCACAAGGCAATCTAGGCCTATCACTGCATCCAACAAGGATCACAATGCATCTAATGGCCTATAAGCATCCAATGCAACCCAATGCACACCATGAATGAGCTCACATAGCTCAAACTGCAACCAAAGTAATGTGCATAAGGTATGCTTAAAATCACGGCCTGAAGGCAACGATCGCAACTAAAAGTAAATTCTAAGATGCCTCAAAACCACTACAATCTTTGCATACACGGCATCAATGACATGACCTACGCTTTTTGTAGCTCAAAGAATACTTCAAAAAATCACTCTAGATGTGAAGTAAACCCAAGTCAAAGCTTGTAATTGACATGTAAATGAAACCTTAGAAGCCTAAGGTTTAATAAGAAAATGCCACATGTCAAAAAATCAAAGGTTTGAACCTTTGAATGGATTTTTAACAGAGAAATAGATGATTCCACGTCTCAGAGAGACAAAACTTCTCCAAATCACCACGAAATTGCTCAAGAGCTAGTAGATAAGGGTTGCAATGGAATGAAAGGTTTTGGAAATCGTGGTCCTAATCACCGGGTCTAACACACGGATTGAAAAATGTTTTAGCAAACCGATCTATTTGTAAACTCCACCAGAGTGTGAATGATGAGCAACACAAAAGTTTTAGGTCCATGGGAACTAATAGATCTGCAAATGGTTGGTTCAAACTTGAGTTCTAACACATGGGCAAAAAAACATTGAAGCAAAGACAATGAGTCAGAAATCCAACAAATTCAAGAATGAAGATGCTTTCAAACTTTTGAAGTGCAATGGACACCAAAAGCAGGCAATGGTTGCCTTTCAAGTCATTCTAGACTCTTAGTCTACCGAAAGGAAATCAGAATCGTCAGAAAATGAATTTTTTCTCCAAAACCACGTGCAAGCTTGCAAAAACCACTCACAAAAACCAAAACAACTTTTCCAAAGGTTCCTTCTAGGTCTCTATACACCAGGATGTAGGTAAAGTCACCCACAGAGCTTTCCACAAAGCTTCTCCTTCCTCCTACAGAGTTCTAGCACAGCAGACTTCAGGCTCTAGGCATACACATGGGCTTAGCTAGACTGCCCATAAGCATTAGATAGACCACTTGGGCTGTGATCCCAGTTGAGAGTGATCTCTACAAAAGCAAAATGGAAGAGGGTGAGAGAGAGGGAGAGCCAGAAGAGATCCACACAAGATTTAGTGGGTGAAGAACACCCTAATCTTCTATGTCATCCATATATATATGTGTATAAGTATAACACATAATTGGAATTAAGGCATAGTGGCCTACCATTTTTAATCCTATTTTGAGCATCTATGTCTAACGTCTCCATGAAAAACTAGCACCGTGGTCCTATATTTGGCCTTACCCTATTGAAAATTAATTACCTCAGGGTGCAAATTAAAAAAGCCATATGCACCCTATAACAAGGCCTCCTAAGTGCCAACATTTCATAATACAATACATGTCATCTTTTTAAAACTCTATCAAGAATTGGAAGTGAGAGACATTTGCCAATTTTGAGGAAATCAAAAAATTTAGGAAATTCATATTTTCATAGTTTGCTGTAGAAATATTGACTAAAATATTGATGGTAATATCAACACTATTAGGGTAAAAAAACACTATGCCAAATCCCATCGATTTGATTGCAAAACCATTACTCTCATCCCTCCAAATCTTGCATCTAGCGCTCACCCACTTCCTACTTCAAAGATAGACCTACACTAAGTGAGAAGTCACACTCTCGCCTCCAAAAACGAAATTCAAGATTTGCATTATCTTTTCAAATTCTTGCTTCAATGGGTTTCTTTGCTTCATTTTTGCATGAAGAAGGGCAGGGGGAGGAAGACTCATGAAGAGGAGAAGCAGAGGAGGGGAATCATGGAAGGAAGAAGAGGAGGGAGAAGAATCCTTCCTTTTCTTCCTTTCATGAATATCTTTTTGATTCCTCTATTCTCTTACCCTTCCTTTCCCTTCTCCTATCCATCCTTTCTTCCTTCCCTTACCCATCCCTTCCCAAATCCATTTGCTCCCTCTTTCCCTTCCCCTTTCCCTTTCCATTTTGCCACCTCCCACCACCTTTCCCTCTCCATTTCTAAAGTTTTGGGAACTTGTATCATTCTTATTTGACTCCCTATCTCTTTTTCTCATGCTCAAAATGTAAAAATGGGATTTCCATGGAGATATGATGAAATTTTCCAAGAATGTTTGATGTTCTTTCATGAAGTTGATTTGTTCTTTTTATGTCGTTTTTCACTTTTTTTTCTCACTTGTTCTA
This sequence comes from Dipteris shenzhenensis, assembly GCF_047967505.1. Classification (NCBI taxonomy): domain Eukaryota; kingdom Viridiplantae; phylum Streptophyta; class Polypodiopsida; order Gleicheniales; family Dipteridaceae; genus Dipteris; species Dipteris shenzhenensis. Next base: position 1,203,902 of record NC_141607.1, on the reverse strand, counting down.
TAGGCTTCATAGCCCACTATCTTTTTTCTCACTCCAAATAAGTAGCTTATTTGTTTTGCTTTTTTCATGTTGCTTTTGCTACTTTCTTTTGAAAGATGTGGGTTTGTTTAATGCTTCCTATTCCATCCCTCCATATCTCCAATCCTTTTCTTCATACTCATATCCCCTTTATTTTATCTCTTGCCTTCTCCTACATCCTATCTCTATGTCCTTTCTATCCAATCTCTATCTCCTTTCTATCCCCTCCATATCATCAATATCCTTTTCCATTTGTATCCCCTATCCTTTTCCATATCCCCAATCCATACATCTTTTGCCATATGCCCCATCCATCTATCTCTCCTATCCTATCTCTATCATCTTCCCTTCCCCATCCTCTCCCCTATCTCCTCACAAACCATATATCCTATTCCCTATCCGATATTCCATCCCCTTCCTCTCCTTATTGTTTTTAGTCTTCCTATTATATCCCTCCACATATCCAATCCTCTTCTCCCCTACTCATATCCCCTCTACTTTATCCCTTTTCGTCTCCTATATCTTACCTCCATCTCCTTTCCTCTCCCAGATTCCCCATCCATCCATCTCTCCCATCCTATCTCTATCATCAATCTCCTTTTTCCCCAAGGCTCTCCACTATCTCCTTTCTAATCACATATCCTATTCTCTATCCCTTGTTCCATCCCCTTCCTTTTATTATTTTTTAAAGACCTCCTACTCCATCCCTCCATATCTACAATCCTCTTCTCCCATACTCATATCCCTTATTCCATCCTTATTGTTTTGCTTTTTTCATGTTCTTTTTGCTACTTTCTTTTGAGTTCTAAGAAGGCAATGTACCTTTGAATGCAGGATGGCAAGTGAAGGTTCAAGTAGAGGGGGGAAAAAGAGACCCTTATGTAATATTGAAGACAAGGTGAAAAAGGTACTCACACACCTAGATCCTCATTAGAGGTAGAATCTGTTGCATAAATTGAAGAGCAAAGAGAGCGAGGCTCGAATACACCATGTGCCTTCATCAAAATTTTCCATGCTACTATGGGATCTAGGGGGGAGAGAGAGAGAGAGAGAGAGAGAGAGAGAGAGAGAGAGAGAGAGAGAGAGAGAGAGAGAGAGAGGGGGGGGGGGGGGGGAGGGAGAGGGAGAGGGAGAGGGAGAGAGAGAGAGAGAGAGAGAGAGAGAGAGGGCACACATTGACATAGACACTTTGGCATGGGTGTTTGACGTTCCACAGGGGAGATAGACTCCTAGTATTTCACCACTCTTATGATGTTGATAACCAAAAAAATATCATGATGAATATAAGAGGTACACAACCTCGACTTTTGGCTGGTCCCCCCTACCCTCCTCCCTCTCTTGATGGGCCTCAAAAATCAATTATTTTTTTCTTTTAAAAAATGGAAAATTTGAAAATTGTCCTCATGTTGCCAAACACATCATAGAAGTTCTCCCAAACTATCCCCATTCACTCACAACCTTCCTCACCAAATATCTCATAGGAGTGTCCTTACCTCGCCAAACACCTCACAAGAGTCCTCCCAAACTATCCCCATTCACTCAAGATCTTCCTTTCAGCCTCTTTCTCAACTCTTACTCTTTCAACCTCCTCTTAACTTCCTCCTCTCAACCTCTTGCTTAACCACCTATCTCAACCTATTCCTCTTCTCAACCTCCTCTCAACTTTCACCTCTCAAACCTCTTCCTCTCAACCTCTTCCTCCTCAACCTTCTCTTAGCCTCCTCTCAACCTCTTAACCTCCTCTCAACCTCCTCTTAGCCTCTTCCTCTTAGCCTCCTCCTCCTCTCAACCTCCTCTTAGCCTCATCTTAGCCTACTTCTCTCAACCTCCTCCTCTCAACCTAATTCTCCTATCAACCTCCTCTCAGCCTCCTCCTCTCAACCTCTTCCTCTTTGCTTTCTACATTGGTGAATCACTCCCCTTTCCCTTAGACCAAATCCATCACTTCGATCTTGTATAGGACACATTATAAAGGATGCCATTGAATTTTGAATTGATAAAAAGGGGTGTATAAGTGAGAGAGGGTAAGAGGAGTGTGTCAGAGAGAGAGAGAGAGAGAGAGAGAGAGAGAGAGAGAGAGAGAGAGAGAGCATGGATTCCTATGGATTATGATGTAGTGGACACAATAAAGATAGAGATTCATATTATTTGATTAAATTTGAAGTTATTTTGTAGTTCTTTTTTATTAATGTTCTTAAATTAATGATTTTAAAGAAATATTGTGATTTCATATGCTTATTTTGCAGTTGGTAGGATGCATCAAAATTGATCATTTAGGGATGTGAGATGTGGGTCCACGATGACCTTGGAATGGATATGCCATTGTGTTATGATTATTTTAAACCAATTACCTTCAAGTGCAGAAATTGGGGAGGAATTTCTCACAGGTGGAATCATATATCCAACATTGCTACAATATCTATGACAAGCAAATTCATGACCACAATGGGGCATCTCTTATGATGATTATTTCTCTATTAGAAAGGAACATGGATGTACTAGCAATTTTCATTAAATGGAAGCATTGAGCATCCATGTACATTGGCTAAACTTGCTTTCATTTAATTTGCCAAGCAATGTTTTTTTAATAAATGGATATCCATATTTGTTCTATAAAATTTCATACTTCAAAATGTACTACTTTAGGATTTTCTTCGGATGTGAATCATTGATGAAGTGCACTAGCTTGTGCATCGGTGAGAGTAGTTACTAGGTACTAGGTTGTTTATGGGATCTTGTAGATGAGGTATAAATGTAGGTGTTGGAAAAGAATGATTGGGCATAGATTACTTTAGCATGTGATGTTAATAGAATGGACGTACTAGTATGTTTGCCCATGGTAATATATGATGTATTAAAGTATTAAGAGTTGAAATTTAAATTCTATTTAAAAGCAATTATTCATAATCTCAAATTTTCATCCCCATTATTTATTTAAATTACATTTGAAAGCAATTGAATGATTTGAAATTGTCATCCCCATTCTTTTTAATTGTCATCTTAAATCATCATCAAAAGAATGATGGGGCATGGATTTCTTGAGAATGTAATGTTAATAGAATGGACATTGTGGTATCTATGCCCATGGTAATATTCAATGTATTAAAGTATTAAGAGTTGAAATTTAAATTACATTTGAAAGAAATTATTCATGATCTCAAATTGTCATCACCATTATTTATTTACAATGAATGAAAATTTGGTGAGGATACCATTAGAGAATGTTCTTTGGATGATAATTTAAGAAAAAAAAAGTTTTTAAGGTATAAGCCTTCATGTACATTGGCTATGCATTCTTTGAATAACTATAACAATTATGATTTTTAAAGCCTATATCCATGTTCTTTGAAAATGTACTATCCTTGAATATTATCAAGATTCAATTAGTTTGATAAATTCCAATGGTGCCAAATCTACCAATTCATGCATGGATGAGAGAAATTATTAGGTATTATGTTGTGTGTGGGATGTTGTAGATGACATATGTGCATAGTGTGACATGAAGTTGGGGGTAATAAACTTCACGCACCTCTTCACTTCCTGCTACTTTCGAACTGACTGACAAAGATATTTATCATTGAGAAAGGGACATTAAAAGGAAGCTTTTATGCCAAGATACCACACCATCTCGATATACTTGTGCAGCTAGTGACTGATTTTAGCTAGTTACTCAAGCCTTCTAACATGTCTCATCTTTTGACTCGCATAATGTATGCTGGCTTTTGTCATTGAATTTTATAAACATCCAAAAGGATGCTCCTTGAAGCTATATCACTCATTTTTTCAGTCTATAATAATAAAAAAAGTTATTCTTTAAAATACCCCATGAGGATCCTATGATTTACAATCATTGTTGCCAGAAGATAGCAATTTGGACTTCTGTAGATAAAGCATCTCATGAGCATATGTTTGCTGCCCTGAGATGTTTTTCACTATAAAGAGTCTATGTTTGCTGCCCTGAGATGCTAAAGAGTTACCACTTTAATAGTATATAAGTTCATCTTAAAAGTTTCCCTTGAGCATTTACAGTCATTGAATATTGTTGCCAATAGATAGCAAATCTGAAATTCTACAAACAAAGCCTTTTCATGAACAAAAATATATGTTGGTGCTATTGGTAAGTTTTATGCTTGCATCCTTGAGATGTTTTTCATTAGAGATGATCTAGAGGTTGCTAAGGAGTTACCACTTGGGCTCCAAATGAACTGATATTATTGTCAGAAGATAGAAAATCTGAATTTTTGCAAAAAGGCATTTTCATGAGTAGGAATATATGATGCTGCCGGTGTATTTTTATGCTTGTTGCCCTGAGATGTTTTTCATTTTAGAAGATCTAAAGGATGCTAAGGAGTTACCACTGGTACTCCGAATGAACTGTTGATTCTTATTTCATGGAATGAGGTCTCACTTATGCAATATTTGTTCCTTGCCTGGATAGCTATGGTTAATCTTGGAATGCCAATAGTTATACTCTTTGACTTACCAACCAATCTGTAAAATAGTTTTGTGGATGAGTTTCCTACTAACTTAGCCTGATATGTAGATAGGTTATGGCATGGATAAGTTTGATAGGCTAGCTTGGGATGCAGTATGAAAGCAGAGACCTATGTGGTGAAAGTAAATCACAATCCACTACATTGTGACTTCCCCTAGGGTGTCTTTTAGATCTGTCTAATCCTAGTTATGCTTTCAAACTTGATCACCACTTTGTAGGTCATAAGTCTAATAAATTTCTCTCATTCTCTGGAAATAATCCCCTGTGTCTATAATCCCTTATTATAGTTGGTTTATTTTGAAGCATGCTGAAAAATATGGGATCTCTATTTTACTAGTCCTTGACCCTGGCATTGAAATCCTTATGTAATGAGACCTTTCCCTGCCATGCATGTCACTGGGTGTTTTATTTGTTCACTTCTTGTAGATGTCCCGACATATTTGCGAGTTGCAAGGGAAAGAAACGTATTCCTCTCTCTTTTTTGTTTTAACGCATTAGTCTTCTCCTCCTATATTTCAGTTTTTAGCTCTCAATTTGGTTCATGTCTTCAAGATGTTATATATCTTTGAGTGGATTGTGGATGGGTGTTCCTGACTACGATAACAAGTAGTTGAGGGTTATGACACCTGCAGTGCCAAGAAGAAGTTATGTTTTGACTAACATTTCCTCTCTTGGATGGATGCATGTAACAATCCTTGACACTAGAACTCCTCTCATCCCAGTCGCTTTGAGATCCATCTTTTTAGACATAACTTCTCAGAAGTGTATCTTTTAAAATTAATAAAAGTTATATTTCAAAAATATTTTTGTTGCAAATTCAATTTTCTATTAACCAGGACAGAACCACTACCTGTTTCTAGGAGTGAATTCGTAGTTCTAACACACACACACACTTACTATCCCTTCCCCCATTGGTTTGGTCACTTGCTCTCATTAGACCTCCCCCTAACAAACCCCCTCCCCCCCCCAAACCCCTCTTTCAATTTCTCTCCCTAGCTCTCCATTCATTTCCCTTGCATTCCCCTCTTGAATGTTCCCTCATTTTCTTCTTTATTTATTCTTATTTCTCTATTTTCCTTAAAAGCCTTCTTAAAATTTCCTATTTTCTTTCCCCTATCTTCCCTTAATTAGTTCCTAGTATATTCTTTCCTTCTTTTTTAATTTTTGATTTTCCTTCCCCTATTTTCTGCTCTCCTCGACCCTCTCTCTTCCTTGATTGAACAATTCCCTTACCTAACTACACTCCCTAACCTAACCTTATGCATAATCATTCACTTCCCACCCCTCGCCCCCCTAACTACTTCTAAAAACTACTCACTCTCTCCTTCCTCTAGCTACCTCTTTGCCCCTAATAATTCCCCTAAACTACTACATAACTTAAACTCACTCTTAACCCTAACCTACTCTTACCTCTAACTCGACTAGCTACTATCAACAATCCCCCCTCCCTCCCGACTTTCCCTCTCCCTTGACTACCCTACCTTAGCCTTTTTAAACCCTCCTTGCATAGCTTTTCATCCCTATCTACTCGTAGCCTACTCTTCCTACATCGCCACACCTGGCTTACTCAGCACCGTATTACCACACCCGGCTATCCTACTGCCTACTACACGACTACCCTAACTACGTCCTTCTTATCTCCAACTAACATCTCTCCTCAACAACCTTACGTGAGCTTGCCTTCCCTTCTATGTTTGTCTCGCTGGCTACTGCTGTGGAATTTCTACTTAGTTCATTGGTAGCGATGCGAGTACCCGTCCGTGGCACTCTTTACTACTCACAACTATGCTACCGACGTCATGGCTCCTTCATTGACTCTTGTTCCACTTAGTCAACTTCATTAACCTTGTACTCATAGGTTTTACTTCTTCCATGTTATTTTTCATTAAACATTCCCCCCCTCCCATCCCTCCTCCTTATTCCTTAATCTCCCTTTCCTCCCTTTTTGTTTTCAACCCTCTCTTCTGACATAATTTCCGCTCTCACTATTCCTTAACTTGCTCACTTTTTTAATCCTTTTAATTTTTCAATTTCTCAAAATTGTTTTTTAATCCTTTCTCATTATTTCCTCTTAAATCTCACCCCCAAACTCCCCCCCCCTCTCCTCCTTATTCCTTAATCCCCCTTTCCCCCCTTTTTGTTTTCAATGCCCTCTTCTTACACAATTTCCTCTCTCACTCTTTCTTAACCTGCTCACTTTTTCAATCCTCTTAATTTTTCAATTTCTCAAAATTGTTTTTTCATTATTTCCTCTTAATTCTAACCCCCAACCTTATCCTTTTCGTTTATTCCTTTTTAGTCCCTATTCCTTTAGTCCTTTTTTTGAAAGAACGCCATCCATTAGATTGAAAACCTATGGTTTTTTCCCCTCAATTTTCCCCCTACTAAGCTAAGCTCATATGTACTTCTAAAGTTCACCCCCCCCCCTCCTTTATCTCTTGTATTTTCTTTCCATAATTTTCTCTTTGCTACTTACCCCCCCTCTTGAATTAAACCTCTCTATCCTTTATTTTCAAACTCTCAATTGAAAAAGTTCTTTCCCATTAAGTTCTCTCCAACATCACCCCTTAACCTTATCTTAATCCTTTTTAGAAGTTCTCTTTGCATTAGACTAAACCTATAAGTCTCCCCCTACTCTATTTCCCCCTTCTAAGCTAAATTTGCTTGATAGATTTGTGCTTAAGAGTCAATTTTATTGTGACCCCGATAATAAGGGAGGGGTGTTCATGACACCTGTCTTCCCAACTAAGGCTTAAGCAGGATCTCACCATGTTTTTCTTATTAGATGGTGATAGGTAGGCAGACTCCCCTCTTTAATAAAAGTGATGCTTACCAGGACTCATCCAAGCTCAACTTCTATACAGTTTTTGCAAAGTCATTTTTACAAAAGGGCCCATTGCTAGTTTTCTTCGGGTTCACCGGCTTGTACAAACTTTTTCGTTAATGCAATTAGTGCTATTTCATTGTCTAGCTTCGCTCTTTTTGTCTCTTCATTATGCAAAGTGGTGTTGTAAAATCTTACACACACACACACTTCCTACCTCTTCCTCCCCTTGGTTTAAACCTAAGCTCCCTTGTCTTCCCACCATACACCCCCCCCCCCCCCCCCCCACACACACATTTCTTTTTCCCCTTATCCCTTATTTTCTCCTTCATTTTACTGGTCAATTTTTATATTTTTCTAAATTGTTAACTTTCCTTTAAACCCCCCTTTTTTCCAAACTCTCCTTTTTTCATGTATTGATTCCTTTTTTTATTCATGTTGTCTTTTCATCTTAATTATTTAAATTTTCCTCTAATTTAATTATTTTTGTCACTTTTAAATTTGGTTAAAGAAATATCTCCTCTTTTAATGTCCTTCACTACTTAATTTTTTACCACATTAATGTTTTCTTACTACATTAATTTTTCCTTGTCTTACTACACTAATTTCCCCCCCCCTATTGTTTCCCTTATTATCTTTTATATGCCACTTTTTAATGATTAAGAAAAAAACCCCCACTTTACGAATTTTTTAATACCTTCTTTAAAACTTTTTTTCATAGTATTTAAACCACCTTCTCTATTGTGTAATTGATCTTTTTACTTCTATTTCCTAATTTACATTTTTTTAAAAATCTTTGACTTTCTCTCTTCTAATTTTCTTGTTTTTCTATCCTCTAAACCTACTATCTTCTTTATCGTTTATAATTTCCCTTTTTCTTTCCGATTTTAATTTTCCATATTTACTCTTTCGCTCTTGTTTTTCCCAAATTTCCTTAATTTTAATTTGTTTTCCTAAGTGTTTCCTTATTTTTTAAATTTGCACTACTAAATAGTATTATTCCCTATGCAATTGATTAACGATTGGTTTTCCTAACCTAAACACACCTAACCACTTTCTTGGAAAATGCCTAATATATTTATCCTACTTTAAAAAAAAGACCCCCCTCCCCGCATTTTTCTACATGCCCGCAATTACACGCCCATCATGCATTTCCCGTTGGCACACATATGCATGCTTTATGCCACCTAGATGACCCACCTTCCCAAACCTTCATCTTTAGTATCTCGACTCCCCTGACTGACCAAGCTCCTCCCCCTATATATAAAGCCTACTCTACCCACTTCAAACCCCATGGACTCGACCCTCTATATGCTCTACACTCCCCGGGCCCCTGCTCTACCCTACACTATGTACCTATAGTGCTTGCCCCGCTCTGTGCACCCATTGATTGACCCGCTACAGACTGCCCAAAACTATCAGCACTACTACCCCTACCTCTACATAGCTCACGTCTATGCGGACTTTCTTTGTGCCTCATTATCCGCATACTCTTCCTCTCTTTGGGATCCGCTAGACAATCTTTTGTGCTGAAGGCCCAACATCCCTCCACGTCTACATCAGCTCTTTCATGTACTATGGACTCACAAGTCCTTTCTTTATGCATTAAACATACACATGCCCCCCAACCGCTCTGGTTCCAAAGATCTTATGACCTCCTCTCTTGTGTATTTGGCTTCTTTATTAGATTTTTTAGTACCCCTTAAGGTATTAGTTTCGTTAAATCAACCTTAGAGATCCTTGTACTAATTATTTTCAGATTCATTTCCTTGAAGTTATGGCTTGCTTCTTAAGTTTTTTATTTACTTAGTTATGATCATAGTTACATTGATATGTATAGTATTATTCCCTTTAAATGTCCTCTTACAATAATAATTAATTTTAAACATTTTGAACATTAGCTTAGTTTTACATTACGACAAAAGAAATAATTTTTTATTCAAAGTATTTGACTCCTTCATATTTTAGTAGCAAGGGTAGTTTTTTTTAATAGCAATGAGTTATAATTACATTTTTTGGGATTCATGTGTTTATTTTTTTAACTCACCCTAGTTTCGAGCTCTGACTTTATTTTTTAAGGATTGAGCTAACTCTTTCATATTTTAGTCTACTTCCCTTCATAGTTTGGCCTACTTCCCTTTAATTGGTTGTGTTCCTAATATGGGTGTGGATTACCCCCCAAGTAATTTATATGAATGTTTTGATTTTCAATGTTTAATGGATGGGTGTGGAATACCCTCTTGTTCCTAAACATTTTCTTTATTTAGGGTGCAGAGTACCCCCCTAAAAGGTTTTTTTGATGCATACTTCACGTATATTATTTCACGTAGGCTACATAGGAAATTTCTAAACTGCATTTTTTACAAGGGTGTGGTTGATCCCCCTACATTCTCTTTGTTAACCCCCTTCATACACACACTCACACACAACCTTTTAGTTTTTAATCTTGTTTATTAACTAACCCCTTTAAAAATCTTTGGGGATAGACAATCCCCTGACTTGGTTGATAACTGCATTGGATAGGAAATTCTGGTGACAAACTCAAACAGATTTCGTAGAACTACTAGGATGTCCACAATCATAGACCCTGCTAAAATGGCCTTTATTTCTCAAAAGCTAGCGGATGCACGAAGGGAAATGGAAACAATTGGAAAAGAGAATAGAACTAGAAAATTTTTGTATCGAAAAGCCAAATGCAAGAAACATTAGAGTACTTTTGGCTTCTTTATGGCATCCAGTTCAATAAAAAATTTGGTATACAAATTTTTCGTTAGTTCTATGGCTCTTTGGTATAAGTGATAACAAGCTGGGGAACACAGACATTACTTGTCGTCCCATATGAGGCCATATTTATTCTAACAAATGGTTTTCTATGGATGGTGACATGTAAGTGGACCCTGACCTCAGAGCTTAGACCACCTGATGGATTCGACACTTTTTGTACCAACTTTTGTTTTATAAATACCCATGTAATAAATAATTTTTTATCCACCCTTATTTGAGCTTCGTGTGCGGTGTTGTTAAAGGGTTTTATATTTTAAACACACACACACACACACACACACACACACACACACACACACACACACACACACACACACACACACACACCTTCTTGACAATTATTATGAGGAATGGATGGGTTTTTTTCTCCCATGTATAAAAAGGATTTTTCAGTACAATAAGTCGAATGAAACATGATCTATATATATTTATTCAAAGGTCTAACAACTCCAAATGGCAGCTAATTGACCATAACTTGGTAATTACATGAAATTAACCCTCCAAAAATTTCATAAAAGCATTAAAGCGACCCTGTAAAGTTCATGTCATATGCGCATGACATTTATTTATGATAAAATCACTCACCATAGAGGGTCACTTATTAATCAATAGTGTATAATTAAGCCTTGCTTATTGGTTTAAAAATAAGAATGTATGCATGAGGGTTGTGAATATTAGAAATTAGCAAGTGACCCTTAATTTTATAGGCAAAGGAATATGAAAAGGCAAAGTGGACCCTCATTTCTTGGGTGACCCTTCATTTATTAGATGGTACCTCTATAAATAATACCTAACCTCCCTTAGTGAGCATAGTAATTCATAGCATGGAGAAAAAGTCAATTGGCTATAAACTTTGATCTTGGACTTTGTGACCCTCTACATCGATTGCTCAAAACAAGGTCATAAAAGGTAAGAGCTTACGTATACCTTTTTATTTTCGAAAAAATGTACACTACCTCACTACACTTTGGGAACTACCATAGAGCCATCACGCAACTTCGTCTTTTTTTACCTTCCTCTCAATGCAAAAGCTTGGGACATGGGGTGTGGCTTATTGCTTTAATAAACTCCAGATAATGGTCTTGGACTGTGGAGTGGAGTACTGACACATGATTCAGCACTGAATCAGCGGGGCGATGGGAGACTAATGCAAAGTAATTTATATGGAGACAATTGACACAACTTGATGGACTATGTGCTGCACACTGTGCATAGTACTCAGGTTGTGGCCTTACAAGTACGCAGTCCCATGGACACATTGATGGCATACACATACGAGATAACATGTGGCTATCAGTGTACACGGAGTAATATAGATGATCGTGATAGAAGGTAGCTAATCAACACGTGGAATTTCACCCACGTTCTGTAGACTGCACTGTCACAAAGATGGAGGGTAATGCACTATACTCTCTATGCCGCGTGGCACGCTTGGGTGCTGCAATCTTATTGTCACCTTTGGCCTTGAGACTATGCATGGTCCCATAATAGGGTGACCTTTTCTATAGCTATTATCCCTTAATTAATTAAAAAATGCCTTACCAATTGTTTTTAATCATAACTTCGGGTGATCTTTTCTATAGTTATTATCCCTTAATTAATTAAAATTAAAGAGAAAGCTTTGCTTTTTCCTTAAAAAAGTGCTAGTGGGTGTAGTAATTTAATGACTTTGAAACAAAGGAAATGGAAATACTTCCTCCCCTTTAATGATGTCATGGAGGTTTCTCACCTTGGTGATTGGCATCCTCATTACTCACTTTGACTTGGCATTCTCTAATTGGCCATTCATATATTTATGTGCATGTATGGAGGTAATTTGTGTGTGCATGGATTAAGGAATTTTCCAATCCATTAATTTTTTTCCAAGGATTAATCTTTTACTTTTCTTTGGACATCGATAACAAGTCCAGCTATGCTATGACACCTGTCTTCCCTTTTAGTTTAAGCGAGATTCCTAACTTAAGCTAGTTGGATGGTGGCAGGTATCAGCGTTGCTGGTTTAGGTATAATACAAAGGTTCTATCATGGAAAATTTCTTTATAAATCCTAAAAATATTCTCTTTTTAGGATCTTAAACACACACACAAATATTGTTATTAGGGTTTGGTCAGCTTGATTTCCTTGAATATATGACTAACACTACATCTTATGGTTATTCTTCAGATGGCTGTATAGGGGCATACTAATCTTGTGGACCTAGGATATTGTGATAATCTTCCAATTCCTAGTCCACTGGTACAAGCTACTCTGGCCCTTATTGATAATAAGGAAATACACAAAGAGATCATTGAGCATGACCTGGTCGCCAAGGAAGTAGGTAATAACACATTGTTACATACTCTTGGCATCGAAGAATGGTCGTTGATCCTTGATACAAACTGAAAGAGTACAACAAAAGCCCATGCATTACTTTCTGAAATGGAAACTATGATTGATGAAATCATTTCTAATGATGATGTCAATGTGCATCATCATGAAGAAATGCTTCCTAGAATTGAAAAGGCTCTATCTTCTACCATTATATTTGAGGTCACTACAGAACCTCCTTAGTTCAAAAAAATTACTCTTTCTTCATCTGAGCAAGAAAAGTTGGATACTTTCTCCAACTTACTCACTACTTCAACAGAACAGGAAGCTAAGGACAATCTCACCATCCCATAATGGTCATCATGCATTCTTACATTGCCTACTCGGTAGGTGGAATTTGATGTGTCTCAAGAGAATCATCAAAAAAATATGTGGACTCTTAATAATTTGAATCTATTAGCAACTTTGAGCATAGATATCTTGAAATTTTGGGGCTCACTATCTAATGTGGATGTGGAAAAATGCAAACAGGCTACTCTCAAAGGAGTGTCATTAACAACTTTAAAAAAGGTAAGCATTCCTTGTGCACCCGCACTATCTACAATGGATGCTAGGAAGTGTTCTAACTCCAAAATACTATTACTTGTTTGGGGAGGCTTTAACTCCACTACAAAAAGGGCTGCAAATTACAAATCCCTATGGTGGAACTAGTTACAACCATTCCTCAGGTGTGTCTGTGTTGTTAACAAATGTGGTGGCTCTCTCATTTGGGTAGACTAGGTTATATGGTATATGGTGAATCACTTGGATTTCTTTTACCCATATATGAGTTTAGTGGCATCCTTTACTACATTCCTCTTATGGCTGAATGGACCAGCAAAACCCATAGTTGAAACTCTTATCACTTTATCTTTGTGAGAGAGTTTATGATTCAAGGGGTTTTGGAATATGTAGAAAATCCAAAGGCCAATGCTTTTTTCTTCAATGGATAATTAGCAAGGACTCACTATGATTGAAAAATTAATCAATACCCCTTCATTTTCAAGGGAAAGGCCAACCTTATGACGCCAAAATATGGTGGCAGAGGCAATGCAAGAGGCAATCAGGTCTTTTTTTGGGGTGGGGCTAGATTTGGAAGAAGTTTCACAAGAGGGGGACGTCGGGTGGAGGTGGATATACTTTTCCTTGCCAAGACATTGTGGATGTATCCACACCAACCTCTAATACCCCTAGCAGTGCGGTTCTAATAATTGGGGATAGTACTCTGACTTCAGGATTTAGCTCCAACAAGGGCAAAAGGCCTATGACCCACAATAACAATAATGCTCTACCTTGGCAAAAAAACTCAAATGGTCTTTTGTGTGACATAGGTTCTAGATCTCTGATGGAGTCTTATGGAAGATTGGTTTTAGTAAAAAATTCTCTTAATAAAGAAACCACTGGCATCTTGCATCTTTATTATTCATCTTGAGTTTTGGAGAGGATATCTCTTAGGTATAATCTAGTATCTTACTTCAATAAAGTCTATCCTAGCTCAACTATAATACTTTCCAATCTCATTTTTGGATGGAAGTATGATAAACCAATAAGTTGGATACCTCTTAACTCAAAAGAGGTATTCCATACTTTTTCATGGGAAAAGGAGGAAGATAAGTGTAAATGCTCTACTTTTAAACAATTTAAAATGTTTACTATGGAATTAGGTGGGGGAATGGGATCCCATGTTCAAACATTAGATATTAAAATATTTTAAAGTAAAATTATTCGACAAACACTTTACAAGGGCTTAAATCACATCCCTAGTAAACCTTGTCTTTTTTCTCTAGCCCTTAAGTCCCTTAGTAATTTCTAGATGGATTTATTGGAAAAATGCAACTTGGTCAACTTGGCAAAATGCAACTTGGTCAATAAACAATCAGCTATGTCATCTTTCTTAAAGGACTATGCTAACCAACTTAAAACTTTCAATACTAAAAAAATTTAAAACATCTGAATTTTGATTAGACAACAAGGATGTTTTGGAGGAAATTGAATGGATAAAATCACATTTATACATTTCAAGATCAAACAAATGCTCTAATACTTTGGTATTCGAATGCATTTAGTGGATACATGATATGGCTAGCTGTAGGCTTAATGGGCTGGACTTCTCAACCCGCATGGATGGAAATACGTGGACCATCCCAAAACAAGTTGCCTCTAATCTCTTTATGGATTTAATTCACCTTTTACCAAATGTGACACCATCTCATGATAATATACATTTCTTGTGTTCAATATTTAAACCACACAAGGGATCTCATAGATGGATTACCAATGCTTATAACTACATCTATTATTCCCTTGCCAAACTTCTTCTAAGAGTTTATACACTTGTATTGAATGTTATGGGGGAGTGGGAACATAATAAAACCTTGATTTTTAAAACCTTCTTAAAGGCAGATTTGTCATTATTATGGATAGTCAACTCTATATTTGAGGTTTCTCTTAATCTACCAACAAAAATCAACTCTATATTTGAGGTTTCTCTTAATCTACCAACAAAAATCAACTCTATCTTTTGTGTAGACATAGCTAAATGCTATGAATCTTTATCTCTATTTGGGGTGGATGGATTAGTTACCATACTTGCTAAAGTTGTTACTCTAACCTTAAGCAAAAATCCATGCATCCCCCCTTCATCTTGATACATTTTAATGAGTCAAAAGGGACATGGGGTAAACCAAAGTGGTCTAAATATTTGACAAATACACAAGGTTCTATTTGCCTAGACCATATTAATCTTATTACAAACATGGCTTATCACTCATTGTTTTATACGATGTGGTGATAGAGTTTGGAAATAAGATAAATTCATTCCAATGGGTTTTTCATGCTCCCCATTATGGTACAATTTATATTTCTTTTGGTATGAGTCTTATTTCATTTTAAGGCTCATGAGACTTGGCAAAATCAACTTGTTACCACTATTTAAACACATGTTTAGATACATTGATGATATTCTATGTATTAACAATAATTGTATAAAAGATTTTCTTCATTTAAATGCTATCAAAGGTCCAAATAATCCTTTTTGGATTTATCCACTACCTATCATTGAGATAAAGGAAACCATTCAAAAATCCATTTGTGTGTTAGATAAAGTAATAACTCTATCCATAAATTTTAGGAATCTCTCCATTGAAATCATGGGAGATGGTAGTTTTGCAGTGGATAATAAGTTTCATAAAACAAAAGCACTTCCTTTTACTATATCCAGATTTATCCACTTTCAATCTAATAGACCTATTGGTCAAGCCTACAAAATGATCCTTTCCCAAATCTTTCCTATTCCCTACTTATGCAATATTAATTACAAAGTTGTTATGATTATTTTAGAATTGTTCCATTTTATGATCAACAATGGTTTCAAAAAGAAAAAACTATTACACCTCATACGACATTTCCTAGCATCCTTAGAGTTTCCTCGTGCGCTACTTAAAGTATTAGAATTGGTCGAACTCCTTGAAGGTATCATTCTATATGAAGAAATTTATATGGTTGTGGAGAATGGTAGGCACTTTCCATATTGGTGTGTCTACCATCAATCTAATTATGGTGTTGTGCCCACCATGGGATAAGGGCGGGTACACACACACACACACACACACACACACACACACCTCTTCTTCCATTTGACACTTTTTGGTAATACTCATTAAACAATGTTAGTGATTTTGATTTTGCAAACATTTCAATAGTTATAGATTCCCGAAATACCGTACAAAAATAATATGTTTTACATTAAATAATATTAACCTTTGTATTCAATTTCAAAATTAATAAATTTCAAGAAATATTAGTAAATTTAAGAATTTAAAAGGTTGACCAAATCAATTTTGAGCTAGAGACATGACATGCAAACTTCATACATAAATGCAAATATATGAAAGAAAAGTCTTGAAGAATATGCAAAATATGATTGGAGGAGAGGAGAGAAAGGCAAGAAGGGGTAGTGTGGGAGGGGGGGGGAGGAGGGAGGGGGAAGTGGAGGGAGCCAAGATGGTAGGGGTGGGGGAGAGGGATGAGAATAGAGGGGTCCAGAGGGGGGGGAGGGGCAGAGCGAGAGAGGGGGAGCAAGGCCTTACAGGAGGGGTAAAAGGGGTGAAGCACTGGTGGGGAGGGGAGTGGAAGGAGGCTTAGCAAAGGGCAAAGCAATGGAGGGGGAGGAGGGGCCGAGTGACGATTGGGAGAAGGTAGGGGAGGGGGAGGGGGAGGGGGTAGGAGAGGGGAGAGGTCCCCCCTCCCCAACCTCCTATTGTATTTGCATAGGTGGGAGACTAGGGAGACGGGGGATGAGAGGCATGTGGGAGAGAGTGGAGACGGGAGGGTGCAGGGGAGGGGGTGGAGGGACAGAGTGAGCAAGGTGGAGGGAGGCATCGATAGGAGCAAGAGGGGTGAAGCAAGGGAGGGGGGAGGGGAGCACGGGAGGAAAGGGGCACAACAAGGGAGGGGGAAGGGGAGTGCTATAGGAGGGGGGGAGGCACATGCTGAGGGAGGGAGGGGGGAGCGAGGGAGGGGGGATGGCAAGCAAGAGAGGGAGGGTAAAGAGAGAGGGAGGAGGAGGAGGAGGAGGAGGAGGAAAAGGAGGAGGAGGGGGAGGAGGAGGAGAGGGAGGAGGGCTAAGGGATGGATTACTGAGTGTGGGAATGATTTGGAGATAAGGAGATGGAGAGAGGAATTTGTAAGATTGAGAAGGGAGTGGAGATTATGTAATCGATACATAGGCTAAGTTTAGCTTTAGGATTTTAGGGGTTTTATGTTAAGACTATAAGTGTAGCATAACCCTTCACTCTACTCTTCATTCCACCATCATGCTAGTTCACCTTGCATCTTAACCTATTGCTTATTTTGACAAATATTTTCAGAATGTGATAATAGGTGAATTGTCTCATACTTTTGCACATGCAACAACTTCAAAAAGAATTTTTTTTTTTAATATCAAGATTTCAAAAAAGTAAATTGTCTCCCAACCTCTTTGCATACATATCAATTTTGAAAATCTTTTGTTTATTGTTTGAAGAAAAGCTCAAGATGTTGAAAAAAGTGAGTTGTTCAAAACCTCTTGCATACACACAACCTTTAAAAAATAGGCTTGCTTCCCAGCCTCTTGCATACAGAATACCCTACAAAGACTATTATTAGATAGAAATAAAACTTTTTCCTTTTATCTTATGCAAAATTATAAAAATAATATTATTGATATAAAATATGTAAATATTATATTATTACTTTTAATAGAATATATCAAGTGGTATTGTATAAACATGACATATTTATATAAATATATAATAAATTTTATATAATATCATTTATACAAAGTATATAGATAATATCATATATTTTGAAACATTATTATAAGAAACATTATATATATAGATATTATGATAATTATATAATATTACTATTAAAAAATTTTCAATGTAACTATTTTTTAAATTATAATAATATTGACATGAAAGATAAAGATATAATATGATCTAAAAATAAAAACTATTAAAGCTGTAAATTATGCAACGTTAATACTCTTCTTCCACAATATTTTGTACATAATATTATTCAAAATAATAATAATAATAATAATAAATACATATCAATATATAGAAAATAATGAATTAAATTGATTTAAAAATGTTTAAAATAACAATATGCAATAAAATAATATCATTGTTATAGTAAACAAATTAGGAACAAAAAATATGCAAATAATAAATGAATTGAAGAATTATTGAATTATAAACTAAGCAGTATGTACAAAATCATAAATTACTTGTGGAAGTATTGAGTCACGTAAATAATAAATACACTTGTCTCACTTTTGGTAATTATCTATTTCATTATTGTTATTATTATTATTATTATCATTACATGTTTAAAGAAAAATGAGGTTCATATTAGGCATGAGGAGGCCTATGGTTCCAAATTATTAATAGATTAAATAATAAATTCAACTTCACCATGGATCTTATATATGACTAATTGACATTCTTCAAGATTACATATCTTTGCAAGCACAACATTATCACTGATAGCTAGAGTATACTCTTCTAGCATTACCCCCATGGTATACGATATAATAATAAGGACTCTTACGATTTTTTTTAATGGAACCATCTTTGAAGATCCTTGAATGTCTTCTTACTCATTCATATTATTTTATGAGCCTTTTCTTATTCATAAACTGAATTTATGGATATGTTATGCTGGGTTAGTTCATAAGTCAATTCACTCTATCAATTCATCTAACTTTTTTAAGGAGATCTCTTAAAGTCATTCCCTAAGCATCATATATGAATTCATCAAACTCTATTCAAGGAGATGTCTTAATTTCATAACCAAAGCATCATCTTGAATTTCAAAATACTTGACAAATTTGTACTTATTTATAAAACAATCATGGGGAGGAGGCTAAAGACTTCCCTCACCAAGTTCATTACAAGACCTAATCATGAAATTATTTTGTATAAAATCAGTATGAAACTCAAATTCAAATTTTCATTTTTTATATATATGATAATCATGCGCATGGCCAATTTATTCATATTTGAGGAGTCTGAATACTTACCATCAATAATTTTATTACAAGGTGTATCGATGAAATTATTTTATGTTTTATCTTCTTAATACTGATCAACTTAGAAACCCCAATACCTAAATCCTAGACTATAAGCACAAAACCCTAACCCTCGATCCTCAATCCTAGATCTTATACCATAAACCCTAAATCCTAAACCTTAGAGAATATATGCTAAATCCTAGACCCTAAGTCCTACATCTTCAATTGTAGGTCTTAAACCTAAAACCCTAGACCCTAAACTCTAAACCCTAAACTCTAATATGCTTTGACCTCAACTCCCTACCTAAATCCTAGATCTTAAATCCTAAGTCCTAAACCCTATGTTCTAAATACTATAAGCCCTAAATCCTTGACCCTAAGCCCTACATCCTCAATCCTATGTCTTAAAACTTGAACCCAACCCTAAATCATAAATCATAAGGCCTAACCTAGACCACCTTTAAATTCCTATCTATAAAAATGTATCACAATCCTTAAAAGTCACTATACACAAACAAAATATCCTTGATAATCATTGCACACATACAAAATATCCTTGATAGTCATTGCACACATACGAAATATCATTTGGTTAGACTTGATCCATCAAGTAAAAATGCAATACCAGAACCTGATGACTTTGATTCCAAACAAATGGTCTATTTGCACACCACCTATATGTTGAATTTAACAAACACTTCACATATGTTGTCATAATTCCACTATCAAACACTAAAGAAAGATATAGAGATGAGTTGCATAATGTTATAATTGAACCAAATTTTGGATTTTACTACATCATTATTGAGTGGTGGTCACCACTTACAACTTTGGGAATTTTAAGATTTATTAGACCTTATGTGTGTGGAGATGACCCATGTCGTGTTGCATATTGAACCAATTTGGAGTTTACAAAGTGATATTAAGTGGAGGTGGCCATTTTGCGAAAAAGTCCAAACAAAGTGAGAAAGTCCAAAAAATTTTAATGGTATGTTCATCACCTTGGAAATCTCAAGTGTAATCTAACATGCAACCTTAATTATAATAGGTCAATATCAATTAGATTACAACATCATTGAGATTTATACTATGCCTATCAAGTATTTGAAATACATTATCTTGAAAATATTTTAACATGCCAACAAAACATTGGGTTTCCTTTCTCAAAAGTGAGAATGTACATATTGTAAAGACAAGTATTTTTCTTATCTTTACCATTTTCGAAAGGAAAGGAAAAATATTGAATACGTAAGTTTGTTTTCTCCCAAGTAGCAATGAGTGTTGCTAAATGATCTTATAGGGGTCACTATTTACTTAATGTCACAAGATGGCTAAGTAGCGAACAAATTTCTCTACCATAAGAGTATGGTTATTTGGAATTATGAAACATTATTTTGATTTGAGGATTATGTTGAAGTTCTTTGTACTATATATAATTACATTCTCAACTTTAAATATAATCTTACAACCAAGAAATCATGGGTACTCTACCTAACAAATATCGAACTGAAAAGTTAATGCAATTTCTAATGTAATGACTACTTGTATAAACAATGTGGTTGTGTTTATCTTAATGTTGATCCCAGTTTCAAGTCCCAAAAAAAGCATAAGCATAAGTAATAAATGTAGAGGATAGGTCTACATCAATAATGATTAAAAGCACTAATGACAAATTGGATAATCAAGAGGACATTAAAACAAAACTGTGAGATGATATTTGCATCAAACTAGAGTCATTTCAAAAAAAAGTTATGTATGGACCAAAATCCAATTCAAAAAAGTTTCATAGATAAGACCTTAGCATAAGAAAATTCAAGAAAGTTATGCCATATTGCATCAACTAAAGACAATGTATTTCAACTAATTAAATTTACCCAAAGAGTAAGAAGCAAGAGATTAACTAGATTACATATGAAATTATAGGAATGAATTGACCAGAGATGACCACTATTTACATAAATCATCATGAACCCCCAACACACACATGCGTGCATGGACAACACACACACACACACACACACACACACACACACACACACACAGAGGGAAGATTTAAGGTCTGTTAAAGGGAATATATATATAAGTGAGTAGGGGGGAGGGAAGTTAGGAGAGCGTGTAGATGAAAATATGTATATGGGGAAGGGGCAGGGAAGATGATTAAATAGAGAAGGGGGGGGGGGGTTAGAAAGAGGTAGGAAAAAAAATATGTAAGTTTAGAAAAAAAAAGGGGAGGGGAGGGGGAATTTATACATATATATACATATTCATTATATATAAAAAGGGGGAAAGGAGTGGAGAAATACATATATAGAAAAAAAGAAGACGGGGGCAAGGGTAAATGAGAAAAAATTAAGTGTAGTGATAATTAGGAAAATAAGAACCAATAATGCAAATTTTGGCAAAGAAAGAAAAAAAGGAGTTGGGCCGGGGGGGGGACAAATGATGAGAAATATTTTAAAAAAATTTTAAAGTTTTATTAAAGTTTAAAAGAAACGTGGAAAAGGGTCATCAAGAAGGGGAAACAATAGAGAGGGGAGGGGAGGAAGAGAAAGAGGTCTTAAATAAATAGAGAGTGGGGAGGGTAGTGCGTTTATAGAAGGGGGGAGAGAGACTTTTAAGAAGACTTAGTATTTTAATAAGGAATACCGGGTGGAAAGAAGGACTGTAATGATTTAGAAGGGGGTGGAGATAGAGTAGGAGGTACTACGGTACACTGAAAAAAGAAGCAATGAAGACATCTAACATGCAAATGTAATGAATACCTGGCAGTCCATGGCGTGTGTGACCCGAGTGAAGAAGAGCTTAGAGGGGTTCATATTAAACTGCATGCACCCAAGTGGGATGTCGCAATTTGAGGCAAAGTCAGAAGTCAGAGCTGTTGCAGCATGGAGTTCTGAAGAGGTGGCTCGCGATCGAAGATAATGGAGCAAGGAGGCAGACTATAGCAAAAGAGAGCAGAGGCTATGGGAAGTGGGCACTGGGTAGGGGCAGTGGGTAGTGGGGGAATTTGCAGTATGGGCAGAGTATGGGCAGAGGCTATGGGCAGTGGGCATTGGGTAGTGGGGGAATTCGGAGAATGTGAGGGGAGACACTTAGTACAGGGGGCTTTAAATAGGGAGAGATGAGGGTAGTCTAGAGGGTCGAGTAGGGGAGGAGGTCGAGGCCCAATATAAAGTGAGGGGCAACTTGTAATGTGGGTGTATCAGGTCATCAAAGATAGCACCAATTGTAGCAGGGGAACCGAGAGGTACATCTGGGTGTGCGGGGGGGGGGGGGGGGGGAGGGGCTACTACGCTATGGCTTGCATTTAATAAAGGGACCTTTGGAAAAATAAATACTTAAGAAAAAAAATAAGAAACTTTAGCGGACACTTAAGGGAATTTTTAGACAAATAAGGAAAGATTAAGGAGAATTTAGAAGAGAAAAAAAAGGGGGAAATTTTTTAAGGGAGAAAGTTTACAAAAAGGAAATAAGGAAGAATAAAAAGGAAGAAGGTAAATAAATACTACAGGAGATCAAGGAAACGGGAACATTTTAAACTAAGGAGAAGATTTAATAAAGGAAAGTAAAATTAGGAATTTTAAGAAAAACATTACGAAAAATTAGAAAAGGTTGAGAAAATTTAAGAAGTAACAATTGAAAAAGAAAACTAAAGAGCATTAAAAAGGAAATAAGGGGGAATTAAAAAAGAAAAAAGGGGAGAACTTAAAGGCAACTGAGAGAGAAGGGAAGAAATAAGGTAGAAATGGATTATAAATAAATCGAAGTAAGGAAATGGGGGTGGGGGAGAAAGAAAAAGGGGGGGGTTGAAGGAGCGAGTGAATAAACAAAATGAAGATGGGGGAAGGTAGAATTAGGAAATAATTAGCAGAATTAGGAAACGATGAAAAAATGCTAAAGTGGGGTGAATTGAGAAGTTTTTAGGGTATTTTAGGAAAAAGAGAGGGGAAAAAAGAGTGTAGCTCTAGAGAGTGAGGGGAAAAATCTGGAGAGAGAGGGAAAGGCAGTATAAAAGGGTTTAAAAAGGGAAGATAAGTAATTAGTATGGTCAAAAGGAAGAAGAGGATTGTGTGTGTGTGTGTGTGCCCACCCTTACCCGAGGGGACACCACATGGGCTGCCCCACACACAAACAGAGGTGTCCTGCCCCACACACAAATAGAGGAAGCCTTTTATGAGTATTTGCAAAAGGGATTATATCGTAAGTGTTTCCAAGTGGTAATTTATTTTGTGATCATCAAGTTGTTCAATCTAATTTGAGGCATACCAAAATTTCCATAACTATCTCGAAGCAATCATGCACCAGGCACAACGATTGCATAGTTATGACAATTTCGACAAAAAGTAAAACTTGAAAGGGATAATTCTTACCTTAAGAAGAGTTGTACTAGAACCTCATCCCTGGACAACCTAATAAAAGTTTAGCGAGCGCCTTGACACATGGCATGTGCCATGTGGCTAACCCAACCAAGGGTTACCAATGTGGCACATGGTTAACTTGGCTAAGGGTTAACAAGGTTTGGGTATGTGTGTGTGTAAAATAAAAAACCTTTTAACAACATGGCACACGAAGCTCAAATAAGGGTGGATAAAAAATTATTTATTATATGGGTGTTCATAAAACAAAAGTTGGTACAAAAGTGTCAAATTTGTCAGGTAGTCCAAACTTTGAGGTCAAGGTCCACTTACGAGAATGTATAAACAAGTATGTACGATTTTATTTGGCAAGGAATGCCAATAATGTTTAAGCTAAAAAAAACATTTGCAAACAAAAGTACCGCCGGTGAAGTCCTGACAAGCATCTCATTTATTGAAGAGGAGAATCTGCATACCTGTCACTCACCATCCAACAAGAAACCATGGTAAGAACCAACATAACTTAGATTGGGAAGACAGGTGTCATAAACACTTCTCCCTTGTTATCGGGGTCACAATAAAAATAGAAGCTTACCACCACAAACTTGACCAGCATGATGTAGAGCTGTAAGTGAGGAAAAAGTGGGTGTTGATAGGATTAGGGAGAAAATATCTTTATGGATAGAGTGAAAAAAATTTGTGAAAAAATGAAGAGGTATAGTAAGTGATTATAGAGGGGAGCCATTTCCAAGGGCAAAAAGTTGTAGGGAGATTCTAAAGGGATACTTATAAAGGGAAATGGAAAGAAAAAAGATTTAAGGTTTGTTAAAGGGAATATATATATAAGTGAGTAGGGGGGAGGGAAGATAGGAGAGCATGTAAATGAAAATATGCGTCTGGGGAAGGGGCAAGGAAGATGATAAAATAGAGAAGGGGGGGGTATGTATATATATATATATATATATATATACCTATTCATTATATATAAAAGGGGGGAAACGAGTGGAGAAATATATATATATATATATATATAAAAGAAGAGGAGGCAGGGGTAAATGAGAGAAAATTAGGTGTAGTAGGGATAATTAGGAAAATAAGAACCAATAATGGAAATTTTGGCAAATAAAGGAAAAAGGAGGAGTTAGGGGGGGGACAAATGGCAAGAAACATTGTAAAGAAATTTAAAGGTTTTATTAAAGTTTAAAAGAAACGTGAAAAAGGGTCATCCAAAAGGGGAAACAATAGAGAGGGGCGGGGAGGAAGAGAAAGGGGTCTTAAATAAATAGAGAGTGGGGAGGGCAGTGCATTTATAGAAGGGGGGAGAGACTTTTAATAAGACTTAGTATTTTAACAAGGAAGATTGGGTGGAAAGAAGGAATGCAATGATTTAGAAGGGGGAGGAGATAGAGTAGGAGGTACTATGGTACACTCAAGAAAGAAGCAATGAAGACGTCTGACATGTGAATGTAACAAATACTTTGCAGTCCATGGTGTGTGTGACTCGAGTAAAGAAGAGCTTAGAGGGGTTCATATTAAACTGTGTGCACATGAGTGGGATGTCACAATTTGAGGCGGAGTCAGAAGTCAGAGATGTTGTAGTAGGGAGTCCAGAAGAGGCGGCCCACAATTGAAGATAATGGAGCAAGGGGGCAGATTGTAGCGAAAGAGAGCAGAGGCTATGGGCAGTGTGCACTGGGTAGCAGGGCAATTTGGAGTATGTGAGGGGAGACACTTAGTAGAGGGGGTTTTAAATAGGGAGAGATGAGGGTAGTCGGGAGGGTTGGGTAGGGGAGGAAGTCGAGGCCCGAGATAAAGTGAGGGCAACTCGTAATGTGGGCATATTAGGTCATCAAAGATAGTATCAATTGTAGCGAGGGAACCGAGAGGTACGTGTGGGTGTGCAGGGGGGGTTACTAAGCTATGGTTTGCATTTAATAAAGGGACTTTTGGAAAAAATAAAATGTCTTAAGAGTACTTAAGAAAAAAAATAAGAAACTTTAGCAAAAAATTTAAGGGAATTTTTAGACAATAAGGAAAGATTAAGGAGAATTTAGAAGAGAAAAAAAAAGGGGGGAATTTTTTAAGGGAGAAAGTTTACAAAAAGGAAATTAGGAGGAATAAAAAGGAAAAAGGTAAATAAATACTACAGGAGATCAAGGAAACAGGAACATTTTAAACTAAGGAGAAGATTTAATAAAGGAAAGTAAAATTAGGAATTTTAAGGAAAACATTACAAAAAATTAGAAAAGATTGAGAAAAATTAAGAAGTAACAAATGAAAAAAATAACTAAAGAGCAATTAAGGGATAAAGAAAATATTTAAAAAGGAAATAAGGGGGAATTAAAAAAGAAAAAAGGGGGGAAATTAGAGGAAACTGAGAGAGAAGGGAAGAAATAAGGTAGAAATGGATTATAAATAAATCAAAGCAAGGAAATGGGCGTGGGGGAGAAAGAAAAAGGGGGGGGGGGGGTTAAAGGAGCGAGTGAATAAACAAAAGGAGGATGAGGGAAGGAAGAATTAGGAAATAATTAGCAGAATTAGGAAACTATGAAAAAATAAAGGAAGAACTAGTAATAAATAGGCGAGGATTAGGAGAAAACAACGAAAATTAAAAAATGCTAGAGTGGGCTAAGCTGAGAAGTTTTAGAAAAAGAGAAGGGAAAAAAGAGTGTAGAGAGAGTGAGGGGAAAATTTTGAAGAGAGGGAGAGAGGGGGAAAGGTAGTATAAAAGGGTTTAAAAAGGGACACAAGTGGAGTGTTTCCAAGGACTCCTTCAATGGATTAATCTACATTCTATGCATATGTAAATGCTTAGCTTTGCCATGATGGATCTTTTCTCTCCCACTCTCCAACATGTGGTATGAGAGCCAAGTCGAGCCTCTAGCCCATTCTAGCTCCAAAATGCCACCTCATCACCTTCTTCTCCACCCTCCACCTTTTTCCTCATTTTGCCCCCTTTCTCTCTAAAGCTTGCAGAGCTCAATTCTTCTTCTCTATTGCACCATATGCCGAGCCCTCTAAGCTAAAGAATCTTTGCCTTGGGGCAACAACTCTTTGGCTTGGTGGAATTAGAAAGTCCTCACCCCTTTCATCGTGCTGCCGATAACTTGACTTATCACATAATTTTGCTCGTAGCCTCAACCATTCATCAATTCTTCTAGCCATGGGTGGGTGAGACCATAAGCTACCTTGTGTTCAAATTTGAGCTCAAATGCTTGCTGGAATGAGGAGAATTCCCAAAAACAACATTCGAAGTTGGTGCTCTTCTCTTGGATGTCATAGCACACAATTTTGCCAATGCTCTATGTTGGATCTTCTTTGGTATATAAGCTTTACTTTTTCATAAAAAGACCCTTCAATAGCTCTTCCAGCTGTGTGAATTCAGCCCTCTAATTCACTCTAGTATTTTGCAAGTTAGTTTGGCAATTTTTGACATTTGATGTTAAAATTTAGTTCATATGGGTGTTGAGGATGATTCACTATCAATAAAACTTTAATTAGTAATGCTTATTCAAAATGCCTAGCTCTTGTTCCTCTTCCAATTCTTCATATGTGAAATCAAAAGAGAAGAAAAAAGCTCCTAGATATGTCAATAGAAAGGTGACAAAGCTTGTGAAGAAAAAGCCATATAAGTCATATTATTATTTTGATGCAAAAAGACAAGGATTCTTTGATTTTATGGCTTACAATATGCACTTGTATGGTTGACATTTGTAAGAGAGCAGACACTGCCTAAACATAAAGGTAAAACCCTCTCATGGCTACCTTTAAGATAGACAAATTCAATGGCCAAGGCCTCCATACTTGGCAAATGAAAATTAAATTTATGCTTATGAAGGAGAATTTGTGGGATTTAGTCAAGCCAGGAAATCAACCATCACAAGAGGATGAATCCACTACAACCAAAGGAAAAGGAAAGTGACTTTCTTCAACAACACCAAAAGATGCTAAAAGGCTAGAGAAAGCCTATGCAATTATTGCGTTAGGTTTGGGAGATGATTATGTGCATCATATTTCATATTTGGAATATCCTTCTGAGGCTTGGTATAAATTAGATGTGTTATTTGGTATTAGCTCTCATACTTCTAAGTTGAAACTGAAAATTAAGTTCTTTGAACTTAAGATGGATGGAGACACTATTGCAGCTCATGTCAATAGAGGAGTCTTATGACACATTGGCCTCAATCACTTTCTAGTCACTGAATATGATGCAATGGCGCACAGTGCTCTTGAAGAGTATGCCTCAGGATTTTGACTATGTTGAAGAATCGTCCCCAACCAACACTAGAGAGTGCTCTATAAGAGGAAGAGAGAAAGAAGACTTCAAGGAAGGTAGAAGATCAAACTCAAGCACTTACAATGACATTCTCATCAAAGGGCAAGTACAAAGCATGCAAGCATTGTGGAAAGACCAATCATCTTGAAAAGGTTTGCTATAGGATCAATCCATGCACTTATTGTGGCAAAACAATCACTTTGAGAAGTTTTGCAATAACAAGAAGAAAGTCAAGGCAAATATGGTTAAAGAAAGCACTCCATCAGCAAATGAAGTAACAAATTTTGTGGTCGCATCAACAAATGAAGAGGAACATAAAGATTGGACCTTATAAAGTCCAACATCTAAGAACTTTTGTCATCACTTGGTCATGTAGTCAATTTTGAGGTTCTTTGCCTGGAGTAGTACTTCAAAAAGAATGTTATGGTTATGTGCTTTAGTCCTTATAGCCTTTGTAAATCACCTTTGGTCACCATATGATGTAGGCAATGTGATATGCCTTTGCCTCCATGATACCTCTTGCAGACATGAGAAACTAGGTCCACACAAAGGCCTAAGATTAATCCTTATACGTGCAAGGGAGATAACCATTTGGGGGGTTTTATCCCATTTTGTAAACCTTGACCCTTGGGCACCTTTGCTAGCATGAGATCCTAGCCATAGATTTATCCTTGACCATCAGGAGATGGCATGTGAAACTATGTGACTAGATGTATCCTTGACATAGCATGAGGCAAACCCTTGAGGGGGGGTATGATGGGATATGTGTGATCAAGGCCTTGCTCTAGTAGTAGTCATGTGATTATGTATGTGTGTGTGTAGAGATTCAAGAAGCACACTTAGTGCTATGGACCATGACACAGGTGGTGATGTAGCACAAGTCCCCCACTTGGGGAGGTGCCTATGATGTAGGAGTACCTATGATGTAGGAGTTATCTTCTATGATGTAGGAGAGTTGCCTATGATTAGGCCACCCTCTCTCTCATTCTATAAAAGAGAGGCTTCCCTCTCAATCAATAGAACACACACTCTTTGGCTCATTTGTGTCCTCCCTCTTGCCATGATGCATCTTTTCTCTCCCACACAGTTCTTTGTTATTGCAAAAACATCCCCCCTCAATGATTTTGTCTTACATCCCACTAATTTAACTAGTGCAGCAAATTGACCACAACTTCATATTTTGGTGCATGAAATTTTACTAGATGGTGCAAAAAGGCATGATAATCATCTAAATAATGCCTTGCCATTTGATTTGATATGTACCTTGACCCCATTTGGACTTATAAATCAAAAAATATAGGGATCTGAAGATGTCATCTTTTGGGCCAAAATAGGGAGCGCGTTAAGTCATCT
This sequence comes from Dipteris shenzhenensis, assembly GCF_047967505.1. Lineage (NCBI taxonomy): Eukaryota > Viridiplantae > Streptophyta > Polypodiopsida > Gleicheniales > Dipteridaceae > Dipteris > Dipteris shenzhenensis. The sequence continues at coordinate 1,174,895 of NC_141607.1, read as the reverse complement.
TTTGGTCCAAAACAAGGAGCGTGCTAATGCACTCCTAGTATTGGCCCAAAAGATGACATTTTCACAATCCCTATATCTTTGCAAGTTGTCAAAATTTGGTTATTTTGGCCCAAAAGACAAGTTTTAAACATCCTTACATTTTTTTATTATAAAATCCAAATGGCATAATATTACATATCAAATCAAATGATAAGGCATGATTTGGATGAATATCATGCCTTTTTGCACCATCTTAAGAAATTGTGTGCATTAGAAAATGAACTTTTGGCTGATTTGCTGCACCAAATTTAAAGCAAGGTTTCCCATAATAGGGAGAGAGAAGACAGTGTCTATTTTGGCAAAAAATAGCCAAATTCTACGTTTTAATTGCACTTGGGGGGTCACTCATCATAAATATTACCCCTATTCTTGCATTTTTACATTTTTTCACGTAGTTATACACCTATACATGTTTACATTTTCAATCTTAAAATTGTCACACCCCTTCATAAATCTAATATATAAATTACATTAAGGTGATATTTTATAAATCCCTCATGCACATAAAAAGTCCCCCCATTAAAAAATACTCCTCAATGCACGAAAGTGCTATGTTACATGTTTATGAGTGACCCCTTTTGCTGCTCGCTCTATTGGCTGCGTCTTATTTAAGTATATACATTCTAGACATTATGGATATGACACTACAATGGGAAACAAAGTGCTTGGAAGGCATGATAATTCTTCTCTTTAGAATTATTAAATTAGAAACTTATAGATTTCTTTATTTACTTGATTCATTTAGTTAATTAGAATCACCATATGAATATATATTTGAATTCCATTTTCAATTTCAATCCCAATTGGAATATCAATTTAAAGCTCTCATAACACAATTGCATCCACTATCAATAATCTCAAATTTAGCTTTTAGGATTTTGGCGAAGTCTCAACTTTTGTTTTTGTGTGAAAAAGAACCTTTAAACTAACTATATTGTGTTGTAAAATTGAGAAACTAGAAAATCTCTCTCTCTCTCTCTCTCTCTCTCTCTCCCTCTCATATATATGCATGTGTGTGTGTGTGTGTACAACACACACACACACACACACACACACATATGTATATACATAAATGTGTATATGTGTATATACACATATGTATGTACATATGTGTGTATATATGTACACACACACACACACACACACACACACACACACACTATATATAGTGTGTGTGTGTGTGTGTGTGTACAAATAAATAAATTGTGTGTGTGTACATGCGTGTATGCGTGCATGCATACGCGCACACACACGTGCGCACGCTCATACACATATTTTTTTTTCATTTTCATTTATTATTTTATTATTGTTTTTTTAAGTGGAGTACCTATATCAATATAGACTCTTTTATATGTCATTTATTTGCACTCATCACTTTGATTGGAAACATGCACTTTCATATTTATCTTTTTTGATGTGACATCTAGCATCATGAGTAAATGTGAAGAAGGCATGGTGCACATATCATAAATATCCGATCTACAAAAGTTTCACTGGTGTAAATGTTTAATGGAATTTATGTGATAAGAAAAAGATGTAGTTGACATAGCATCAACAAGTATCCTACGATAATATGTTGAATAAAATGGACATGGATATACTCATGGACAAATGGACTTATGATATGGCTTAGGTTCATTAATTCGGATTGATTAATCTATATTTTGTCCAATTGAGGGACGGTAGCTTGATCAGGGCAAATGAAGCCCTAAACCTTCTTACCCTTATGATATTAGCATCCAACTAGCAGACTTTAGGAGGGAAGAGACACTCAAGAGAGAGAACCTGAAGTAACCTTCATTACCAATAGAGTGAGACTCCACTCGAATGCAACTCAAAATACTACAAACACAAGGGAGAAAAAGAGGTTTCATATATACAAGAGGGAGCGGAAGCTCTAAGACTACTCATAGAGAGAGAATGAACTAGAGAGAGATGGACTCAAGAGTCTACATAAGAGAATATCTACAAGAGGGAGAGAAGGCTCATGTAAGAGGCTTGAAGAGACTAGAGCTATAGCAACATGAGGCCTAATGGTGGAAGAGATGATGAACAAGGGAGAGGAGGGCTCCTTTTATAGAGATTTTATCACCCTCCTTCACCCATTTATAATTGTTGCTTGTACATTCTTTTCCCCATCAATCACATAAGCCCGTATGTCACCATCCATGTCCTTTTTGGCTACTCTTGCCATGTGTCCCATCAACAGATGCTCAAGATTCTTAAAATATTGAGAAATTCAAGAGTTTTCCCACATGGAGCCCATAGGGACCCTCTCTTTTCTATATGTCCACATCCTCCTTATTCCACATGGGAATTCTAGAAGGATTCCCCTTGACTCCACACTCCTCCACATGCCTTCCACATGCTTGGCATGTGGCCTCTCTTATATTATTGGAACACATGGACATGAGCCCACCTCTTTATATGGCTCACTCTTCCTATTTTCTAAAAACCCCATAATATCCCATACACAAATAAATCTCACCCCATACCAAGGTATTTATAATTCATATCTATGGTATTTACAATGATCCATTCCACTCATCCTCTCAATCCCATACAATATCTTAGAAAATAGAAATAAGTGAGAGCCGTGAGGCTATCACTTGATACTCAAACTCTTATCAAACATAGAAGAAATCAATACCAATGCCAAATAAAAAATATCAATTTTTGGCGTCACAGCACCTTGAACCACTGTGGGAAGTCCTATCTTGTCTTTGAGTAATTTTCTAATAAGTATCAATTGAAATTTGGACCTCTATGTAAACTCATGATATTGCTAGATAGGACGATATAGTTATACTTGGGGAAAGCACATTCTATAAGCATCGCTTCAATTGAAATCCAACCTTTAGGTAAACTTCAGATATTGCTAGATAGGACAATACTTTGATTAAAAGTAACATTCAAGTTGCATTAAAGGACAACTTACAAGATTGGTAGCATGCACATTGTGACCGTGAAATGTAGGGATGATTTGCTCAATTTGTGGCATTTACTTGGCAATTTGGATCTAAGCATCTGTTTTCATGAATTGCAACTATAAGGATGCCATACTTTCTAAATATGGAACCATGAAAGCCTAGATTGGCAAAATAATAATATCATCTCTGTCTCTCTCTCTCTCTCTCCCCCCCCTCGCAACCCAATAAAGAATATAGAGCAAAAGAATCAAGATGTAAACATAAGAACAAGGAAACTTATACACCCACATAAGGCACATATGAAACAACCTACTATAGTAATATATCTTTTTGGGTTCCCAAAATGCTAGACCAGATCCTTTAGCAATACCTAATTAGACATTTGGTGTGGGGATTGCTAACAATGATGATGACATGTTCAATATGGATGTGGTATCCTCTTTATATGATATAATTTATTGTTTTCTTAGTAGAAAATTGTTGCAATGTTATTGAAGTCATGTGTTGGCAAACACAAAGATCACACAAAAGTATGTAAACTCATGTTTCATTAGTATAACTTTTTAATTTCATAAAAAAATCATGAAGGATCTTTGTGACATATTGAGTGTAAAATGTGATGTTATAATACTATTTGAGGGGAAAAGAGAGGACAAAGAGTCCATTGGTGTGCAAGTAAGTTGGGAACCCTTCACATCAAGCGGCTTTATTTATTGATAATGAAAAGGTCTTGTAATACTATTTGAGGGGGAAAAAGAGTCCATTGGTGTGCAAGCTTGGGAACCCATCGCATCAATCTTCTTTATTTATTGACAATGAAAAAGTTGTGCGTGCTTGTCAGAGTGTAAATAGATGTACTTGTGTGTTGTTCATGCGGTTGCCTACTTGTCACATGTTGGAGTGCAACCAATTCTTCAAGTTGCAACTTGAGAACGATGTGGAGTGGATCTAGCAACTCTCTTTAATTTTGCCAATCAAATGGCTATAGTAACGTATGGTTGGCCTTTCAATGTCTACATCACTTTCATGCTCTTTTCTAAAATGGTTTATGAAAGGTTTAAATAAGGGCCGATGCACACGCTTCTACAGGAGTGCCTCTGGCTGCGAACTAGTTAAGGGCACATGCAAGAAGAGGAGGGCGCATAGTGCTACACTCCATTGTGGAGGTGCCGAACATCGCGGTTTTCACAGGCATAAGCGAGTCCGATAGGCGATTGGACCCTTGGGCGTTGGAGAGGCAACGAAGCAAATAGAAGCAAGCGCATTGATTCGTGTGAACTGAGCTTTGCCCATTTGACTCTTGAGGATGCAACGAGCGCGCAGAGAAGGTGGACATGAGCTGCGCATGAGAGTGGGGCCTTTTGTGGAGAGCGGTGGGAGCCAAAAGGACGGAATGAAAGCGCAAAAGTTTGAAAAGTGTTAGATTCTGTATACGGTGCTATCTGGGAGAGGTTGTGAAAGCAGCTTTTGGCAGGGGGGGGGGGGGTGAGTAGCTCAGCAGTGGTCCTCTGGTTTTGCTTGGGAAGCGACACAAATTACACACGCTCTCTCTCTCTCCCGCTGCTGCCAGCCAGCGTGATTCCTGAGAGTCCTGAGAGCAAAGTCAGGGAATGATTTCTGGAGGTGAGATTGGTTCTACCGCCGCATGCTGCCTGCCTGCCTGCCTGCCTGCGTTGCCCAGTGCCCACTTTTTTGATATTTCAAGCACTAGCAGCTTGGGCGGCGGGAACTGCAGGTGACGGGTCCCTTCCGATCCTCATCATCCTCCTCATCAACAACAACGTGCTTGCAACTCCTCAGACTCGACTGCTCTTCTTCTCTGCATCTTCCAAGGTCCTTGGCCCAATCCAGCATGGATCGATGCCATGCTTGCCAAACAGAAAGGGCGGCAACGCCAACATGTAGGTAATGGGAGCCTCGACTCTGTGTTTCTCCTAAGCAGCCAAGTTTCCACTAGAATTGCATCATCACTCTACAGCTATGGTGGGTAAATATACCTTCTTGCTCCCTCCTCCTCCTCCTCCTAGCTCTATTTCTTCTTCGCCCATTCTCAATCTGACTGATTTGCTGCTCTCCTGCTCCACAGCCACCTCCTCCTTCATGGCTCCACGGTCCTCCTCCTCTTTATAGTGGGCGGTTGATGCGTCCTCTCTTGCATCCCGTTGCTTGAATCCATCTCGCAGGTACTGCTGCCACCCTTCATCAATGACCCTCCCCCTTGGCCCTTCCCCTTCCTTTTCAAATCCGCATTCACTCCCTGTTTCTTACTGACTGCCGTTATGTTGTATTCCTTTGCCCGCTCGCTGCTCCTCTAGGCGATGGCCTTACAACATCATCACCAACATTCATCGCCCCCGTCTCTCCTCACCTGGAAAGGGATACAGTCGTGGTCCGTCGGCTGTAGGGCCCCTGCTCTCTGCAGGATGTTCGTCAAGGCCAAGAGTTCGCCCATGTTTGGCTTGACCAAGCTCGTCAAGAGGAGACGATCAGGCGAAGGAAAGCCCACTTGCCCTCCTGTGTTGATTCAATTGCCTGCTGCAAATCGCCCCAGCAACAGCCAGAGGAGCCCGCCACACCCGCCACGGATGTCCGTCTCCTCCTCCTCCTCCCCTTCCACCGCCATCGGCGCCCTCGCAAATTGCCTGAGGAGAAACTCTGATGCCACCCCTCCCGTCCCTCGCCTCTCCACCTCCTCTTACGAAAGGCTTTCTGTGGATTTTCCAAATGGGAGTTTGGATCTCCCCAGGATTGTCAAACTCGGCTCCTCCGCGGCCGAATCGCCTCTGCATCGACTAGAGTCTTCCGTATCCGTCCGCTCTCATGGGGAATCTTCAGCTGCAGCTGGTAGTTCCAGGTTCATGGGCTCTCCAGCGGTTCTCTCTTCCAAGCTCAAGGGAACCTACACACGCATTCTCAATGCTACCCAGCACAACAATCCTCACATCAACGAGTTATTCACTGGGAACCAGTTCTTGATGCACGTAACAGCGGCTCCAGTGTCTGGCGTGGGGAAAAACACGGATATGAGACCCTCAAGCGGCCTGCTGGATGCCGCGATGAAGTGCAGAGAGTCAGATCTGAAAGACAGGATTGTGTTCTTCCTATGATCGATACCCATTTCTGCCCCTGCCTGGCGCACGAATCCTTGTGCGGAGGTCGCAGCTACCGTGGGCTGGACGATGAAGAAGGCTTTTGCAGAGGAGAGCAGGGCAAGCAAGCATTAACGAGTTACTGTCCGGATCCTCTCGAGCTCTTCCAAGGATTACGAGCACGTCTGCTCAGAGGCAATTGTGAATGGCTCTTCCATTCTCTTCAGTGTGTTTGTTGGCCTTTCGAGTTGCATTTCTCTGTTGTGTGTCTGCATTTGTTTGTAGTTGTGAACCAAATACATCATACGCTCTTACTATACGGAAGTATGTATTACATATTATTCACAACGTAAAGACTCATTGTGGTTTGTTGGCGTTTTAAAAAATCCTCATCTTAGTGTTGGCACTTGTAAGTTTCCTTGCACTTTGAAAATCTAAATTTTTGAAAACCCTCGTAGTTGCAATAAGATTTAGGAGCATTGACACCTCATGAGATTTGGGCATTACTTGGTGCTCGCATTTGACTCTCTAGAGAAGACTTATGTTGTTTGTGAGTGTAGGCCATAGGGAAGTTTTTGCCCTCATAGATAGTGAGAGGGTTTTAAGAAATGCCTTACCATTTTGGAAGCAAATATGTGTTAAATTGTTTTCTCAAAGCAAAGTTATGGAGGTAAGGGGTGGGGAGGGTGGTCCTTTGTTTAGGGCTTAACTAGAGTCATATACACCTTCAACCTATGGGTGAGGCAAGTAGCTCATATGCAAAAACACCTAATCAAAGAGCAAAGTTGCATAGACAAAACCAAAGGCTAAAAACAACAAAAAGCTTGTAGACATTAAGATTGCTTAAAGAAATGGAGTAGTTTTGTATTATGGCCAACATTTAGATTAGCATTCCTAGTATTTGAGCTTGCTTAAAGAGGTGGATTAGTTTCTGAATTGCTAACGTTAGGCAAGGGTCTTTAGCAACTCATGTCTAGTCTAGCATAGTTGCTTGCTTTTCAAACCTTGTTTATGGTGGTCAATGGGCCAAACTACTTTTAAGTTGGGAGGAAAGACCATTCAACGCTCCTTGTAATGTGGAATGATTGTACCTTACATAGGCTACTTTATAAAGGTCCCCCCAATCAAGAGGAATTCATAAATATAATAATTAGTGGAAAGGGAGTAGTAGAGGGAGTGAAAAGGGGAGGGGAAGGGTAAAGAGGAGAGTGATTGGAGAGGAGAAGAGTGGAGATGAGGAGAGAGGGCACAGTTAGAGAGCACACCACAAATGACTAACTGTATGACTAACTGTACATTAGATTTAGTTGAAAAAATAGAATATATACAAACCCATTTAGGGTAAGGGTTAGGGGATCTAACCCTTTCCTTTATAGCACTCTATAAGGTTAGTGCTATGCACACATGATCACATGATGTTGAGCGTGAACTCTCAACACCTTCCCTCAAGATCAACATCATGAAGTAGGCCTTCTCTTAAGATGATGATTCTGGGGAATCGAAGAAGGACTGAACATTACATTCCATCACACCCCTTTAATGGGAATGTCCTTCCTCTGCATCAAACCAAGAGCTAGTTGGTGTTTCTCGAATAGCTCTTTACCGAGTGGTTTGGTAAAGATGTCTGCAACATTCTCTTTGCTATCACAATGCTGCAGTGTGATGTCACTAAGTAACACTCTTTCTCTGATGAAGTGCTCTCTGACATCAATGTGCTTTATCCTGGAGTGATATACTGGATTCTTGGCCAATGCTTGAGCCGATTGATTATCACAGTATATTGTTGTTGGCTTAGACTCATCAAAGTAATCTGTTTCTGACAATAGTCTTTTGAGCTATATAGCCTCACATGCACCTGTAGTGAGTGCTCTATATTCTACTTCAGTCGAAGACAAAGAAACAGTTGGCTGTTTGTTTGACAACCATGATATAGCACCTTGACCAAGGAAAAATGCATATCCTTGTGTCGATCTCCTGGTCTCATGATCTCCGGTATAGTCACTATCACAGTATCCATGCAACTGCGGATGACTTCCTCTGTATTCTATCCCAAACTATCTTGTATCTCTGATGTATCTCAAGACTCTTTTGGCTGCATTCCAGTGAGACTGTTTTCGATTTGCCATAAACTGTGCTAGTGAGCTTACTGCATAACAAATATCTGGCCGTGTGATTGTCAGATATATAAGAGATCCAATGAGCTGCCTGTAGTATCTATCATTGATTGTAGGCTTTTCTGAATCTTTAGTAAGTTTCAAACTTTGTTCCATTGGAGTGGCTGCAATCTTGCAATCTGCCATATGAAACTTCTTTAGGAGATTGTCAACATACTTGAGCTATCTGAATCTCTTCAGAACTCAATTCCAAGAACTCAATTCCAAGACAATAGTGCATAAGTCCAAGATCTTTCATGTTGAACTCTGCAGATAAGTCTTGTTTCAGTTTTCTGATGAAGCTATCCTTGCTTCCTGTCACAATCAGATCATCTACGTATAAAAGTGCAATAGTAATGTCTTCCCCTTGAACTTTATAGTAGAGAGAATGATCTGCATTGGATTTCATGTATCCCAGATTAGCAAAATACTTG